>NC_046658.1:165977836-166007830 GCF_010883055.1 Belonocnema kinseyi | reverse complement strand
GATGATAGATCAAAGATCTATCATCGAAATCTTGTTCCCTTTTTCTTGACATTTCTAGTAGATTTTCTCGTAGACTATTAAAAAGTTTTATTATCATTTCTGCATCCATGGAAGTAAGCGGTAAGGTTTTAATTAAATTCATTTCACTTTAGTTAAAAAAAGAGTCTTCTTGAAAATGGCTCGCACAACATCTTGCGTTTGGTTGTATAAATATTCCAGTTTCTATGAGTACTTTCAATCTAGTTCTGGGCGTAATTCTATGACGACGATCATTTGAGTCTTTGCAGACTATGAAAACTAATTTATTCGTGATGCACCTTCTTATCTATCTAATATAGATTCCTTAGCTTATTCATTCTCAACAGTATCATAAACGTTTTCAGGCTCCGATTTCTGCATAATAGTCAATATACGACAAGAATCATACACTTTGGATTAGAGTCTTATTGGACAATGACACACGTTTTTCAGCTTTGTCAGCGTCGCTTTATCTTTATTTTGGACAAGCAACGACCTGACTTCATTCGCCTAATGCGAATGGAAGAGCCCAGGAGAACCTATATTTAGCGTCAAAATATAATTTCGGCATATATCTCTAAAAGTTTATAATCTGTGTATCCAGATTACTTTAAGACCAAATCTGATATGTGGTTAGTAATGTCAATGCGAGTCAGTGAGATTGATAAACGTTTGTCCTCCCCTTCTTTTCTTTCATTTTTATGTTATGATTATAAGTGTACTTGGATTTGAAAGATAAAAAAAGAATAGAAAAAGATATATTTATAATGTAAGAAAGTTTAAAAAAAGGATAAAACCTCATTGGGAACTGGAACATTGACGCGGTGATGGGGCTTAATTCACTTATAGAATACAAATTACAATGGAAAAACTACTACCATTTCATTCAAAATTTTTTTTGTTGCATATATTCGATGTCCTGTGTGAAAAACAACGCTAGAGATGATGTGGTAAATTAAGAAAAACGGCTATGACATATTTTGTACAATATATATCAGCTATCTAAAAGCTAACGTGATTAAATCCAAATTATGGAATCCCATGTAAATTAAAAAAAATGTATACTGCCGCTGCCGTTTAAGCGAATCAAATGACTCCAGGACGAAATCGTTTCAGATAGTTATGATGCACACATGGAGGGATCAAATAACCCACTTTTAGCTAGTTCTAACAATGGCTCAAAAGCCTGCTTCATTGACCCTCCTTATTATCAAAATAACTCCCATAATATCTCTAGGTTTTTGCCTATTTTCTGCATTAATGGGAAAACTGAGACGTTTAGGAGCAAATTGTGAAGCTACATTTGGATTCAGTGTCTCAAAATCCATAAGGGTAGCCTAGTCTTTTGTCTCGTGCAGAAGACTTTCTTTTGTGGGCCTGTCTCAACTTCATCTAGAAAGAGACAAGTCTACCTCTAAAATGTGCAACATTTTCTACATAATGTTGAACTATATTAAACACATATAGAAATTTAGTTACATAATACGGTAGCACTTGCATGATACTTTAGTATAATCTTTTATGATTTATGAATATCGGGTATTTATATCAAAAAGTACTATAGTATCTATTAATGATCTATGAAAAATTTACTTTGGAAAATAAATGTAAGTTCTAAAAAATTTAAAAAAAGGTGTTATATTCAAGATGCACTATATTAAATTCAAACAGGACAATATTGTCACATACATTAAAACTCTTCTATAGCGCCGACTTTGGGGCTGGCGGTGGGTGCGAACTAACTTATTGCAGCACGCTCCGCTTTTGTTTGTTCACGCCTCAGGGAAACCGGTGACCCCCCGCACCCTCGAAGCTCCTGATACACCTACATGCGGCGCGTAGTGGGAGAAGATGTATTTTCTTCTATCAAAAATATCCAGAGCCTTTATTTCGGTCCGATTTTTAAATTAAAAAAAAATTAAAGTTCATTAAATTCTGAAGAGCTTGACGCTCTGAACTTTTGTCGCTTCTACTATTTTATTAATAATTTTTTCACTAAAAGTATGGAAAAACTGAAATTTTTTTTAAAAAAATTTTTTACGCTTTAATATCTGATTAGATAAACTTTATATTGTCTTGAATGAATGTTTAGGGACTCATAGAATACAAATAATTTGCTCATCAGTCCATTTATTTGTTATAAACAAACTTCATGAACAAATTAGCAAATAGTCTTGTTATCGGTAAAAAAATTTTCTTTTTACTAAAAGTGCTTTATCTTAATGTAGGAATGATATATAATTACAAGATTCATTTAAAAGTTTATAATAACTATTGTTATAAACATTTCCTATGATAAAATATTAAAATTTCAGATTTTTTCGTATTATAATTTCCTTTAATCGCCACAACCACTTTAGGTATTTCTTAAAATAATAAATTTTTAATAATATTTGATCAAATATAACAATTTAAATTTTGAAAACCAAATTAGATAAACAAATTCAAAATGTTGGCCCTTTCGCATCGAAATTTTTTTGTTTTGGCACTGGAAATGTTTTAAGCTATTGAATGAATGACTGCTAGTCACAAAAATAATAGAAAAGTTAACAATAACAATTGTTATAAATAATTCTCATGATAAAATATACAAATTTAAGGTTTTATCATATTTTAATTTTCTTCAATCGCTAGAATGGCTACTGATATTCCTGAAAAATAAATCTTTTATAATATTTAGTAAAATATAACAACTTAAATCTTTATAAACAATTTAGATAAACAAGTTCCAAATGTTGGCAGTTTCACTTAGAAAAAGTTGGGGTTTCAATCGCCATAGCTTGAGAATGAATCATAACACTACATGCTAAGATTTTCTTGTAACTGATACAAGGATCCGAAATCACTAACAGCTTGTGTGCTAAATCAGTGTCTGTAGCAACACGAGAAAACTTGCGTGAATGGAACTCTCGAATATTCCTGTAGTCTTTATTCCGAGCTGCACCTGCTTCTTTGGAAAACTCTCCAATTGGTAATGGAAAATGTTTCATAACATCAGCTCCATGCAATAATATCTTATGGACAGTTACAGGCATGTAGTACCAATGGTATAAACGTACGGACAGTTTCGCGGTTTTCATAGTATATATTTCAAATGATTCCAAGTCATTTGTCTCTGTACTTGTTAATTTATGCAGAATGTGCGCTAATCTTTCTACTAATTCCAAGTCTATCCCTGTGATTTCTGCTGTTATTTCAGGGTCTGCAAAAAACCTTCTTGCGGTATTCCCGTCATTGGATGAGCCTGAGCCTTGTTTTACTGCATCTATTACCAATCCTGTATTCTGATGAAAGCTTTGCAAATTCGAGTCTTCGCCTTCTTTTTCAAATCTTTATATACATCTGTATCTACTCGCCATTTCTTAAAAGCGAGTCGATAGGATATATGTAAAAGATTTTCCATAAAGTGAATCATACATCTCTTCAGGTGTAGCTTGACAAATGTAGCAAGTCATAGATAATAAGGTTCCAGAAAGAGCCTGGCAAACTTTCTGGTCAAGCATCGTCAACATCATATCAGTTTTTATCACAAAAGTACCGGAATCGTCCTTTATTATTGTGGGCTTCATTTTATCGATTTTTTTTTCAGTGATGCTATTACTGAATTGGTTTTTTCTGGGACTTCTTTTGCGAATTCATATAGTATTGGCCTGCAATATTATGTTGGCGATAGATTAGGAGTTTTCCATACTACAGAAGTTACCAAATTCTCTAAATGAAGTCGCAGTTGTACCATTGAAACCGTGAAGATACTATTATCCACTTTATCTGGATCATGTTTCTTTTGCTTGTATGTACTTTGGCTTGAAGAACCATCACAACCTTATTTCACAATTAACTTCAAGTTATGAGGTATCCTTATATCCGTAAATGGAAAGGAAATATCATCATTTTTAAAAATCCGAGATATCGTATGATCTAATTAAGATTTTAAACCGATTGTAAAAACCTTTTCCGTTACCTTAATCGAATCTATAACATTCTTCTTTAGCATTTGCCATATTGTCGTATTCAGGGTAAATGTCAGCATTTCTCTTTTCTGCTCGCATAAGGATCATGTGATATTGACTTTTAGATAAATCAGCTTCTTCTATTAACGCCAAAGCTTGTTCTGATGTGTAAGGAATCGGGAAATCATTCATATTTTCATTTTTATCGGAAGGTAAAATTGAATTAATGAATTGTGTTACTTTCTTCCTATCAAATAGATTTAGCGAGCGTAAAAAGTCTCTCTTATTTCGAGGTCAGTATATTTTTACGTATACCCATTAATTTCCTTCGTTTTGTTGAAGTAGAACATTCTGCAAAGTTACCTGAGTTAGGCTTTCCGCATTTGTTATTAATTTCAGGTAGAAATTCAACGATAAAATATGTGTTCAACCAACCTGTAAACTTGTTGTTGAAACAAGCTTCACTAAATGCTGAACTCTGCCATTTCCTTTTAAAATGAGGGATAAAATCATGATTCAATTTGTTTTTAACCTTTTCCAGTTGTTAATCACTTAAATTAAATTCTCTTTTTAAATACTGCGCCAATTTTTTTACACCTTCATTGGAATTAGAAATAAAAAAATCGGATAGGGTCTTTTTCAGAACTTTTAATGCATCCCTTTTGTTTTAATGGAACACCATTTATTGGACAAATATTAAACCCAACAATTTTTTTTACAATTGTCTAAAATTATTTAGTACTTATTTTAAATTTGTTTATCTAATTTGTTTATAAAAATTTTGATTGTCATATTTGATCAAATATTATATAACATTTATTATTTTGAGAAATACCTGAAATCGTTCTGGCGATAGAAGGAAATTATAATTTGAAAAAATCTGAAATTCTAGTATTTTGCCATTAGAACTGTTTATAACAATGGTTATTATAAACTTTTAAATTATTCTTGTAATTATATATAATTCCTACACTGATATGAAGCACTTTTAGAAAACAGAAAATTTCTTTTACCGATAATAAGACTATTTGCTAATTTTTTTATAAAATTTGTTTATAACAATTAAATGGACTAATGAGCAAATTAGTTGTATTCTATGAGTCCCTAAACATTCATTTAAGAAAATATAAAGTTTACCTAATCAGTTATGAAAGCGTAAAAAATTGTTATGAAAAAAATTACAGGTTTTCCATAATTTGAGCGAAAAAATTACTAATAAAATAGTAGAAGCGACAAAAGTTATGAACGTCAAGCTCTTCAGAATTTAATGAACTTTAGTTCAAGAAAAATTTTTTAATCGGACAAAAATTGAAGGCTCTTGACATTTTTGAACGAAAAAATGCATTTCCTCCCACTGTGCGACGCGGCGTCAATTTTTGAAAGGGCTATAGAAGGGAGGGCAATTAAAGTGTTCCACTGTATTAAAAAATTCCAAAGTAAAAGTAAAAACAAGCAAATATTCTGTTTTAATACGGTTAACACTGGGAACAAATTAAATTTGTAAAATATTTAAATCAACTTAAGTACTTGAAACTATTAATTTCTGGAATTGGTTTCATATTATTTGATAATATTATTATCAACTTTTTATTATTTTACGTTTTGGAACATAAACTATTATTCTTTGCTATTAAATATACCATTTCTTGTTCTTATTATATTAAGTTTTCATATTTTAATTGTAAAGTTTCGTGAAAACGCTCGGTCGACTAAATGAAATACGAATTATATCTACTAAAGAAATTGGTAATTCTACTACCAAATGAATTAATAAATCTATTGCTAGTAACTATTTTAAATGACGTTTCCAAATAAATTTAAAGACTAGTTTTACATTGAAGAGAATTATATTGAAATCAAATAATATATTATTAAATAAATGGGAAAGTACAGAATATGTGTAAATTGTAGGAGCGATACATCAAATTAAATATAAACATTTTTAAATGTAAAAAACATAAAAGAGACATTTTCAAGGTATTTTCGGATAAAACATTTATCAAGAGAAAATTAAATTGGGCTATTTAAATGTTTCAAATTTTCTATAAAATCTAATTTTTTACAATAATGACACTTATTTATCACATTAATTTATTAAATTTTTATATTCTTACATGAAAATTTTACTATTAAATTAAAAAGGTACAAAAAAGCAATTATTTATGTTCATAACAAAACTGCAGAAAATGCAATTTTTATAATATAAAACATTATTTTATCAAGGCAGACTTACACAGCAGTATTAACATTCAAAGAACTTGATTTTCCTTTTTGAGCCCCAAAGAGCAGAAAATGTACGCAGAAGCATAATTTCTGCTTTAAATAAAATATTTAATTCATCATAGAGCAAAAGAAAATACAGAAAAAATAAGTCTATATGCAATTAAATAACAAAGTTGCAAGTCATCGTAGTGACTAGCGCGAAAAGTATAAATGCTTTAATTTATTCATTCTCTTCTAAGTTATTTTAATACTTTCCAATATTTTACTTATATCGAAAGACATACGTAATTCTAAATGAACTAGGAAGGCATCTCCAAGTTAATTCGCAAACTCCGCATTTATAAAGTGCAAATATTGAGATAAGGATTCACGAAGTGTAGCCTAAGTAAGTATTGATAATTTTTAAATCCCTCTATAAGTGCAGTTGGAAGTAAAATTTTTCCGCGTTTACCGTAATTTATTGCATCAATGAATAACGATATTTCTTCACTTAATTCTGATATAAGAACGGTCATAATTGTGATCCGATTAGCCACTAATATGTTTTTTATATTTCCATTAGTCTTATTGGCTAACTTGTTTAATTATCTATAATGTTTTAATTTTTTGAAAACAAGGAATCTACATCAAGTGCGGCCAAATTTTAAATAGTCCTAATTACTTTAGTTTGATTTTGTAGAGACATTTTTAACATTTTGTTTTGGGAATATAGTTCATCAAGTTCGTGGTTAATATAATTTAAATCACTTTCAGATAGTATTCCAAACGAGACGAATCGAAATGAATCGTCATGTAGAGTGATAGATTTTTGCTGTACGAAGGTCCTCGGCGAATATAGTGGATCCATCGAATGAAGTGACGGTCACGTTAGCAAATGTGATCGAGAGAAATGGTAGCAGTATCCAAGTGAAATTCATTTTAAAAAAATAAGAAGGAACGATGAAGCTATTGGTAGAAGGGCTTCAACCTATTAGCATGTACATTGTAATACTGAATATTGTATAAAATTTCTTAATCAGAGGAACGGACGCGTTTGCATATGCTTAGGGTCCGAGCCATTCACTTTCTAATTTTGTTCTTTTGATATCATTATGTCTAACAATTCTTGATGGATTAACGATGCAGTTGTTGCTAAGACTGAAGGTAACTTGGCTTTTCTTCCAAATGACATTTCAAACGGCGTTAAACCTGTGCTCTAGTGAACTGCGGTATCAAATGCTAAGCATATTAGATTCAAGTTTTGGTCCCATTCCGTCTCGTTATCGGCCATGTATGTCTTTAATAAATCTTTAATTGTTCCATGAGTTATCTCAAGGGCTCCATTGCTTTGTGGATGAAAAGCAGTTGTTTTGATGTGCTTGATTCTAAAAAGATTAAAAAATTTCTGAACCAATTTCGATACAAAGTTAGCGCCCTGGTCAGTTAAGATATGCTTTGGAAAAGGAAATATGTGAATGTAATGATCTGGTAGATTTGTTAATATGTTTTCGCTCGTCGTTTCCCATAGTGCTATAAGAATTATGTATTTCGTGAGCACATCTTGAATAGATAAAATATATTTGTTTCCGCTCGTTGTTTCCGTTAATGGGCCAACTATGTCCATCGCGATTTTCTCATTTGGCTGCGTCGGTATTTCCGAAATGACTGCTTCAACCATAGGACGAATTGGGGTTAGTTCCTCGCGTTGGCATGTTTGGCATTCTTTAACGATTTTGATCACGTGTTTCTTCATATTTTCCCATGATGTTTATTCGCGTAGTCTATTGATTGTTTTATTTTCTTCAAAGTAATCAGTCGTCAAGTTTCCTTGTGATTCCCTCAACAAATTTTGTTTCTTTTCTTCAATCAATTTTGTATCAGGTCTTTCGCACGGAAAAAATGTATATGCTGCGAAATTTTGTCTGTAGTAGAAAATTCAAAATATTTCCGATGCTCACACGTTCCGTGATTTTTATTAAGGGATCCTTGATATGAAATTTAAGTATTTTCTAGGTTTTGCTTCTAGTGAAATCTTTTATTTTGATGTAGAGGAATTTTAACCATTTTCCTTCGTCATAGTCTGGTACTTGGATTCTTAGCAAAGAGAAAATGTTTTGTGTGCTAATTTTAATCCAATTCTTTCCGTTGACGACAGATTTTATTTTTAGTTTACTAGGCAGACGGTTCCTTTTCCAGTTTGCATAATCATTTTGAATTTCATTTTCATCCGGCGGTTCATGATGTCGCAGTCTTTCAGAAATTGTTTCATTATCTTCGCCTGATGACGATTCTGTATCAATCTCGTCTTGATCTTGAATTAGGTGCATTTTCAAAAGCATATAAGCTGCTGAATTTTTCTTCACTTTTTTATACGCGACTTTGTATGTGTATGCTTTCATCCGAAATCTCCACCTCATTATCCTGGATGAAGGGTCTTTTAGGTTATAACGCCATGTCAAAGCTTGATGGTTCGTTTGTATTATGAATTGACGTCCGAGAAGATATTGAAGAAGCTGCTTAACTGCCCAGACGATTGCTAATGTTCCCTTTTCGGTAGTGGCGAAATTTAGCTCAGGTTCATTCAGAGTTCTTGAGATGAAACAAACTTGGTGTCCCTGTTGCGACGAAATTGCTCTTAGTCCAACATTACTTGCGGCGGTGGCCAAAGTAAATGTGTCCTTGAAGTAGGGATATCTTAATACCGGTGCAGAGCAAAGAAAATCTTGCAACTTTCTAACACTTTTTTCGCAAGATGGCTTCTTGGTAAAGGGATGATTTTTATTTGTCACTACTCTTAAAGGTTTAGCTATCAAAGAGAAGTTTTTAAAAAATAAATTTTCGGTAATATCCAGCTAGTCTCAAGAAAGACATAATTTCTTTTTATTCTTGGGTCTTTTGAAATTTTGGACGCCAGATAATTTATATGGGTTTTGGTTTCACTCCGTTTTCCGTAATCACGTGCCCCAGATATTCTAGTTCGGGTCGAAGAAACTCACACTTGTCCTCCTAATGTTGTGTCCATCATTCTTTGAAATGTTGCTGAAGCATTTTTAAGCCCGAAAAGCATACGGATATAGTGAAAATGTCCTTCTGGTGTAGAAAATGCAGTATATTTTTTCGAGTTTTCGTCCATGAGAATATAATGAAATCCTGAGCCCAAATCAAAGGCTGAAAACAACTTTTATGAAGAAATCAATAAACTTTTATTAACGAAAGGTCTAGTCTCGCGTAGTCGACTAGCCTCACGAGGTTTCAGAGAGTCGTTCCAGAACACTCCATTTGCTTTACATTTTTATTCCTCTTCTTTTTACTGATTTAAGATTTCCGGTGAAGATTGTTGGTGTCTGCTTCAGTGGACCTACTCGTTCTGGTCAGCCGTGGGTTTTAGAGTCCATAAGTTCTGCAATTCCAACGGTGCCAACTTTATCGGGTGACGTCCTGCCCGTGTTTTCCTGATTTTAATCCAAAAAAGGTTCTTATTGATACTTTTTTGTGAATGGCGTATCAATAAAAAGTACCCTGGCATTCCACGATGAAAGCGTACACTCTACTGCCCTTATCATATAAAAGGGGAGGGAGTGATATCTATCTACACTTAGCCTATGAAACTGCTCTCTTTGAAAAGAATGCGCTTACAAAGCTAAAGCATTTTGACCTATTCTTTCTACCTTCACACACTTTTAAATTTATTTCTTCATTGGCATGCAATCTAAAAAGTAAATTGATTCAGAAGGAATTCCACTTTTTACGCTAAATAATGTATCAAACACTCAACAGAAATTTATTTGCATCGAGAAACCTGTAACTTGACTTGAAGCAATATTTATGCTTGACTCTAAACAATATTTATGACCAGATTAATTATATTTTATTTCTGGTGTGAGCTATGTAGATGCACTGGTAATTGTCACTGCACTAGTTATCTTCAGATAGCCCAGTATTTTGCATATTACAAGATTCGCTCTTTTCGCTTGTCATAATACGCATGATTGAAGTACACGTTTTATATGATAAATTTACTCAGAATTTCTCATCCTACGATCGTATGGTTAAATCAATTATACTATTTATATCAGTTGATGGGGATATCAGTTTGAAAGCAGTGCGTAACCAAATTATTTTCGTTTAAACTGACTCTTATCAGATGCAAATAGCTAAGAGGAAAAAATCGACGTCTTCAGTCTAAAAGATAACGACTATTGTATAGGTTTTATAACCTACTGAAGCAGTAGAATGTTGATCAGCTAAATTGTTAATAAAATTAAAAAAAAAAATTAATCAGTTTGTTCTTTACTTAGACAAGATGAAAATCGTCTGTACTCTGCTCTTGTGCTTGGCCGTTTTCCTGAATTCTATTGGTGAATATAATAATAAATTATATCTATCATTTACGTAAATATTCTTCTTAGGTCATAGGCATATCCAAATTTGTTTATGATTTAAAGGACACAGAGAAATTTGTCACGTACGAAATGGCGAAAGAAATCTGTATCATCCTAGGGTCTGGTCAACAAAGAATAGAAGCCTTTTTGCATGTAAAAACTCAGGATCACAGTATTTAGTATTTGACCTTCGAAGAACAGTATGACGCAACAGCGTTCAGTATCGCAAGGCAAACAATTTAAGATACGATAATGACTATTTAAGTGTCATGGCCGCCAAGGGAAGCTCAGGGGGTAGGTGGGGGGTCAAATGCAGTAAATCGTGAAGCCAGCACAATATTGAAGCGCACATAATCGCGGTATGAGTGTCATTATGATCTGAGTTTTAATAATAGTTCTAATGTTACAGCAAAAGAATTTCGATGCAACAAAATGTAGCGCTATAATAAATGAGTACGTCATTATTGGCCGACAGGCTATATATTGTTTGATCGAATTTGCAAAATGACTTATGACATACTACAATTCTTAGAGTGAATTCATAAACGAGAGAAATTTTACGTAATTTTTAATGATTATTCATTTAAATTCATGGTTTAAAAAAATTCCGCAAAAACTTAATGTACGATTATGAATAAGTGAATCACCTTTTTACTATCAATTATTTCAACAATTTTTTAATGCAAATACACTGTTAAAAAATGTAAAAAGGAAAGGCTCAATTTTTTGGCAGAAGAAAGTGAAAATATGTTTCATTGATTTCTTACTGACGATGCGATAATAATACGATTAAGTATTTATACTATTATAAACAGCTTTCGCGATAAATATTTTTGCTGCTAAAAATGTGCTTAATTTCTCGTGACCTTGATGATTTGATTATATTAATTATATATTTTTCAGGTAGAAATTTATAACTTTTAAATAACACAGAAAAAAGTGAGAGTCTGACGCATAATTTCAGGGTACCTTTTCCCTGCAAGAAAAATTAACCTTGGCAGTGTGAAAGATAACCTGAAGTATTTCTTGTTTCAGAATTAAGTTTACAGTCCAAACGCTTGTCCCAGGAAAGCCTTGATCCTGGTATTAATCGCTGTGGACTTTTTTCTAATCCTGACAGAAGTTGTCCAGATACGACTCTTTCTCTTGCCACACCTCATTATTCTGTGAGGTATGTACCATCTGCCGAAGCACCTCTTCTTGACAGGACGAGGTCTCCTTCTCTCAGGCAAGCTTTTCCCAGCGTACTTGGATTTAAATTTGAAGATCTTGCACTTATACGACTTATTCCCCACAAGTATTCCTATCGGATATTCGAACTCCGAAGATACGTTTTTCCTCCAGATAAACAAATTCAATTGAGAAGAAGAAAAAGTTCTCCGCTTCCCATACCGACCGGAGAACAAATTGTACTATCCACGACCAATGGCGACGTCTGCGCAATATTGGAAAAAACATCAAACAAGCACACGATTCTTCGTGCAATATATAAACCTGTTTTGGGGGTTTTAAAACGGGTGAAAATAAATATTAATAGCAGCGTAGTTGAGGAATTAACAGAAGAGGAAATAGCGGAATGTCCAGTATCCTGCCAGGAACTAGTCGCAAAGATTTATGGAGTATGGCGTATGTACACAACAATTTTTCACATCGTTGATAAATTTAAAAAAACGCTTGCAACAGTCAAACCACTAGTGACCACTAGTCAAATTCACTAGTGACATTTTTTAATTTTGAAATCATTTAGTTTACGTTCTTGAGTTTTCGATTATTTTCTTAATACAAGCTGCAACAAACCAGAAGGTTTTTAAAGATTTGTATGTAAAATTAGCAAGTCCCATTTCCGGACTTGCTTCATAGGTGGGAAGGTACTTAAGCAATTTAGGTTCACGGTAAAATGTATTCATAAATGATACGTAACATTGTGAATGAAAGAGAAAACTTCAGTGGCAAATGATTTTTAATATCCGATACCAGTTTATTATATTTTTTGAAACCTACCATCAGATGCTTGGAAAATTTTAAACTGGCTTAGATTTCACTTAATTTTCAATTTATTTTAAGTTTCAAAGACATCAGAATGTGACGAAAGAGAAACTGGAGGATTTTGAAAACGTTTTTTTAATTGTGCATAAACGATACATTTTTAAACATTTAGACACAAATTTCTAAGCTTCTTAAGAGCTTCAAAATGTATCAGGAAAATATACACATTTTCTTGAGGGAGTTGTCTTGCTGGAAATCAGCTCTCTGAAAAAACCAAGTTTTCTAAGACACATGTGATTTTGTCGGTACTAAAAACGAAAAGGTAATCCTGTATTTCTGTTTTCAGGATTAAGTTCGCAGTCTGAGGATTTGCCTGGTGCTAAACCTAATCCTGGTTTTTATCGCTGTGGACCTTCCTCATCTTCTCCTGTCAAACATTGTCCAGAAGCAGCTCACTCTTTTGCCAACCCTCATTATTCTGCCAGGTCTCTATCACCTGTTAAACCACCTCTTCGTGATGAGTTGAGGTATTCTACTCTCAGACAAACATTTCCATTAGTACTTGGATATACATTTGATGATCTTGCATTAATTCGACTCATTCCCCACAACTATCCAAATCGGATATTCGAACTCCGAATATACAGTTTTCCTCGAGATAAACCAATTGGATTAAGAACAAAAAATCGTATTCTAATTCCCGTACCAACCAGAGAACACATTGTATTGTCAACGTCTGATGGAGATGTATGTGCAATTATAGAAAAATCATCAAGCAGAAATACGAGTATTCGTCCAATATTTACCTCTATCTTGGGGATCTCAGAACGAGTGAAAATAAATATGAGTACCAACGCGGTTAAAGCATTGACCAAAGAAGAAATAGCGGAATGTCCAGGAAACTCCGGGGCACCAATCACAAAAAGTTATAGAGTATTACGTGTGTAAAACCACAAAGGACCCCACATCAAATGTATTGTGAACGGGTTTTTGTGAAAAATTCAACGATAAAATTTTTTGAATGGCAAGAACATGTCTTTAAATTAAATTTAAGGGATGTTTTAATATTCCTTATGTATTGAAACCAAAAAAATGGCATTCTTTAATAAACAAAAACACAAGTGATTACTATCAATAATAACACCATCTTTAAGGCGAGCTACCAACAAACTGTTTCAGTCTAGAAAGACCTGCAAGCTCGTTTTAGAGTTGTTATCATTATTAATAATAATATTAAAATTATCATTTAAAACTAAGCAGACTATACTTATACTTTCACTTACAATTTCGTCATTTTGCTTACTTTGCGAACCAGAATATTCGTTTCTCGTGGAAAAATATTCTTGCAAATAAAAGGTACTGGTTGGAACAAGTAAGAGCAGGTTTGCACTAGTTGCATTTGTCTACATTTTACAAATGTTCCGAAAACAAGCTATGAAGTTACATCAAATATCAAAAATTTGATATGACTGAATACTGCGCGTTTTTAAATAAATTCGATTTCAACCGTGTCCATGTTTAGTTATGCATTATTATATGAATTATATTATTGTCTCAACTCCCTATGCTAGGATACACCTTGTGCTGTAATCGACATGGATTTTGGAATTTCTTTATAAAATTCAGAAAAATTATCCTTATAGTATTGTTGTTATGAAGTTTGAAGGTGGACATTTTAATCTTCATTTATAACATTATAAAAAATTATTTTTTAAACTATTGCAAAATTCGTGCCACCAAACATTTGAGCGTTTCATTTATGAAAGAAAGTTTAAGCAAATAGAAACTTGCCAGGGAGAAATTGTTTAAAAAGTATAAAGAAGTTTTCTGTGAAAGAAGTTTCAAAGAAATATGTGACCAAATTGTTTCAATGAAACTGATTCTTATCAGATATCAATATTTCAGACGAAAAAAATTGACGCCTTCAATCTAAAAAACAATGACTATAGTATAGACTGTATGACCTAATGAGGCATTAGAATATTCGTTAGATGTATTGTTAAATAAATTTCTAATTAATACGTTAATTTTTTGTTCTTCTACTTAAAAAATATAAGGATTGTCTATACTGAACCGGGAAAACCAGGAAATGCCCGGGATTTTTTTGGACCGGCAAAAGCGGGGAAATGACAGTGGATTTATTTTTTGATCGGGAATTTTACCAATTTTTTGAAGAAAAAGCTGTCCAAGTTCTATTTCAATCAATTTTTAAAAATAATTAGTTGAATTGTAAATTTTCCAATTATCATCTCGTTCAGTTGGCAATACGTAATTTTATAATCTATTTCCTTGGAGACTTTATCATTGATATTCTTATTTTTAAGTGTACATTTATAGTCATAAGGATTTTAAAACCCAGACTTAAAAACTTTAACAACGATAAATTAAAAACGTTTAAAATAAAACATTTTTGATGAAAAACATTTGTATTTTATCAACTGTAAATATAAATTTTGTACTTAAGAAAAAGCGTAGCTATTCAATATTTAGCAACGTTTTACTGTTTACTCAGGACAAGTGAATGAAAAGCAATTTTAGAAAAGTAAACAATTTGTAATTTAATTGTTTGACATAGAAAGCCTTGAATCGTTAAAATTTCGAGGATCTTTTAAACTTCGAACGTTAGATTTTAATTGTTTTATTTGCAAAATGTTTATTTTTGAAGTGAAACTGTTGGATGTTTATGTAAATAAGAATTAAACACTTAATATTTGTAGAAAAAATTTTCAATAATAGTTATAATAATTTAAACAAACTATGTGTTCCGGCAAAACCAGGATATTTGTATCCAAATTTCGGTGAAAATAGACAACCTAAATTAAAACAAAATTGAAATTTTTAAAGATTTTAAACAAATAATTGAGAAGCTTTTTAAGAATTGTGAAAGGCATCAAAATAATAAAAACATTTTCTGAAAATTCCTTGAAAAATTGTGTATAATTTTTCATTTGAAATAATTATTTTCAAAAATATTTTAGAAAAATTTAAAAGGTTTTCAAAATTCTAAAAGAGAATCTGGAATAATACGAATAGCTGAATTTTGGCGATACACTCTAGGGCGCGCCTTATTTTTCACTGTTTGAATTTCTCTGCTCGCGCGCCCCAAAGACCATGAAGTTTCCCATTGAGTTAACATGAAAAAAGTCAGCTTTTTTCAATCTAATATCTAAAAAAAGCTAGAAAATCAAAAATGTACCTAAAAATATCATTTTCGAGGTCAAAACTGATAAAAAATACGTTTTTAAGAAGAAAAACAAACTTTCAACTTTTTATATTGAAAATTCGGTAATCGTAGAACAAATATTTTCAGTGCGAGTAAGTACTTTGTTCAAGGTAACCGAATATTCATATGAAGTACGAGGATTGCTCATATTTGTTTATTTGTCAATTTCAGTATCTGATCATGTATGATACATACATACAATTTTCCATTTAAAGCGTACCGACATCAATATATACACCTTTTTGCGCAACACTTTTTTACGCAACGCATAACCTAAAAACTGAGTGACTGTAAGCGAACTAAAGCGAATGTCTTGCGACATTTTTTCCAATGACTGAAAATAACTAAAGCAGACGACACGATTAACCATCGAAGATCCTGTTTTTTTTTCATACACCCCTGAGTTGTTGTGGAAATGCTCCGCTGACCTAGCAGCATCAGTTTCTCGTCACTGTATATATCATATACAGTACATCGAGATTCGACTGCTATAACGCCAGAATAATCATGTTGACATTAAATTAGATTTTATACAAAATCACAACTGAGGATACAAATTAGAAGCTTTTGATTTCAGTAGCTCAACACTGCGCTTCACCCGCTTCATCAGCTTTGATTTTCAGTATTTGTACCTATTTCCCCAGCAGGGTTTAGCAGAGCGGTAATAAGGCTAATACTATAAGAGTAAAAGAGATGGTAATAAAGCATTGCTAGTACGTGTTCTAGATGTTCTGAGTGTGCAGGATATGCTCAGCAGCTATCATCGGGAAGGTTCTGGCTTAAATTGTGGTGACAGCATGCCAAGTGGAAATGACACTTTCTTAACATGCCAAAATTAAACTACCCAGGCCTGAATTCAATCGAGGCAATTTCAGGAAAGCTAACGTTATTCTCTTGTGACGGAGCTGTTCACGGAAGTTTTGCTCCTGTGCTTCCCTAGTCCGGGTCTTAAGAAGTAGGTCTTTTTCTTTGGACTTGGAATAGGCAACGTCTTCTGCTGTCAATTGTTTTTACAGTTTTTCAACAGAAGCAAATATGATATTTATATATTTAACAAGGTGTTTAACAAATGAAATCATAGGAATTTTTCTAGTTGAGACTCATAATTCCAACCGTATTTACAACTCGTCATGTACCAACATACAACTGACTCCATAATTTAAACAAAAATGTAAACCTCTATTGCTTGTTTCAAAATAAAGTTCGCAGGGAAAGCGTTTGCCTCATAATGGCCTTTATCTAGGTTTTCATCGCTGTGAACCATCTTCTTATCCTGGCAGATATTGCCCGGACACGACTCATTCTCTTTCCAAATTTGATCGTTAGATTCTTGGTTTTATTTTCAGGAATTCTTTATGTTAAAAAGAAGAAATCGTGCACAAAATCGCATGCCAATCGGAGAAAAAATTGTATTATCAACGTCAAATGACGAAATTTGTGCAGTATTAGATAAAACACCATGGGCATGCACTATTCTTTGTGCAATATTTACACGTGCGTTTCCGCTGTTAGAACGCGTGAAAATAGATACGAATAGCGGTGAGGTTGCGGAATTGACCGCAAAAGATGTACAAAACCGGGTGTTGAAAGGCGGATTTGAAATATGGTCAGGAGTAGATAGTGAATCTCATGGCACGCATGGATTAGTTCTGATTTTCAATGAAAGAGCGAAGTGACATCTCTTAGATCGTGATTTTTTATCTCACAGACTGCTAGGAGCTAGAATGAACATTGAAATCAGAAGAACGTTCATTATAGCGAGCGATGGCTCAGTTATTAGTGATCCGACGTAAGTAAAAGACGCCTTCTGGGACACTTTAAACGACATAACAAATATTTGCGATTATGGTGAAAGAATGGTTATTCTAGGAGATATGAATGGATAAGTGGGCATCTAAAACTAGGATACAGGCAGAGTACTCGGTAATTTTGGGAATCCAAGAAGAAACTATAACGGAGATAACTTAGTTGGCTTATGCTTAGAAAGGTGTCAAAGATACAAGGGTCATTAGTGCCTTTTAATGCAATACTAATCATTGCCTTCTGATATTTAAAATAAACTTATTTTCGGAATGCAGAAAAAAAACCCAGAAAACAAAACAAACGCGAATCAAAATTGAGAACCTACAGAAACCGGATGTGTGCGGTCTTGCGGTTGTAGGAAGAATGCCTGGTAACACATAGTGGAATAATGAAATTCAGACACGAAAGTAAGATACTCAAACGATTAGTTAAGGAGGTAAAGATCAAATTAGAGCAGGAGAGAATAAAATACAAAACTACTTTGAAGAAAGTACGAAAATGCTTTGTAAAAAAAAATGAATGTAAATAAAAGTACAGAATTTGTCAGCATGACAAATAGTGATGGGGAAAAGGTATATGATACAGACAGGATACTAGACGCTTTCAGAGACTATATTAGGAGATTTTTCGGAGATGAAGCTATAGAATACCACAATTGCGATGTAGAACAAGATACGTTAGAAAACTCAATTGAGAAAGTCTTTGGCGCTGAGGTTAGTGATATGATTAAGAACATGAAAAATTGTATGACTGCCGGGGTAGAGTGTATTGACACTGAAATGATTAAAAAAATGGTGGCGAGTACATACCACAAAGACTGTGCGAATTCATAAATGTATGTATCAAAATTTGAGAAGTTCCAGGTAATTGGAAAAAAGCGATTATCCTACAAATATACAAAAGAAAGGGAGATATAGGCGACTGAAATAATTACAGATGGATTAGCTTATTAAGTACCACAAGTAAAGAATACTCAATAATACTTATTCCTAGGGTAATGAAAATAACGGAAGAAAAGGTTTAGGAAGTCCAAAGTAGGTTGATGCCAGGAAGGTCATATACGGATCAAATTTTTAGCTTGAGGCAAATCACAGAATAAAGTTTGAGAGTAGTAAAAAAAGTTTTCTTTGCATTTATTGACCGAGAAAAAGCTTCTGACACGGTAAATAGAAGTAAGCTTTGGGAAGTCCTGAGAGAGTAAGGAGTCAATAAATGGCTTCTACAAGCTATGAAAACAATATGTATTTGCAGAAAAGCGAGTTTGTCAAATATTTAAGGGCGAAATATCTTCCTGAAAATACATAAATATTTCACGATTTTGTAGAATATCCACCTAATCTACATGCTAAATCAAACTTGTTTGATACTATTTCTTACATACAATAAGAATAAGCTAATTTCCCAAATTGTATGAAAGTTTCAATACGTCGATGAAAAATGCGACATTTTCTGTATTATGTTGAACTATATTATATTAAATGTATGTACCTCAAAGCATACATGCTTATTCAGATATTACACAATAAAGTAGAGATATCATCCTTTCCGATTATTTTATTTCTGTCCGAACTGGCTTCAGCCCTCTATTTTTCTTGTTAAGGCAACTAAGAATTGTCAGGAAAGCAAAGCTATGTGGCAAACATTTACATTTTAAAAGGGGAAAAAAGGGAAGTCGATCGCAATTTACATTTCGCGTTAGCTCATATTTTGCTGAAAAAAAATCATCTAACTTCGCTTCCCCGGAAATCGAACCGCTGATCTTCCGGTTTCCGGTCGGGTGCTTTCCCAATTAAGCTATTAGAGAGATTGAAAAAAAAATTTTTTTCTATAAATATACGCAGTCTCAATTCAGGTGTTACATTTATGACACAGGTAAATTAAGGGAATCTGTATTATAAACAAAGTAGTTACTATCGATCACTATAAATGTGTCACTAAGCAAAATATTTGAGGGTAGATTCGATTTATTTTGTGTAAATTAAGAAGCCTGAGTCTTGAAGGGACTGGCTTCTGGGCTAGTGTCGTAGCGTCGAGGGCCCTGTTAGTAGATGTGAGGACTTCTTGCATAAGTTTCACTAATGCAGACCAAGATCATTTTACTGCATGTTTACGATTTGACCAACGTGCATCAAATCGCCGTTTTTCAATAAATTCGAAAGATACTGCAAACTTGCCATCTTTCACTTGACATCGAAAGAAAATGATTCCGAAAAATGTCTGCAGCTACAATACCACATTTTACAGAGTCTTTTACACCAAGACTCAAACTGTAGGGGAGAATTTTATGTGCCAAACATGGGTAGGACATCCCGAAAACACCCCCACGAGTTCTTGAAAACTACCCTTAAAAGCAAAAATGTCAATTCTATTGAAATCAAACTTTTGAGCTCTGCATTCTTGACTTCTCTTACTTAAAATTATTTATATTGGTGTATTGAAAATATTTATCAACATTTCTTCATTTAATTTCCATTATTCAAACAAATGGAATTCTTTTAAATACTTTCAAAAATTGTTCTTTCAATTATTACTGTTCAAAAGAAATTATAAATGTTAGTGCAGAAGAATATGTAACAGCATTGGTTAATTTAATTTTAAATGTGAAAACAAATTCCATTTCTCTAAAAATGTATTTTATTTCAATAGAGTCTGTCAGAAAATATTTATAAAATTTAGCGGAAAAAATGTTTTTCCAAAAAATTCAGGATTATTGGAAATAAATATTTCTTTATTGTTTTGACAATTGGAAAATATTTTAAAATAAATTTATTTTATCAACGAGAATAAAGTGCCAGTTAGACTTCATTTTAAAAGGTCTCTCGTTGTGATAAAGGTGCAAAATCTAATCCAATGAACTCCGCTCTACTACGGCCACTACGAGAAAGAAAGATCACTTATTTCCATTAATATACACATCACTCCAAAATGCTCATCCTCAAAAGTAAGCTAAATTCCTGCTTAGGAATAAATTTCAATAATCTTGGTACAGGAAAACAAATAAAGGTACAATGAAGATTTTCATATTTCAAAAAGAGATATAACAAATTTCACACGTTAACATGCATTTGATTTTTAACGCGAATTGAATAATATTAGTCACTATTATATTAAAAAAAACAGGACAAACCACGCGGAGACTATAGCCAGTCTTACAAGGCTCATTCTCGAGATTACAAATGTAGTTCTGCTACTTCACACTGAATTGCCCCACATTTTTGGCAGTCTATGAAGAAAATAAAATTTTCTTAAGGTTGCCTAACCTGCTCTTACCGTACTACATTTTTCTTTGGTGCTGTATGACGCAACACGTGTTAAGAGTTAAATACAAGTTTTTAAGTATATTTAAGTTAGTTTTTCTATCTAAGTAAGAGGTTGTTTTTCAAGTCGGAAAAGGAAAAGGGGAAGAAGGATTCTCCGGATGATATAGATCCGTCGGAACATTTGAAAAAACTTAAGAAACTAGAAGCCAAGATTTTGGCTTGTACATAAAAAGGAACAGGGACAAAGCAACAGGAAGCGGATATAGTTGCTGAAAGTGAGTTTTAAACGAAAGATAAAATAGACTAATTAGAGTTTGCCTGAGAGGAAAAACAAAAAATAGATCTAATATAGGCAGGTTAAAGTTTGCACGAGAGGCAAAGCATTGACATGATCTCAATCGATACAAGCCATTAGCATTATCCTTCCAAAAATACGCAGAATGAAATTACACTTCACTCTAATTTAGTTTTTCGTTGGAAGCATTGGTTGATCGAAGGAATTCCAAAAGAAATCAAGAAAGATTTACTCATCAGATACCCTAGGACAGGGGATATTTTTCTTAAGACATTGGAACTCAATGCAGAGTTAGCCGCGACTTTGACTAAAAGTTCTCTGAAAAGATATTAATTCTTTATAAATGTGCAATATTTGGCCGCCTTAGCCTTGTGGGCTGTTGGTCTAACGTTAACTGCCATTTTAGGTGACGAAAAGAACCTATAGACAGATTCACTTTGATTCAGCAGTTTTCTGATTCAGGAAATTTACTTTCTGAAATTTATCATATGGAGTACACAGCTAGAAAAGCATATATTTCAACAGCAGTAAATAAGAAAGCAAAGACCTTTTTGATAAAAATAATGCTGGGATCCTATCTTATGGAGAAAATTTAAGTGAAAAATTAAAAGAAATCAATATTATTGAAAAGGTGTCGAAAGACATTAAGATTCCTGTTGTATCAACCAGTCGTAAAGGATCACAGTCTCTCAAGAGGAGTACCTCAAACTGGAAAAGCCCATCCATGAAGCAGGGGGTGGACCAGATGGGCATAAAACCAGGGTTTCTGAAGAATTTCTTTCAACAGAATTTCAAATACTCACATTCTCAAGACAGACAGTCAAATCCAAATCAAGCGTCGAATCTTCAACCGGACAATTGACGTACAGGCAACCGTCTGTTTATTGGAGACGTATAATAAACAATAAATTTATTTTAAAATGCGTCAGGGGTTACGAGGTACCTCTTATAGAAACTCATCAACAACAGTCTTTCCCAAATAATCCTAAAAGATCATTAAAAGAGATTAATGATTTAAGAATTGCGATCGATAACTTAATAGGGATAGGCGCGCTTAAAAACTGTTTTCCTGTAAAAGGGCAGTTCCTATCATCTTATTTTTTGGTAAAAAACCGGATGGTTTAAAACATTTTATTTTAAATATTAAGAAACTTAATAAGTGTGTGAAAAATTTGCATTTCAAAATGAAGGATTTGAGGACAGCTTTAAAATTGGTATCAGCAGGAACTTACATGCGTAATATGCCTATTTAACAATGCCTTATTGCGCAAATAGGCAGTTTTTGCGTTTTGAATTTGAAGATCACATTTTTGAATTCATCTGTCTACCCTTTGGTATGTCTACGGCTCCTTATGCACTTACAAAGTTGATGAAGCCAGTAGTTTCAAAACTCAGGGAACAAGGTTTTTTGCCCGTTACGTATCTGGATGATATTCTTTGCAGTCCTGTTTACATAATCTTAAAACTCTGATTGACATGGTTGAATCCCTAGGGTTTATGTTAATTTTGAAATGAGTGTGTGTACTGCAAAAACAAGATGAAATTTTTTTGGTATTAATTCCGTAGGCACGTCAGACTAATTAACCGCTGAAAAGAGAGATAGATTAGTTGAGTTACCAGATAAGGCATTCAACAAGGACACTTCTATTATTCGAGAATTTGTAAAACTTATAGGTACCTTAACCGCAGCATGTCCAGGTGTACACTCCCGAGTCCAAGATGGCGAGTAAAGAATGGCGAAGGAAAGACGAAGCCGGTCCTGTGAAAGCCAAAACCCGTCTCGCAGCCGGTAAGGTCCTCGCGACCGTCTTTTTCGATTACAGAGGAGTGTTGCTCATTGATTTCCTACATGATCGACGTATGGTTAACGCTGCCTACTACCGCCAGCTGTTGGAGGCAGCAAAAGCCGCTTACAGAAGCAAAAGACGCGGTAACCCCATCAGAAACGTCATCCTTCTTCATGACAATGCCAGGCCACATACGGCGGGTGAAACGAAAAAAACTGGACGATATGCATTGGGAAACTTTTGAGCATCCTCCATACAGCCCAGATTTGTCACCCTGTGACTATCATTTGTTTGCGCCCATGAAAGATGCACTTGGAGGATTGCGATTTGACAACGATCAGGATGTTGAGGAATTCGTGCGCAATTGGTTGATGATTCGACCTCAAAGTTTCTACGAGCAAGGAATTAACAAGCTTCCAAACCGCTGGAAAAAATGTGTAGAGCGTGAAGGAGACTATGTAGAAAAATAATCAATAGTATTTTTGTATTGTTTTATAAATAAATAAATATTAAAAAAGAATTCCGGTTAATATTTGATTCACCCTCGTATTTTCTGGTTTAAACTCTAAACATCTACATTTGTAATTTCGAGAGAGAGGCTTGTAATATGATTGGTCGATTAACCGAACTTACCTAAAGTGACGTTCTATCGAAATTATATGTAAAGCCTCGTTCGAGATAATTACAGTCCCACCCTATCCATATACAATTACAATCGTAAATATTCAACAGATAAAAGAACCCACCCTTTTTTCTTATCCTAAAAATGTTTATTTATTTAGAATATTAAGCTTTAAACTATCTGAAGTACGGTAAGAGCAGGTTAGGCAACCTTAGGAAAATTTTATTTTTCTCCTAGATTCTCTAAAATGTTGCGCCATTCGGTGTAAAGTAGCAGAACTACATTTGTAATCATCCCGAACGAGGCTTTACATACAATTTCGATAAACTTCACTTTAGGTAAGTTTCTTTAACCGATCAATTTTTATCTGAAAATTTACTATTCCAAATTCGGTTAAATACTTATTTTTTACTTTTAATATTTATTGTTAGAGTTAAGAATTTAACAATTTTTTGAAATTAAAAAAAATATCTTTTTCAGTTGAAAATTGATCTTTTTTAATAGAAAATTATTATTCTTGTTAAAAAATTAAATTTTGGTTGATAATTTAATTTGTAAGTTTAAAACTTCATTCTATTTGTTGCAAAAAAATTTTTCTTAAACTGGAAATTTAAATGTATAAATTTTGAGGGAATTTTTTTTTATATAGAAATTTAACAATTTTATTGGAAATTTCTTGCTTTTTTGTGCAAAAAAATTTACCTTTCTCAGTTGAAAATCAATCTTTTATGGTATAAAATGATTCTTCTTGTTTAAAAATTCATCTATTTTAATTAATAATTTATTTCTTTGGTTGAAAAAACATTTTCTGGTAAAACTTCTGATCTTTTGGTATAAAATGGTTAAAAATCCATGTTCTTTTCTGGATATTACACTAGTTTGCTGAAAAATTTTTGATTGTAAATTTATTTTTTTAAATATTTAAAATATTGTTAACTGTCTCAAATTTGAATCGAAATTTTGAAAAATCATTTAAAACGTAAAAAAAATTGCCTTATAATCTTCTAAATTTTTCTAAGCTTTTCAAAGAAATTTCGTTTATTCTCCTGAAACCTTTTAAAATTCTTTTAAAGCACCTACAATTTATCTTATGTTTTTAAAACTCTTCTAAAGTTTAAAATCTTTTCAAATCTCCTTAGTTCTATTAAATATTTCTTAGTTTTACTCATTATTTACTTTTTTTAAAACTTTTTAAGCTGGGGGAATTGAAACATTTTGCTTTAAAATATTCTACAGCGTACACTATATTTGGAAATTTTAGGAAATCGTTTGCTGTGTTTAAAAATATTCTTTAATTTTCTCTTAAAGTACATTTCTCAAAATAAAAAAAAATTATTAAACTTTTCACACAAATATTATAAAAATTATTCTTTTTTTCTAATCTTTTCAAACCTTCTAAACCTTCTGATCTTGAAGAATTATTCAAATATTTCCTTTTTTTAATTCTTCAAAATTAAAACAAAAATACCTATAAAATTTGTCGAATTCTTTTACAATCTTCAAAATCTTTTGTAATGTTTTGAAATGTTGAAAAATAATCTCTTAAAATTAAATTTCCGAAATAAAAAATTATTTGAATTATTCCTATGAACCAAAAGGAAATTGTTCATTTTCGTGAAACCCTAAAAAATGATTAAACAATCTTCACAAGTTTTTATTATTTTCGAATCGCTTTAAAATTTCGGCATATCTCTTAAAACTTTATCGAGTTTGAAAGTACACTTTTTAAGCTAAAATATACTAAAAAAATAGTAACAGAATTGCACAATCAGGCCCGTTAAGAATTATGTTCCTTAATTTTTCTGAAATTATCTTGACGCCCTGCAAACATTAGTTTACTTAAAAACTCCTCCTAGTAGCCAGTTAGCCACCAAAAACGAATCGTGAAACGGGTGGGGGGAGGGGGGGCTTGGGTTCGTGCTCGTAAATTTTCGGCTGTACACGAGGCTGGCCTACGCAGCTTGCAACAGGAATGATTCACCGACTCGCTGCGTGTGAATGTGTTTCTTCCATAGGGGAGATTGTTGGGGGCAGAAAAGTCCCAAGTTCTGGAGACACTGCTACACTGGCTCTTTTATAAAAACTTTACACCGTTTTTTGTACAGGAACGATGCAAGAACTGTCAATTATTGCACTTGCTCAGATGAAAAAGGTACGCTCTTACTTCTGACACTGAACATCACATCGATATAGATGTAAAATAACATCACTTCAGTTGCAGAGGGAAAAACTTTCACTTCCCGGTGTGACTCTGAAACTTATTCCTAACAGTGTACGAAATACGAAGCCCTGGATCAAGAAGAGTAGGTTTACCAGTACATCCGCAGTGCATGAAATTTCCGCTCGCACAAGAGTGCTCGGAAACACATGATCCTGCGACGCGAAGAATCTGCGCGTTTCGTGACGCTGATATCGACTGTGCGCCACCACGCTGCGGGAAACTGACTGGCAACTGTCTCATTTCCTTGTAGCTTGTCTCATTGTATGAATCTTGAGTTGCGATCATCTAACACTAGTGGCGTTCCGACTGTCACAGGAGACAATGCACGGAGACGCCACTCTAAACTTTGTTTGTTACTCTGAGCTAACGGAGATACTATTGCCTCGTAAGGCTTAAGAGGAATAAGAAGTAAACAGATAGACAAAATGAAGCTCTTTGAAATAAATATCCCTTAAGAAATATAAAATGTTAAATATATCAATGACGTCATTAAGGAAGGGAAGATTTGGGGCCTAGGCAAATATGGTATTAGCGAAATGCTCAACTACGACTGTCCTATGAGTATATTGCATTTTGCGAAAAAGATTGCCCTGTGATTAAGGTTCTGCGAGCGCTAAGTAACTCTACATTTTCAACAAATCGTTCATCGGCAGCTTCTATATCGAAAAATTGTAATCAAACCTTTCATCGATTAGAACAAGATTAGTTCAGCAAATTGTGTCACTGAACAAATGGTGCTCAAAAGTCTCAAAAATACAGAAGATAGCATCTTAGAATCTTCAGAGAAAATAAAGGAAAGAAACAACGATAAAGAAAGAATTGGTTGAGATGAAACTAATATGAGAAAGATGATAATAACGCTTTCGTGAAACAAGAGAGGAAAGGTTCAAAAGAAAAAGGAAATGGGCTTGTGGAAAGAATTTAAAAAAAGTGAAAAAAGCAGGAAGCGGAGAATAAAAAATAGGAAATAAAAGAAAAAGGAAGAAGGAAAGCATTTGAAGAAATTAAAAAAGCCAGGACGGAACAAGAAACAACAGATGTATTAGAAGAAAAAGGAAGAAGATAATTGACTATAAAAGAAATAAAGAATAAAGGGTTCAAGAAACAAGGGATGTTAGGTAGAGATGGCGAGATTGATTTAATTGGAACTTTACAAATTCCAATACTAAATACAATGAAATGAAATTGTAAAGTATTAGGCAAAATAAAATGCACATAATTAAGTTGAAACTGCTTAAGTTCTATTAGCATTGAAAGTTGTTTTGTAGTTTGCGGTGACGCGACATCAATGGATAGATAGATCCCTGTTTTTGAAGGTCGTTTTTGGAATTTTTTTCCAAGATACTTTATATTTGATGCAAAATCTAATTAAATGATTTTCGTATACTTGTTTTGAAGTGCATCAATTAATTTTCGCAGAATATTTTTAAGCAAAATGGCGCCTATACAGAGGTATAAGCATCAGAGGAATTTTGAGAGAGGCCTCTACTATCACCAACTTTTCGTCATCGCTATTGATCTGAAACACAAAAATTAAGTTTTTTCTTAATTTTTTAAATAAAAACAAGGAAAGTAAGTAATACAACGTAATTGTTTAAATTAAATTGTGTATGTGTAAGAAATTGTACTCTGATTAGCTGTGACTGACTAATGTGTATATACAGTTTGTAAGATGTTATTTACGTATAAGTTCTTTTTTATTTTGTAGAAGCTTACGGTTTACCAAACAGGTACTTAAAGTTTCTTGAGCATTCGTGATTTCCTCGTGACTTTCTTGTAAACCTTCTTATATTTTCTACCGAGTTCTTGACCGCGGTTTACTCAACTTTATATTAATCTTTACTTAACGTTTTATATATTTTACAATTATGTCTATTCAAATGTCAAATACCAATGATCGTATTAAATAAAGTAGAGTTTGGTAGACATTAGTATTAATTTGTCACACTTTCATGTTTGTGAATCACGTATTACCGAATTTTTTTTTACCGAACTAGAAATGAAACTTTATCAAAGTGTCCATATGTCCGAGGTTTTCCCAACTGAGTATGGAAAAGTTTCTCGATCTATTTCCTCCGTGTAAAATAAATCAATTCCAAAGGTTAATAATGAAAAAGCACTATTTTTCACGGTGAAAATTAGGAAGATTTCATTTCGTTATTTTAAAGTTTCTTCTAATGAATTTTTACGTTAAATCGTAATTAGTTGAATATAATTAAAATTTTGATTGCTGTAGTTTTAGAAGCTTTTATTGGAAATATTTAAACATTCATTGTTCCAGGTTTGGATGTATACACAGCAGTTAAATCTTTCTTGTATGAAACGTTGTTCAATTCAAATAATTTGCAATTTTAATGTAGGAAGTATACTACTAAAAAAATCGTTCAATTTTTATATTTTCAATATTTCAATTGCCTAAAGTGATATAATATTAAATATTCACAAAATTCAATTCATAAAAGCTTAAAATTGCAAATTTTGTAGTTTAACGGCCGAGCAAATCCTGGATTTTTTTCTAGGTGCTGGCAGCCACGCTGCTTTTGTTAAAAGCACCTCTGGCTTTTAGAATACATTCTCATTACGTTCAAATAATCTCACCACGCTAAGATATGTATGCAAACAGTTTTTTCGATGTTTAAAGAGTTTCCTTTTTTATCTTTTGCGAGAGTAGAGATAAACTAGGGCAATGCTTAAGAATGATTGACTATGTTAATTTGTAACTGAATCTCATGAAGGAATTGATAATGCTTATTACCAAATAAATTAGTAAATCTGTTGCTAGTAACTATTTTAAATAGCGGTTTTTGAATCAATTCAAAAACTGGTTTTACAATGAAAAAATTTTTATTGAAATCAAATAATATGTCACTAAATAAATGGGAAAATACAAGAAATGTAAAAATTGTACGAGATATACATCAAATAACATATAACTATACTTAATAATGACACAGGACCACAATATGTTTTCGGAAGTCTACTGGAATTCTAGTAGATATATTTTACGTTTTTGGGGTCGCTAAACACGAACCCATTCGCAGAATTGAGCCAGCACGTCAGGATTTGCAATAAAATTGAAAAATTGTTAAAAATCTGGAATTTCTTCATAAATTTCGTTAAAAAATGTACAAACCCCAAATTAACAAGCCTTAAACCTACAAACTAACAAGTCCAAAACCCACAAACCCAAAACCGAAAAGTTTCACACTCAAAAGCGTCATATCAACAAATCCAGAAATCCTAAACCAACAAGCTTCAAACCCATTAGCTCTAAACTCGCAAACTCCAAATACACAAGCTCCATATCCACAAACCTACAAACCCTAAACGCACAAACCTACCAACCTCAATTCCACAAACCCAAGTACCTCACTTCAATAATTAAAATACCTCATTTAATAAGAAATTGGTATAATTTTTGGTTCGTGAGTTTGGAGTTTGTGACTTAAGGATTTGTGCGTTTGGGGTTTGTGGGTTTGGGATTGTTGATTTAAGCTTTTACGTTTATGGATGAGAAGCTTGTGGGTTTGGGGTTTGTGTGTTTGGAGTTTGTGGGTTTGTGATTGTTAATTTGGGTTTGGTACGTTTGTAGGTAGAACGCTTGTAGGTTTGGGGTTTGTAGGTTTGGTTTTTGTAGGTTTAGGGTTTATGGTTTGTGGGTTTGCGGTTTATACGCTTGTGAAAAGGGAGGTTCTGGTTTTGGGGATCGTTAATTTGAGGTTTGTGAGTTTTTGGGTTTGTACATGTGTGGATATAGAGCTTGTAGGTTCGGAGTTTGTACGTTTGTGGATATGGAGCATGAGGATTTTAAGTTTGTGGTTTTAGGGTTTGTACTTTTGTGAATATTGAGATTGTGGATTTTGGTTTTGTGGGTTTGGGGATTATGAACATAAATAATGAATTTGTCATTCCCTTGTAATTAGAAAGCAAAATTTCCATGTAGAAATACAATGATTTAATGAATTAATGTGTTAAAAAAGTACCATAAACCCAATTAATGATATTTTATAGAAAATTTGAAACATTTGAACGGCGCAATTTAGTTTTGTCTTGATAAACAATTAACCCGGAAAAACCTTGAAAATGGCTTTTTTATGGTTCTTTATATTGACAAAATATATTGCAAGCACAGTGTTAGATTATGATACACGCAGAGAATTATACTTTGTTAATGAGTAAAGATGTTTTTGCAATACTTCCTGCTGGTTTTTGATCGCTCAGGTCTACAAAATGGTTTTGGGAGTC
>NC_046658.1:165976283-165977736 GCF_010883055.1 Belonocnema kinseyi | reverse complement strand
GTCAACACAACCTACGAAAGAAAGAGAGAGAAAAATGACCACCACTCTACCCTACATCCAAGGTGTCACAGAACAAATAGGAAGAATTCTCAACAAACACAAGATCCAAACCATATATAAACCACCTGCGAAAATGGGACGACTACTAAATAACCCTAAAGATAAACAGGCACTCTTCAGTGGTCCGGTAGGATATAAAATCCCTTGTTCTTGTAGCAAAGTCTATATTGGAGAAACCGGGAGAGCGGTGAGCCAACGTATGAAGGAACATGAAAGTAAAGTCAGGCTAAAACACTTCACGCAATCAGCACTAGCTAAACATCATATCGAAACAGGTCATAACATTTTACTTGATGAAACAACAGTCATTGCAAAAGCACACAACAAATTTCCAAGAAAACATGGAGAAGCAATCGAAATCTTAAAACACCCTAATAATATCAATAGGGACAATGGATATAATACCAATCCGATTTGGCTTTCCGTTCTCCCGGATTTTTAAAAAAAGACTTGATTGGTCAATCAAGTTCGACCAGTCCCCACGGTGGGGCGCTCTGGCCAATCACAGGCATCGTAGAAAGTATACCTAAGAACATGATGATCTGATTCCTCAGTTTCAGGTCAGCCCTGAAGATGTGAACTGAAATGTTCACGAAACGTCGGCAAACAATTCGTAGTTTTTTACACGAGTGAAATCCAAAATATCTCTTTTTATCACAAGCTCCATGTCCACAATCCTACAAACCCTAAACCCACAAACCCACCAACCTGAATTCCACAAAACCAAATACCTCACTTTAATAATGAAAATACCTCACTAAATGAGAATTTGGTATAATATTTGGTTTGCGGGTTCGGGGTTGTTGATTTAGGTTTTTACCTTTATGGAATATGAAGCTTGTTGGTTTGGGGTTTGTGTGTTTCGTGATCGTGGGTTTGGGATTGTTAACTTGGGTTTTGTACGTTTGTAGATATAAAGCTTGTAGGTTTGGGCGTGTCTAGTTTGTGGTTTTGGGGTTTGTACGTTTGTAGAAACGGAGCTTGTGGTTTAAGGGTTCGTTAATTTGTGTATGTGAGTTTTTGGGTTTGTACATGTGTGAATATAGAGCTTGTGGGTTCGGTGTTTGTACGCTTGTGGATATGGAGCTTGTGGGTTTAAGGTTGAAGGTTCGCTTGTAGATTTAGGGTTTGTGGGTTTGGAGCTTTTTAGTTAGGAATTTGTGTTTCGTTTAATCGGAGCTTGTGGAGTTGGAGCTTGTTTGTTCAGGGTTCTGGGTTTGAGAGTCTTGGGCTTGTTAGTTTATGGGTTTGGGACTTGTTAATTTGGTGTTTGTGGGTTTAGGGACGAAATGTATGCAGAGTTTCCAAGTTTTTAATCATGTTTTAAATTTTAATGCAAATTCTCACGTGCTGACTTAATTCCCTGAATGGATTTGTGTTCAGCGACGACAAA
>NC_046658.1:165931180-165976183 GCF_010883055.1 Belonocnema kinseyi | reverse complement strand
TTTACAGAAAACCCACGAATACAAACAGATACTTAAATGCCTCCTCCACCATCACCCATCTCAAAAACAATCGGTCATCAACTCCCTTGTATACAGAGCTGTCACCACGCCAGACAAAGATAACTTACAAAAGGAATTACAAAACGTTAAACAAATGCTAATACAGAACGATTACACAAACAAAAAACAAATTGATAAATCAATAAGAAAACACACTCAAAAAAGCAAGTCAACACAACCTACGAAAGAAAGAAAGAGAAAAATGACCTGCGAAAATAGGACAACTACCAAATAACCCTAAAGATAAAAAGGCACCCTTTAGTGATCCAGGAGTATATAAAATCCCTTGTTCTTGTGGCAAAGTCTATATTGGAGAAACCGGGAGAGCGGTGAGCCAACGTATGAAGGAACATGAAAGTAAAGTCAGGCTAAAACACTTCACGCAATCAGCACAGGCATCGTAAAAAGTATACCTATGAACATCATGACCTGATTTCTCAGTTTCAGGTCAGCCCTGAAGATGTGAACTGCAATGTTCACGAAACGTCGGCAAACAATTCGTAGTTTTTTACACGAGTGAAACCCGAAATATCTATTTTTATCAAAATGAATAATCGTGAAAGCGTAAAATCTATTATCATGGAGATTGTGTATTTCGAGTTTGCGGTTTTAGAGCTTGTGGATTTTAAGCTTGTTAGTTTGAGGTTTCTGGATTTGTTGATATGAAGCTTGTGAGCGTGGAACCTTTTATGTTTGAGGTTTGTGGGTTTTGGACCGTTAGCTTGTAGTTTTAAGGCTTGTTAATTTGGGGTTTGTACATTTTTGAACGAAATTTATGCAGAAATTCCAGGTTTTCACCATTTTATTAATTTTCCGGAAAATCCTGACGTGCAGGCTCAATTCTGCGAGTGGATTCAATAAAATTCTTTTAATTGCACAACGAGTTTTTGAACTGTTTGCATACATATCTTAGCGTGGTGAAAATGTTTGAGCGTGATGAGAATGTATTCCTGAAAGCCAGAGGGATTTTTAACAAAACCAGTGTGGCCGTCTTCACCTAGAAAAAAAGCCAGGATTTGCTCAGTTGTTAAACTACAAAATTTTCAATTTTAAGCTTTTATGAATTGAACAGTTCAAATATTCCTGGTTAAAAATATAAATCTATAAATATGCGCCACACTATCATATTTGTAACTTTTAAATAAAAAATAAATTTCAGCAATTTAGGGATTTCTATTCTGATCAATGCAGTTAAAAATTTTTTAGTCTTGAATATTTGATTTAAAACTGCTAATATTGAGAAAAAAGCCGAATAGTGCTAAATATTACAAAATTGTATTTTTTCAATTAAAATATTTAAAATGAATGAGTTACAAATGGAATATTTAGGCCTAAAACAGAACAAATTTCACGAGTTACAGTTAAATGTTTAAAATCCTGAATCGATTTCTAATAATAGCAGATGAACCTAAAACGTTGAAATATTTCCAATAAAAGCTTCTGAAACTATAGCAATTAAAATTTTAATTATATATAAAAATTACGATTTAACGTAAAAATTAATTAGAAAAGACTTTTAAAATAACAAAATACATTCTCCTTTATTTTCACCGTGAAAAATAGTGCTTTTTCATCATTAACCTTTGGAATTGATTTATTTTATACTGAGGAAAATAGGTCGAGAAATTTTCCAAGACTCAATTGCGTAAACTCGGGACATATGGATACTTTGATAAAGTTTCATCTCTAGTTCGGTAAAACGTTAGATAAAGATTCATAAAAAGTTAAGTAAAACGCGGTCTAGGACTCGGTAGAAAATATAAGAGTGTAAACAGGAAATATATACACATTAGTCGAGCACAGCTAATCATAATACAATTTCGTACATATACAAATATACAATTTAACTTAAACAATTACATTGAATTACAATACAATACATACGATGCACTCGCACGCTTTTAACAATATTAACGCTATTAAAAATCAAAAACGCTGCGACGGCTTTCGAACCTCCTAACCGACGTTTAACGCGTTATATCGCTAAGGACGTATCTCGACTATAAAGTTAAAGTACGAGTACGTCAGGGCCGTGCAAAAAATATCTGTGGCCCGTTTCAGCAAAATTTTTTATTGTAAAATTTAATTGATGAGGGGGTTTTTAAATTTAGGAGAAGTAAATAAAAACTTGCTTAATTTTTCATTAAAAATTTTCTAACCTTGAAATCCTAAATAATTTAATTTTTAATATTTTAAATTTTTGCATCGTCTACTTTTTAAAAATCTTTTTGATGTAAAATATTCAATCCATTAAAATTAAACATTAAACCCCTAAAAACTAAGTTGATATAAAATCTCATAAATTAAATTAGATTACAATTTCAGGAATTAAATCGAATATGCATGCTAATACGCTTTACCGGATTTATTAATTATATTGCATGAAACTTGTGTATTATTTGTTAATTTACACTTGTCTATAGACCCTTCGGTACATACAAGAACAGTTTCGTAGTGATATCTAAAAACATAAATCTCGTATAGCCAGACGCATACACATACATAAATAATAGGTTAAAAGGAATATGAGCTATCTAATGATCTCCAACGCTCGCTGATAACCTTTGAAATTAAGTTAACAATTTTCTAACAGTAGCATGGTGAACGGGAGTCAATACAGCTAACCATTTTGTAGGAAATTCAGACTCAAAAAAGTGCTGACAAGCCGGACAATTAGATAAAATGTGGTACAAAGTCTTATTATCGAGGTGGCAAATCCTACATCTCTCTTCTATATTAAAAACATATATCATGAGTAAATATGATTGTGCGTCGGATTGCATCGCTAAATGCGAAAAAATGAGCAAGGTCTTAGACAGGGCGAGACGCTCGCTGTCAAGGTTCTCTAGGTAGGACTTATAGTTTCTCAGAACTCAGTCTCGATCAGAGCTAATGGAGTTTAATGTGATCTTCTCCCATCTATCCACCAAACCACTTGCATCGAAAAAAATCCGGATTTGGGAAAACAAATTAAATTTGTTGTAAGGATCTTCTACTGGCAGTGACCTCAGTCTCTCGAAACACAACCTTGGGTACGGTAAATTATCCATTGTCGAAATTTTAATTAACCAAGATAAAATATTTTTTACGACCGTATGAGATTTAATTAAGGCAGACATGAATACCAGAATTATGATTTGTATTTTATATGAGAAGAAGTAACTTCAATTTTTAATGCCATTAAAAATTTAATTTTAACCGCAAATTAAGAGTAAACATTTTTTCTATATTTTTCCCACCCTATCTTAATTTAAATAATTAAACCTAAAAACAGAATTTTACAACAAACGTTTAACTTTTACTTGTTTGGTTACAATTCTATGCTTCGTTTTATATGTCAAAATCCTCTAATATTAAGATATTAATTTTTGTTGAGTAAAACCACAACCGATGCTGAAAGCAGGCTGGTTAAAGAACTGGTTTTTTTAGCCTAAAAGATCAGAAAATTTAAGCAGAAGCATAGTTTCTGCTTAAAAAAATGTTTAATAAATTTTAAAAAACTTCAGAAGAATCCAAATTATATGCGATTAAATAACATAGTTACAAATCAACGTAGCCACTAGCAAGAAAGAGATAAATGCCCTCATCTATACATCCTAGTCTTTATCTTCCAATATTCTACTTATTTCGAAAGACATAATAAAATATAAATAAAAAACTTCAAAAAAAAATTACTGTTAAACTTTAAACGTAAATTAATGTATGCTGGATACAAATATCCCTTTTAAATTTAGTTTTTGAATTTCTCTGCAACCTAAAACGTAAATTGTATTAAAAGGAATGCCGCTCATCGAACCAAATAATGTATCAAAGGGAAACCAAGAAGAAAATGGTAAGTACCGAAAACGGAGTTGGACTCTTATAATTTTGGGACTATCAATAGGACTCATCTTAAAATTTCGTAAAATCTGATAAGAAGATAGTTATATTTTATATGTGCATGAAATTCATAAAATGATCAAGTCTTTCTGAGAATCATATTTTTAAGAATATTCTAGAAAATAATATTTGTATCCAAGCCTGAAAATAAACTTAGTTTACATAGTTAAAGAAACATTTTTTTAAAAATAATTTTTTTAAAGCGATTTGCCCCCAAAATTCTTTTATGTGTCAGCGCAACAAGATAATATTGATAACATTAATGCTTTGCGATTCAGAAATATCTTTCGCTGTTTCACTAGTGATTCAAAATCGAAGTTAAAGAACGATGATTTTGTCTAAATATGACCTCTTTTTCTCGGAGTATTATAAAAAATTTAGATCAAAACCCTGAAAGGATAAATATCGCTTTTACAATTCTTTGAATTTCTGGATGTATGAAGCCTTAAACATAAAATATTACAGAAATGGCGATAACACTTTTAAAAGAGTGCGCAACTAAGTTATTTTCGTTTACACTGACTCTTATCAGGTGCGATTATCTCAGAAGAACAAAGTTTTCCTCTTAAGCCTAAAAGATAACGACTCTAATTTAGATTGTGTAGCCTAATGAAGCAGTAGAATATTCATTATCTACATTTTCAGTAAAATTTATAATTGAAACTTTAATCAGTTTGTTCTCTGCTTAGACAAGATGAAGTTTGTCTATACTCTGCTCTTATGCTTTGCCGCTATCCTGAATTCCATTGGTGAATATAGTAATAAATTATATTTGTTTCATTTAAATAAAAGTAAAATGCACTCAAAACTTAACTCTGTACCAGCCTAGAGTCTGTTCCGCATAGGATAGAAGCCTTTTTTAAATTGAAATTCAGAAACGCATTATGTGGCTTTTGACCTTGGAAAAACGGTATGACGCAATAGCGTTCAGTCTCCCAACGTAAACAAGTTCAGATACGGCACTGACTATTCGAGTTTATAGGCCGTCAAGCGAAGCTTGTGAGAGGGCTGGGGGCAGAAGCAGTAATGCGTAAAGCCAGCACAATATTGAAGCGCACATAATCGGGGTATGATTGTGATTCTGATTTGAATGTTATTAATAAGCGATAAACCAACAGTAAATGATCATTATTTGAGCGGCTGACAATAAAAAGTGGAAATATCTCGTTAGTGAGTAAGAAGCAGCTACAGAAAAGTGCCTAAAAAAATGGATATGGTATCACGGGTGTAAAAAGTAGCAATAGAATATTGGCTGTAAAAAGTGAACAACAGTGCTTGAGCCGTGAGAAAGGGGAACAGAAAAACTTGGCAGTAAGAAGTGGACAAACGTCGTGTGTCGGTGAATCGGTTCTGTTACACGCTGTAAGGACTAGCCTCGTTCAAAGTCGAAAATACACGAGGACGAACCCGAACTCGCCCGACTGGACGATTCGCTTTCAGTGGCTAACTAACTATTAGGAGTTTTTCGGTAAACTGAATTTCCAATGAATTTTGCAGGGCTTCCAGGCCGTCAAGAGAATTAAAGAAAGTTCATCGCATCGTTTTAAACGATTGCTTTGCGATGAATTCTAGAAAAAAATTGAAAAGAGATCACAAAACATTTTTTATTGTTTCCTAAAATTTTTTTAAAGTGCGTAAAATATTTTTTAGACTTTTGCAATTTTTCCATATTAAATAATTTTAGAAAGATTGAGGAACATTATTATTTTAAATCATTCTTGTGCAATTTTGTTGCACATTTTTTAAAAGTTTATGTTGTTTTAAATAATGTACTTTCAAATTTGAGTAAGTTTAAGAGACGTTCAGAAATTTTAAACGTTAAAAAAATAATTAAAACTTGTAAAGATTTTTGAAGAATTTTGTAAGGTTTGACAAAAATTAAAAAAAATGTAGGTTCCTTGGAATAATTCAAATAATTTTTTATTTCAAAAAATTAATTTCAAGAGATTATTTGAGAACATCTTAACACATTACAAAAGATTTTTAAAATTATCAAAGAAGAATCTGAATCATTTCAAAGGCAACTTTTTCTAATTTTTCAGAATTAAGCAACAATGAGGAAATAGATGTGATTAGAAAAAAGAATTTTTTTAAATATTCGTGTGCAAATTTTAAACAAAGTTTTATTTTGAATAGCCAACTTTAAAAGGAAATTGCGAACGTTTTTTAGAAATATTAAACGATTTCCTAGAAGTTTTTGCAAAGTGTGTTAAAGATTTTAGAGCGAAATTTTCAAGCCCGTAAGATTATCACATTTTTTTAAATATAGAAATTCGAGTAAATTCACGCAGAATTAAGTAGAATTCAAGAGATTCAAAAATAATTTGAACTGTAAAAGATTATTAGAAATACAAATTTTTGAAGCTGTCAATAATAAACTTTAGGAGTTTTAAGCGAATCTCGAAATGTCAAGATCATCAACAAACTTTTTTCGAATGCTTCCAAAAATTTAAAGGATTATAAGGTAATTTTTTTACATTTTTATGACTTTTCAAAATGCTGAGAGAAATTTGAGGCAGTTAAAAATATTTTCAGGAATTTGAGATGAGTCAAATAGATAAAAAATATTCACAAATTTGAAAACACTTCAGAAAATTGATAAAATATTCCTTGATTTCTTACAATTTTCTTTAAACATTCCTAATGTTTTGTAATATTCTATAAAATAAAACAATTTCTTTAAAATATCGTAAAATCTTTTCTGACAGATCTGATATATTTGAAAATCTTTTTTGAATTTTCTTTAAAATTTTATAATACTTATGTTTATATCAATTTAAAAACAAAACTGGCAATACTTATTTCCTTGCTTTCAATTCTCATAATTTAATTCCAACTGGAAATAAAGTGTTAAAAACATCTAACATATAAATATTTATTCGAAATATTAAAGTTATATCATTATTAATCGAATTTTTTATTTTTTATGGTAGCTAAAAATTGTTTTAAATTGGTGAATTGCAAGTAGTACTTACGTAAGGTAACTTCCATATTTGTATGACTACAAAAATATTGAAAATCCTTTTATGTTAAAAAAATGGTTTCATTTATTTGAAATAATACTTCATCATAAAAACACTTTTTGTTAAGGAAACGTATTTCATGTTTTTAAACATAATATACAAAATTTGACGTAACGGCGATCCAATTAACATATTTTTTATTTAATAAACATATTTTTAGAATATTTGTTAATTTATTCTGCCCTGGGGTCAAATATGGTACAAAAAACGCCGTGAAATTTGGAATGAAATTTGTTGTTTATACACTAATTTAAAAAATGAACAATATTTATAATTTCATATAATTTCCAAAATATCATTTAAATTTTTACCACTTTTGACCTAAGGAAATAGATTTCACGAATGAAATTATAGAAATATCTCTATTACTTATTAAAAGCTTGTTTTATTAATTTATATAAATATAATTATTATAAAATTTTCAAGGAAATTGAAAAAAGATTCTTGAATATATCAGATGTGTCAGAAAAGATTCTAGGATATTAAAAAAAATTGTTTTATTTTACAGAATATTAAAAAACATTAGGTTGAATTATAGTTCTTTTCAAAGATGCTTAGGAATGTTTACGAAATTTGTGAGAAATGAAGAAATATTTAATAAATTTTCTGAAATGTTTTCAAATCGCTGAGTATTTCTTATGTTTGACTCGTCTTTAATTCCTGAAAATATTTTTAACTGACTCAAATTTGTTTCAAAGCTTGGAAATATAATTCAAAATGTTAAAAAATTGCTTTATAATCTTCTAAATTTTCGCAAGCATTTAAAGTAAACTTGACCATGCTTTTAAAACATTTCGAGATTCGTTTACAGGTCCTAAAGTACATTTTTTACATTTAAAAATTTTTTTATTTCTAAAAATCTTCTAAATTATTCCAAGGAACCTAAATTTTTTTTAATTTTCGTCAAACCTTACAAAATTCTTCAAAAATCGTTACGACTTTTAACGATTTTTTAATCGTTTAACATTTCTGAACGTCTCTTAAACTTACTCAAATTTGAAAGCATATTATTTAAACCAACATAAACTTTTAAAAAATTTGCAACAAATTGCACGAGAATGCTTTAAAAGAATTATGTTCCTTAGTTTTTCTAAAATGATCTAATATGGAAAAATTGCAAAAGTCTAAAAAATATTTTATAGACTTTTAAAAAGTTTTAGGAAACAATAAAAAATGTTTTGTGATATCTTTTCAATGTTCTCTCAGAATTCATCGCAAAGCAATCGTTTAAAACGTTGCCATGAACTTTCTTTTATTCTCTTGACGGCCTTGACGACCTGCAAAATTCAGTGGAAATTCAGTTTACCGAAAAACTCCTAATAGCTAGTTAGCCACTGAAAGCGAATCGTCCAGTCGGGCGAGATCGGGTTCGTCCTCGTGCATTTTCGACTTTGAACGAGGCTTGTCCTTACAGCGTGTAACAGAACCGATTCACCGACACGCGACGTTTGTCCACTTCTTACTGCCAAGTTTTTCTGTTACCCTTTCTCACGGCTCAAGCACTGTTGTTCACTTTTTATAGCCAATATTCTATTGCTACTTTTTACACCCGTGAAATTATATCCATTTTTTTAGGCACTTTTCTGTAGCTGCTTCTTACTCACTAACGAGATATTTCCACTTTTTATTGTCAGCCGCTAATTTGAAACAGAATTTAACCTTTTAATCATAACACAGCCCCACATAAAAGAAAAGTATCTTGATCTAGTAACAAAACATATAAATTGCTTTGTATTTTAATACACTAAATCCTAATGAACCGTCAGAATTGTCCAACGGGCCTCGGTTCTCTGTTTGGCCCTAACTTTAAAAAACGCAATTAAATAGTCAGAATGACACTTTTTACAAGTACAAAATCGAAGCAGATACATGTTAATGCATTCTTGCCGTGACTGAGTTTAATAAAACGATTTTAAAAGGTAATCAGGTGCGAATTCGTTCATAACTTCAAAACTGTTGAATATAATCGCAAATAATACCTCAAGTCGTTGAAAATTACATTTTTCATGCCCTGAAGTTAGAACCTCACCACATTTCTATACGATATAGAGGTATCCGAGACAATTTAATCTTGCTTAAAAAATACCTCTCCATCCTCAAAGTTTAGATATTTCTATTTGTAAATAATACTAGTTCTTTAAAAAAAATTGTTGCAAAAAATTAATAAAAAACTGGAAAGCAGTGAAATCAAAAAGTACATGTCACTATTTTTCTCTCAAGAATAAGAGGATCAAATTTTATAGCAAAATAGTGATTGTAAATCTGACACGGAATGAATCATATGCATTTTTCTTCAAGTGATTCATGAAATTAAATTAAACTTTTGTATTCGAAAAAAATGAGTAATCATATTATATACAAAATCATAAAGTATAGTAATTTTTCATATTTTCTAATGATTATTCGTTTAGCAAATTCCCGGTTTTTGCAAAAAATGACAAAAAATAAAGTATAATTATTTATAGAAAAATAAAATAATGAAATGAATGTTTCATGATACGTTAATTTCGGGGTACTATTTCTCTGCAACAAAAATTAACCTGGGCAGTGCGAAAAGTATTCTAAGCCAAGGTATCGTTTGCCAAGGACTTGGGTTACTAAACGTCTTCCGCTCTCAATTATTTTCACAGTTTTCCAGCAAAAATAAAAATTAATATTTCACAATTTTTTTGTAAAAAAAAAACCATTATTGAAGATCCAATATTCTATAAGAATATATAAACTAAAAAATTTAACTTGTTTTGAAAGTTTCCACGCATGGAAGGTGTTGAACGAGAAAGAATTGTAGTCATTTATGAAATTAATCCTCTCAATTACATCCTCATTTATACCTCGTGATGTACCAACATACAATTGTGTAGTTATTTGAAACCGAAATTGAATCCTGTGTTTCTTGTTTCAGAATTAAGTTCGCAGTCCGAGCATTTGCCTGATGATGACACTAGTCCTGGTTTTAATCGAGGTGGAACTTCTTCTCCTGCCGAACCAACTGTTCGTGCCCAGTCGAGAACTCCTAATCTCAAGCAAACTTTTCCCAGCATACTTGGATATAGATTTGAAGATCTTCCATTTATTAGACTTATTCCTCATGAGAACCCGTATCGGATATTTGAGCTCCGAACATACGTTTTTCCGCCAGATAAACCAATTGGATTGAGAAAAAATGTTCGGGACCTAAATCCTATGCCAATCGGAGAACAAATTGTATTATCAACGTCCGAAGGCGACGTCTGTGCAATATTACGAAAATCATCATTCAGAAGCACGACTCTTCGTGGAATATATATATCTGTTTCTGGGCGGCCAGAAAGGGCGAAAATAAACATGAATAGCGGCGCAGTTGAACTGCTAACCGCAGAAGAAATAGAGGAATGTCCAGTATCCTCCGGCGACCTAATCACAAGGAGATATGAAGTAATACGTGAGTACACCACAATTCTTTACATCGTTAATACATTTTTTAAACGCATGCAACAGTCAGATTTGCAGTTTTCATTCGCTCTTTATGTTTACCCTGCGTTTATGCATAGAATATTTTTAATTCATGTTCAAGAATAACTTTTGCATGTAACAATTTTATTTTATAGATTTAACAAATGTTGTTCAAAGAATCTATAAAATCACATACCATGTGGAAAGATTCTTTGTAAATCACTCCACGGAATTTTTACGAAAATTCCAGTTGGAAATTCTACGGAAATTTCGTTGACTTTCCGTAAAAATTTCACTAATTTTCCATCTGCAATTAGCAGCTTCTCATAGACCCTGGGAGTTCCTAGTAAAAATTGTACTATCAGTAACGCTACCTCATGTCGACTCTGATAGGTAACGACCGTCGTCCCAACGAATTAAGTTTGACCCTCCAAGTGGGTCAGGTCTAAAAATACATCTTCCTCGAGGAACTTAATGTCACCGTACTACAAGTTCCAAGCACACTTGGTCTAGAAAATACATCTTCTTAAAAAACGTAAGTTTCAAATATGGATTCGTTTTATTCTAACGATTACTGAGACGTTCGTCAATATACAGCATATAGCCGATCCACGAGGCGTACAACGTACATTTTCCTGGATGAACTTGAATTCTACCAAATAGGGATGGATCGCACCCTATTAATTACTGGTACGGGTTTCCATACACAGAATTGGCTGTTTGCGGCTAATGATCATTTAGAACTCAACTTCCTCGAGCGAGATATATTATTAACACCTTATGCACTTGGAGGTGATTGTATAAATAAGGGTCATGAAAAAATTGTTTAGTTGCGGCCACTCTTCATTTATAAGTCAACTTCCTCGAGGGAGCTTTTTTACACCTAGTGAACTTAGAGGTTATTGCATGCTGACGGGCTATGAAAGAAATTCGTTGGTTATCTCCAAGGTTCATTTGGAAAATTATTTTTCAATATTTGCTACCAGTTTAAAAAAATGTTTTTTTTTTATTTGTCCTTGTTCCCTTAAGAAACTTTGAAGCTTAGAAAGAATAATTGTTTAGGCAATTTTATTTTTTCAATGAAACCAGTTGAATGAGATGCAATTACAGGCGTTTATGAAATTCGGCTTCACAATTACAATATCATTTACAAGCCGTCATTTACCAACATACGTTTGTGTAGGTACTCATGACAAAAATGTAATCTTGCATTTCTTTTTTCAGGATTGAGTTCGCATTCCAGGAATTTGCCTGGTGATGACGCTAATCCTGGTTTCCATCGCTGTGAACCTTCTTCTGCTTCTTCTTCTTCATCTTCTTCTGACAGACATTGTCCAGATCCGACTCATTCTCTGGAAACCCCTCATTATTCTGACAGGTCTCTACCACCTGCTGAACCAACTCTTGGTGACAGGTCGGGATCTTCTTCTCTCAGGGAAACCTTTCCAAACGTACTTGGATATAGATTTGATGATCTTGAATTTATTCGGCTTATTCCCCACAACAATCCGAATCGGATATTCGAACTGCGAATCTACACTTTTCCTCCAGATAAACCAATTGGAATGAAAACGAAAAATCGTATCCTGGGTCCCATGCCAACCGGAAAACAAATTGTACTATCAACGTCCAACGGCGACGTCTGTGCAATATTAATAAGATCAGCAAGCAGAAGTACGACGCTTCGTCCGATATTTACCTTTATTATGGGGATCTTAGAAAGAGTGAAAATAAACATGAGTAGCGGCGCGGTTCAAGGATTGACAAAAGAAGAAATAGCTGAATGTCCAGCAGGCAGCAAGGGAATAATCACAAACAGTTATAGAGTATTTTTCGCGCAGACGGAAAATTTTCCACAGCGTTAATTAATTTTTTTATAACGCGCGCGCCAGAAAAATCTGGTTCTTTTACAATTACATTTGGTTACATTTCGGAAATGTTCTGAAAAAAAAGATATGAAGTTACTTTAAATAAAAAAATTTTCATATCCCTGAGTACTATCCTTTTAAAATAAATTTAATTTCCAACGTTTTTACTTTTAGTTATGAATTATATGATAGTCTGGACTCCCCATGCAAGAACATGACGTAGATTCATTCTAGCGCGGTAGAGATGGCCGCTAGGCACAAGAAGTCCAAATTCAAAAGTTTTAATTCTAAGATATACATTATTTTTCAAAAGTCAATTTATACTTTTACTTCTGATACGGGACCCTGCTCTACTAATAAACTTCTTACCTTCGTTTATGCATCTTTTTAACTCATCATCTATCTTCCCGTCCCTAGTATATAAGCTACCAAGGTATACGAACTTATCAACTTGTTTAATTCTTTCATCATTAAATAAAATATTGCATTGTGTTTTCTTACTCTTTCCTTCGAATACCATGGTTTTTATTTTATTTGCGTTAATTTTGAGGCTCATGCTCTTCATGCTTGCATTTGGTTTATTTAACATTCTTTGTCAGTCTTCGATTGACTCTGCCATAAAAACCTTATTATCTGCGAACGCTAACCCACGTACCATTACTGTTTTGACATCCACATCTTCTTCGTCGAAAAGAGTCATTCTTAGACACTGGTCCATGAAAAATATAAATAACAATTAAAACATAAGGCATTTTTGCCTAATTCCTTGAATAATATCGAAACAGTCACTCAAATTCCCATTTAACCTCACACTCGCTTTGCAACCCGCATCCATTGTTTCTATAGCTTGTGCGATGATCACTTTTTCCAATCGCCTGGGACGTCTTCCGTCTCAAAACATAAATTTGTTAATTTGCACATTCTATGTGGTATATAATCGCTACCGTGTTTGAGCATTTCAGCTTTGATACAGTCTACCCTGACAGCCTTACCGATTTTCAAACTACCAACGATATTCCTAACCTCAGTGACACAGACTTTCTACATTGAGATTTCTAGCGTATCGTGTTCTAAATTGCAGTTCTGGTTTACTATTGCTTCATCTCCGAATTTTTCCCTGAAATAGTCTCTGAAAGCATCTATTATCCGGTTTGCATTATTTAGCATTACCCCATGACTATTTCTCATGTTGAAAAATTCTGTACTTTAATTTTCCTTAATTTTTTGATAAAGTAGTTTCCTGCGTCTTTTAAAGTCGTTTTGTATTTTCCTCTCTTCTTCTGCTTAAATGTTATCTTTACTTTTTCAGAATCGATTGAGTATCCTCTTTTTGTGTCTGTAATCATTTGTACGTCTATTTCTTTCCTCATCGCTAAAACCTGCGATGTTCGAAGTTATCCGGTACGCTTCTTTCTATGCTTTCTAGGAAACCTGAATTTTATCACTCCACCACGCATCATCAGACTTCATCAACGCTTTCGATTATCTTATTTTGGACATCTATTCGCATATCCGGTTTCTATAGGTTCTCAATTTAATTCGTATTTGTTTTGTTTTCTTGGTTCTCTTTTGGACCCTTGTATCTTTCACCACCTCTCTTAGTCTTTCATCCGCAATAACAATGTCAATTGTACTGTGGCTATTTCCTTTCGGCTAGGTGTATACATGCGGCTCATTTTTTGTTCAAACCAAGTATTTCTAATAAACAGACCCCTTTCTAAGCATAAGCCACCTAATTTATCTCCGTCAATGTTTGTTCTTGGATCCCTAAAATTACCTAGTACTCTTTCTGTATCCTGCTTTTGGATGCCTACCCATCGATTCATATCTCCTAGCAGAATTATCCTTTTATCACTATTGGAAATATTTATTGTATCATTTAAAGAGTCCCAGAAAATGTCTTTTACTTCTCTGGGATCACTATTAACTGGAGCGTAGCATGCTATGATAAATAATATTTTGATTTCTACTTTCATTCTAGCCTAGAGCAGTCTGGGAGATATGAAATAATGATCTCCGAGATCCAGCTTCGCTCTTTCATACAAAATCAGACCTACTCCTTGCTTTCCATGTGCTTCACTGTCTACCCCTGGCTATATTTCAAATCCACCTTTTAACAACTCGTTTTCTATGTTTCTACTTTCGCATCCCTTTTTCTTTGTTTCAGACACACATAAAATACTTAGTTTCCATAATGTATAGTTTCCCGCAATTCTTTCATCTTAAGATAATTCACCCCCTAGAATTTCAAACACCCAGTCTCCATTCTTCGCCTGAAACTTGACCTTCACATTTACCTTGTGCATGCCTTTGTCAATTAAAGCTCCAATCCTTTCCGAAGCTATTTTACTGTTGTATTATTCATTATTAATATTATAAGACCAACCTGGTTAGAAATGTCACTACTTTCGTTTAAATAAATATTTGAATGAAAAATTTAACTATTCCTGTCAAAAATGTAACCATTTTGCTCAACTATTTGGTTAAAAATTGATATTTTTATTTATAAATTGAACTAATGGTTCGGGAATTTATTTAGTTCGTGAAAAATTCGCCTTTTTTGTATAAAATAAATCTTAATGGTTGAAAATTCATCAGTTTCATTGAAAAATCTAAATTTCTTCCTTTTTCTAATATACAAATAAATGTTCGACTTGAAGATTTCACTTTATAAATCTGAATTATTTAAAAATAATAATCATATCCTTTTGTACTATTTGATTTTACTTTTGTTTTGTGTTACTTGCTGCAAAGTTCATTTTGACGTTTATAAATAAAAGAAATTAATTTGTCAATTTAATTTATTTAAAAATTTTTTTAATAGAAAGTAACAGTTTAAATATGTCTGAGTGAATAGACTCAATTTGTTTGAAAGAATCAACTGAAAATAGCTTTCAGTGAGTTCTTTCTGATAGGTCCGTCCACTTAGCGCCGCCACCAAGGAAAATTGAAAAATAAAATACGCCACATTTTTTTCTTTTTTTTTCTTATTTTATGCCAAGAAAATTTTTGTGTTGCTCTTTAAACTTCCGAGAAAAGGGTGGCGCAGCTAACACGATGTCCACTCAGCGTCGACACCTATGAAAACTCACTAAAAATTATTATAATAAGACAAACGTATAGGGAAGATTTCTATGCTCTCTGATGACATACATTACGTTCCCCAAAAGCTACCTATAAGTCATAAGTACCTTAATCTCGTAATAAAAGACGTTTTAAAAGTGGTAAAAGAACTTTGAAAATTGTAAAGATAGTTTTAAACTCCAAATTGATTACTTGACACTTAAAACCACCCCAACCCCCATAATAATTTTCCCAAAAACTACCTTCCACGTGAACTTGTGCATTAAAAATGATTCAATTTAGAAAATGCTGCTAGTTGATATTTTTCGCTCTTTTTTTTGCTCTCTGATGACATATAATAAGTATCCCAAAAACTACACCTAAGTCGTATAGGTCTACCCCTTGTGATCAAAACCGTCCTCAAAGTGTTAAAAGAAACATTAAAAAACGCAAATATGGTTTGGGGCTGTAAACTTATTACTTGAAACTTGAAATGCCTCATGCCTGGGGTAGGATGAACCAGGCATTGAGGCGAGATGGGTCACTTAGTTAAATTACCTATTATATATTATTTGTAATCAATAGTCTTTTTAAGTTAAAGTATTATAAAAAGAAAACATATCGTACACATAGCTTTCCAAAATTGAACGGAAAATTTAAAGTTTTTAACTTCAAAATGATGCAATCTTTAATCCTAACCTCTACCGTAACGAACACTACAAAGAGTAAATAGAAAAACGAATTATATCCACATATCTTTTTATAATTATACTATAGAAACAAATATAGAAATTTTTCGATTTGACCATGTACATTGTCTCAGTAAAAGATAAATTCTACAATACGTGAACTCCTAAATACTAGACTAGTCTACTACAATTACTGCATGACACTGAATTTCATATATATTGGGATATTAAACCGTTTTTTAAACGTCTGCCGTATGTTTAAACCACAAAAATGCTTTTCTCATTTTTATAGCATTTTACGAGTTTTAAAATAAATTTATTGACATCAACTCATATTATTTTATCATACCTATAACAGTGCTTCTGTCATACTTTTCCTGAGAATTTTTGTCAACAAAATTTGTTTGTTATAGATAGATAAAAGTTTATTTTTCGGCTTTCTGGCTTTAAAAAATTGACTTGCTGAAACTTCCATTTTTTAACAGAATTTTCTTACAATTTCGTCTTACAAAGTACTATCCATCCACACGTTATAGCGAATCCGCTCGCTCCATTCCTCTTCCTCCTTCTCTTCTTCTCTATCTTACCCAACACCCCCTTCACCCATGTTACTGCCCTTTTGTCACCCCTTTCATGCAACAATACCTCCATGCTTATCCCGCTCTTTTCACCTCTTCACATTCCTCCAAAAAATGCTCCAATTTTGCAGCCGCCTCCCTGTAAAATTCACATATTTTTTTCTCCCAGAAAGCCAGAACTTATTATAATTCTCCATGCAACCGCATCTTATTTTTGCTATACGTTCCTGACTTCCTTGTTCTCCTTTCTTATACAAATATTGCGCTCTCTCCCTTGGCATAATCCACACATAGTTTTCGTTATATCTTGACTCTATTATTCTTCCCTCTCCTTCTGCCTTCTCTTTCTCCATGTCATTCTTTTGAACCAACTCATATACTTTCCTTCCTCGTGCATTCTGCTAACATCATGCATCCTTTTCCTACCAATACTCCCTAACCAATTTACTTCCCCCCTCTTTAAAAAATTTCTTCTTGTATTTACACGCTCGACTTCCTGTTATAATCATCCCTAAACTCGTTCATGGTGCTTCCCTCCTGACAATGTAGTTCGGCGTATTCCTTGCCAACCCCAGTATCTACTTTACATACCTCTCCTGTACCCTATTTACCTTCTCACTTACCTTCCAACCCCACACCTTCACTCCGTAAAATAAGACACTTATCACTAGCGAATCAAACAATTTCATTCTCCTTTCAAAATCATCTGCGAACAATCTCTTCCCCAGTCCCCCACACCTGCCTCATCACCACTTTTGCCCTTCTCACTCTCTCTCTTATATGAGCATCCACTCCCCCCTTTCTGCGGTACAGGAAGCCCAGGTACACAAAGGCTTTCACCTCCTGTACCGTTTTTCCCTTCCACTTCCACTCCCCTCCCCCATCTCTCCCACTTCCTTTCCTGAACACCATAACCTTCGACTTTCCGCATTTAACTCTAACCTATTCTTGTCCAAGTAACGTCTCAATCTTCATCATCTCCTTTAAAGCCTCTTCGCTCTTTGCTACACTAAGAGGTTATGTTAATGCATAGGAGGAAGTGGCTCATTCCGCCCCAGAACAGTGGCTCAACCAGTCCCATATGACACTTTTAGTCAAATCAAAATTTCATCTATTTCGTTTTTACAATTATATATAAATCTGTTGAAAACTCAAGGTCTGATAAATAAGCTAACTGAACAACAACTGGAAAAGCACATATACTATTTCGTTCTAAGATCTAAAACTTTCGTTTTTTTCAGATTTATTCAAGATTAAGCGAAAAACTTTCAAAATAGAAGTTTGATAATGTTTCTTCTGATATTACTACAAAAAACGCTTACAAAATAACTGATAACCTACGAGAAAATTAAGTTACTCATCTTACCCCCTGTGCTTATCTAAATCATGTTTACATTGTTCAAGATGGTTTTCATACTTTTAAAACGTTTTTGATCATGAGGTGTCGGTATCCATGATTCATGGGAGAAGGAAGTTTTTAAGTGTGAAGTAATTAATTTAAATTTCTGAAATGTCCTTTCATTGTTACATTTTTGTTGTAAGACTTTTAGAACGTTTTTGATCAAGAGGGGTAGCTATGTATGCCTTAGAAGTAGTTTTTGGGGAACGTAATATATATCATCAGAAAGAAAAAAAAGCTTCCCCATACGTTCGTCTTATTATAATAATTTTTACTGAGTTTTTTCATAGATGGCGGCGCTAAGTGGACGTCGTGCTAGCGCCACCAGCCTTTTCTCAGAAGTTTAAAGAGCAAACCAAATTATTTTTTATCATAAAATAGCACAAAAAATCAACGAAATATGGCTGGAAATGTACAACTTTTAAATAACACAGAAAAAAGTGTAACCTAACATTAATTTCAGCACAGAAAAAACTAAAGTTAAATTTTGTTGCATGTAAAATTTTGCGCTGTTAAAGTTTACATGCTATTTGGAAAAAGTTTATACTGCGATGGAGCAAAAGCTGTCGTCTGCTACGGTGCCCATAGCAGCATTGTAAAAACGGCAAAGTATGATTGAATTTAAGCTATAAATCGGGACACCAGATTTACAAGAACACCAAAAAAAAAACGAAAGTTAAAATTTGTTATAGGTAAGACTTGCAACGGTTAAAAATTAAACATATTTCGGCAAAGTTTCACAGAGATTAGGAGAATAATTCTAAATTTTTCTACTGCGTGACGCTGAACTGAGAAAATTTGGGTAAAATATTAAGAATCCACAACGGAATACACGCAAAAAATTTGTTCTTACTGTTATATCTCCTCCGAAGTAAATTACACTATTGAAGAAGAATTAGAACATTTTTCACACCATTTAGCAAAAAGCGCGAAATGCAACTGACAGCTGGAAATCCCCATTTCTCTCCAAATAAATAAATTTAAACGACGATCCACAGCGCCGGCGTCGCGATTATCGCTGCATCTCGAATAAAAATCGAGCGATTATAAGACGAAAAATTATCCAGGCAAGGTTAAAATCGGAAATTATCTTCGATTCATTTAAAGATTATTTGCCAAGTTTAATTTTTGTTGCGGTGAATCTTTCACCTGGAATCGATGTAAGCTTTATCTTCCATTTCTTCAGTGAGGGTACCATTGTCGTACAACATAAATTAACTTTGGTAGTGTGAAAAGAATTCTGATATTAATTTTGTTTTCAAAGTTTCCACGTGCCAAAGGCGTTAAACGAGAAAGAATTATAGGTAATCATGGGATTAATCCGCTCAATTACAACCTCATTTACAACTCGCTAAGTACCAACATAAAATTGTGTAGTTACTTAAGACAAAAATGTATTCCTGTACTTCTTGTTTCAGAATTAAGTTGGCAGTCCAAGCGTTTGCCTAACGAAGGCCTGAATTCGATTTTACATCGCTGTGGACCTTCTTCTTCTTCTCCTGCCGAACCAACTTTTCCTGGCAGGTCGAAGTCTCCTCCTCTCAGGAATACTTTTGATAACATAATTGGATTTAGATTTGAAGATCTTCCATTGATTCAAGTTATTCCTCACAACAATCCGAATCGAAGATACGAACTCCGAACATTCGTTTTTCCATCAAATAAAGCAATTGGATTGAGAAAACATAATCGTGAACTAAATCCCATGCCAACTCGAGAACAAATTGTATTATCAACGTCCAAAGATGACGTCTGTGCGATATCAATCAAATCATCATTCAGAAGCTCAAGTCTTCGTGCAATATGTACACCTGCTTCTGGGCGGCTAAAAAGGGTGAAAATAAACATGAATAGCGACACGGTTGAGGAATCAACTGCAGAAGAAATAGCGGAGTGCCCAGTACATAAAAGGAAACTAATCGCAAAGCGCTATGGAGTATAACGTGTGTACACCACAATTCTTTACACCGTTAATAAAATTTTAAAAACGCATGCGACAGTGAGACCTGGAGTTTGCACTCGGTCTTTATGTTCACCCCATATTTATGCATAGACTTTTTAAAATTAGTGTTAAAAATAACTTTTTACATTTAAAATTTCATTTTTCTACAAAAAATTCGTTATATATAAATATATATATATAACGAACTTTTTTTTATTAATAACGAAAATATGTAAAAACAACTTTCCGGAGTCTCGTCGAAGCCATACTTAACCTCCGAATGCGAAAATCGAACCACCCACAAATACAGATTTAATAAACGGAATGTTGGAATGTTGTAAATGATATAAATCTAGTAATTTTGCATGTTTTGAAACAAGTAATTAGGATAAATTATTCGAATTTTTTAATACTATGAACAACCGTACAGAGAGTACTTTATTTTCGAAAAAAGTGGTCTAAAAATATTCAAAATTTGCCTGATTTCTGAATTTTTATTCAAAATGGCCGGCTAACACACTTGACCTCTAGTTTGGGACACTAAACAAGTGTATCAACGGCCAAACTAATAGATTAATTTTTTCAAAAGTTATCAATTTTACAGACATACATAAAGACAGACAAACAGGCACATCCGTAAAAACCTGTTTTTCTGGTTCAGAGGGTCTTAAAACGTGGACATTTGACAAAAACTGGAGGGGTCAAATTCTACACAAATCTAATACCTTCTCTGATGATAATGTAAAAAGATGTCAAGTTACTCTAAATATCAGAAATGTAATATCACTGGATATTGCGCCTTTTAAAAAAAGTTTAGTTTCAACCGTTTTAATGTTAAGTTATGCATTATACTCTAAATTATATCATAGTCCGAACTCCCTATGCAAAAATAAGGAGGGGAGAATAATCATTCTAGGGCAACAGAGAGGATCGCTGGCGACTGAAAATCCAAATTATAAATTTTGAATTGCAAGAGGTCACTCATTGTACGGAATTAAATTTCGCATCTCTTTTGTCAATACAAGAAAATCGAATCTTTATTTGTTATTTAACAAATTGCAAAAAACAATTTTTTTAAAGTAAATTTTTATCGAAAATTTTGAGCGAAAATATTCCTTATAGTATGCTTGTAACGAAAGTTTAAGATAAAAATTTTAATCTTCATTTTTAACAATCTAAAAATTATTTCCCAAACTTTTACAAAATTTGTGCTGCAAAACATTTTAGCGTTTCGTTTCTCGAAGAAAGTTTAAGCAAATAAAAACCTGCTGGGGAGAAGCTATACCAAAAGCATAGGAATTTTTCTGTGACTGCAATTATAAAGAAATGTGTAAATTGTTTTTAATGAAATTGTTTCTTATCAGATATAAATATCTCATGCGGACCAAGTTGACGACTTGAATCTATAAAATTAACGACTTTGTGTATATTGTATAACCTAATAAAGACGTACAATTAGGTAAACATATATTATCTGCATGAATGTAAATAATATATAAATATAATTTACATAATTCTGCTAATCATTCATCTAAAACAAAAAAACAATTTTGGCGAAAAATATTTCGCCACATATAAAATGTTTAATACTACAATAGTAGTATTAAAATTTTTTTGTACTTTAACACTTAAAGATTCATTTTACGAAGATTCACAATTCTAAAATGAAACCGCTAAAAATAAAGAAAAATCTAATTGTTTAAAACATATTTTTTTTAACTGCGCTTGAAATTTCTAACTTTTTGAAACATTTTGGGAATAAAAAATTGCTCATTGAAAATTACGTTTTGTATTTTGAATGTTTCTTTAGAATAATTCATTTTTAAAGCTCAACCATTTAAAAATTTACCATTTTGAAGAGAAAAAAGACCCGGCAAAGAGGAGGGCCAATGCCCGAAGGTAGGCCACTACGGAAATGGTTTGGTAGAATTTACAGAAAATATTCTACACGATGTACTACGCCTGTTACAGTCAATAAAATATAAATGTGTTTGTTCCAAAAATGTCATTAATTATTTCATGAGATATAGCATGTATCATTCACTGCTATTCTAAGACTCATGGGGATTCGAGCGAATTTTAGACCAAAATAAACTATTAACAGTAAAATTGTTCAGAAAGGTAGTTTACGTTTTTTTGTTTGAATATGCTTTCTATGAAAACAAGTATTGAAAATAGTAATATTTATAATAGAAATAAAGCTATAGCTCGCTGGCGGCCAGTTTATGTCTTTGGTTTGTCAATTTGTATGTCCATCATACTCCGACCTCTATAAACTATGGACAATAACGAAAGGGCCTGCGATTCTCAGGAATCAGAAGTATATTCAGTTTCCTGTGAAAGATAAATAATATAAAAATACTGTAAAATTTAGAGCAGATTACTGATGACTGTCAAAGAACTTGGGAGCCTTTTGTTGTCGGTGTTGTTGAGTTCGAGTTAAAGATGAAAAATTCCGCTTTAGCTCACGTCTAAGGCCCTAAAAGAAAGTCACTGTTTTAAAGATTTATAATTGCGAAAAAATATATCTTGATACAATATAATAACTACACGCAAGGAGGAGGTGGATCAATAAGGCAGCTTTTTGGGCCAATGTCAGAATTGGCTCAAAGTGGATTATTTTGGTCCTCTATATGTGCCTCATTACGTTCTGAAACGATTTTGCCCTGGAATCATTTAATTTGTTTTAAAGACAGTATGCATTTCTTCAATTAAGATGGGGTTCTATACAAATAGGTGCGCTAATAGTGAGTACGTGTCGTCATTCGATAAGTATTTGTCAGTGTAAGATTTGGCCTGCTTTAGCTAACAGATACCCATTGTTAAAGAGGTTAGTTCGTCCATAGTGAGTATCGGAAAATCTGTAAGTTTATGTTCTGTCAAAGCCACCCAGATAACCCGCTTCTTTGCCAATCCTCCTTTTTAACTTGCTCTTGGAGAAGATTTGGCTGCCATACCAACTGCAGCATACTATTGACAATAATTTTATCATTTGGATTGTCACTAGCTCATGGGGGTCGGAAGGTAATACAGAGAGTGCACACTATCCAGACGTAGTCACGAATATATGGTATTTGACTATTTGCAAAGACATCATTGAGGGCTTTCCATGTTTTTATTAGCCCATTTACTGCTTTTACAACCCACCGTATTTTCATAAAGAGTCTCGACTCGTTTGCTTCAATTGCACTATGCCATTTTCTGTTAACAATCGGCGCAGTTTAGTAGTATCGGATTATAGCAAACTAGAGAAAATACTGGCGTCTTTATTTTTTCCATTTGCAAAATATGGACCTAAAAATTCTCCCTTTATGCATGAAAGCAGTTTGTCTTTGGAAAAAATGGTAACAATTGTAATTCCATCGATTACATGAATAGACAATCTGAAAGCTAAGTAGGCCACTTCATAAAGAGTAGTGATCAATATTTTCTCGTAGAGCGATTCGTAGTTGAACTATTTTGCCTTCTACAGATTTGGCGACATCATAGAATTGATCTTTCGTCAGGCCCGTGAGTCTATGATAATCTTCATCAGTTATCAAAGAGCTGTCATCGAAATATAGTCGCTTTTTTATTGTCTGTTCTAGTAGATTTTCTCGTAGACTATCAAGAAGTTCTGTTATCATTTCTGCGACCATGGAACTAAATGGTAAGGTTTTATTGAAATTCATTGCACTTTCAATCAAAAAAGAGTTTTCTTGCAAATGGTTTAGACAACATCTTGCGTTTGGTAGTATAACTATTCTACTTTCTGTAAATACTTTCAATATAGTTCTGGGTGTAATCCTATGACGACGATCATTTAAGCCTTTGCAGACGATGCAAACTAATTCACTCATAATGCACCTTCTTATATATCTAATATGGAGTTCTTAGCTTGTTCATTCTCTACAGTATCCTGAACGTTTTCAGGCAAAACGGACATTATCACGCATTAAAATAGAATAAAAATTACGTCCTTCTCATACAGCGCGGTTCTCGCAACGACCAAACGCTAAGCGCTCAATATGTTTAATCAGCGGCGACACTCACTATTTTCGGGCAGCAACGGTGATAAAATAAGGTCAGTATCAAGTACGGTAATGCCAATCATAAGAATCTCCCTCTCTTTGGAACTACCGAACGCTAAGCGCTTAACATTTCGAATTAACTACAAAAATCACGGCTTCGGGGCGGCAACGGTATTAAATAAGGTCAAAATCAAATGTGGTCGTTGCGAGAAGTGGACGGTATATATGATTCAGACAAACGCACTAGATAATAATCTTATTTTGGATGTGTTGCTGTCCGGAAACTGTGAGTGTTGCACTTAATTGTAAATATTAAACGCTTCACGTTCGAAAATGACGAGGAAGAGGTTGGAAGAGGTTGCGAGAAGAGTAAGATATACATGATCAAGACAATCGCAAATTATTATGACCTTATTTCAAACCTATTGCTGCCCAGAAACAGTGAGGGTCGTACTTGACTCTTAATATTGAGCCCTTAGCGTCCAACCGTTGCAAAAAGGGGTAGCTATATATGATTGAGACAATTGCACATGATTACGACATTATTTTAGAACTGTTGCGTTCGCGCGTTTCGGGAAGAGGGCGATTCATATGATTAACATTACCGCAATTTATACTGTCCTTATTCATTCATCCTTTTCGCCCTTAATTTGTGAATACTGGAAATTAGCCAAAATATTGAACGCTTAGCATTCGGCCGTTGCAAGGAGCTCGCCTTTTAAGACGGACATAATTTTTACCATATTCTAATTCGTGATAATGATTTAATCGTCGTTTCAGCTTTCAATGCTATAGATATAGAGCTTATGCTTTGACTTTGAGTGCTTGGCGTCGTATAACGTTGAAACTGGCAATTAAAAAAAAATTGATGGATATTCTATTAGGCCATTATACTCTACAAAATTATCAAGCTATAACCAAATCCACCGAAAGGCATTTTCCAATGCATTGTGTGCGAAGTCCTTTGAGCTTCGTTTTACATATTAATCCTGTCATACAAAGATATTATTTTTTGATCAGTAAAAGCCCAATAGCCGGTCAAAGAAGGAAGGTTAAAGAATTTGATTTTCCTTTTTGAGCCCCAAAGAGCAGAAAATGTACAAAGAAGCGTAATTTCTGCTTCAAAGTAAATTTTTAATAAATCAAAAAGGAAAAAAAAACAGAAAAAATGCAATTATATGCAATTAAATAACAAATTGAAAAATCATCGAAAACCGAGTTGGACTCCGTTCATTTTGGGGCTATAAATAGGAATCAGATGAAATTTTCGTGAAATCTGATAAGACAGAGTTTTATTCTATTTGCACATGAGATTTTCAAAACGATTAAGCCTCTTTGCAGAATCTAATTGCTAAGAATATTCTAGACGATAATATTTGTATCCAAGTCTCAAAATGGATTAAGTTTAATGAGTTGAAGAAACCTTTTTTTTTAGAATAATTTTTTTATATTTTTACATGATTCAAACAAATTGCCATTGATTCTTTTAAAATAAAATGAAATGTAAAGAAATCTTTTCGAAAGTTCTTTAATCGCATGGAAATACTTTGAAATTCCTACGAAATATAGGAATCGTAAAAAATCCTTTCAGGTATTAGGAATTCATTAGAATTACTCTAAGATCCTGTAGAAGGATAAGAAGGATCAAATTTGTCTCTATAACTCTTTGAATTTCCAAAGCTACGAAGCCCTAAATTACACATACATTGATAGACATGAATTTGCGCATGGTTAAATCAATGATACAATTTCTATTAGTGGATGGTGATATCAGTTTCAAAGGAGTGCGTAACCAATTTTTTTTTGTATAAAGTAACCCTTATCAGATGCAAATATCTAAGAGAAAAAAGTCAACGTCTTCAGTCTTAAAGATAACGACTGTAGTATAAGTTGTATAACTTAATGAAGCAGTCGAATATTTATTAGCTACATTCTGAATAAAATTTCTAATTAATACATTAATCAGTTTGTCCTCTAGTTATACAAGATGAAGATTGTCTCGACACTCTTATGCTTGGCTGTTGTCCTAAATTCTTTTGGTGAATATAATAATAAAATATATATTATTTAGATAAATGTTCTTTTTAAGCTATCGGCATATCAACATTTTTTTATGATTCAGAGAGCACGGAGTAATTTGTCACGTACCAAATAGCAAAAAAACTGGCATTCTCTGCATTCGTGGAGTAATGATAAAAACAGTAACTGATAATGATGTAAGAAGTTATGTATGACCGCAAATCCTGTTTTATTTTTTTATTTTATTATAATTCTCAATAATTCTTACAATTCCTCAAATTTTTGGTGAATTCTAAGCTGCTTGCGTGAGGAAAGAACAACCTGACGCTTCACGCTGATGCGTAGAAACGTAATTTTCAAGGTCAAAACTCATAAAAATCACGTTTTAAATAGAAAAATGATATAAGACAATTCAGCATTTTCATCCAAGCAAAGTCATGTGGGAAAAAATTTATGTTTTTAAAAAGAAAGAACGAGTCGAACACGCGTCGTTGCGCCAACTTGGTATCAGATTTATATAAGCACATTTTAGTTTCAGGCCGCAGTTTTGTAATAAGACTTTTAAAGACCAAAAGTAAAAGAAAAGGTAGAATAACGCGTTGCTGAATGCGAGGCGAAAATAGAACAAATAGGTAGTAAAGTCAATAATTTAAATATGATTAAGGAGTTAGTATAGGAACTTTTCAACCATACATTGTTTTAAAAAGGATTAAATATATTAATTAATAATAATTCTGTCGTTTTTGACGATAAGCGGACATGTGCAAAATAAGCAAAACAAATTCCATTCCGCATTTCTACATATATTTAATATTAGAATTCGTCATTTTTTGGAAAATAAATTTTTTGAAAAAAGTTCCTGTACTACCCCTTTAATTGAATTTCGAAAACGATAAATTTCAAATTATAATTCGTGAGTCGACGAGGCAGAACTTTACGTTAGCCATGAGCTAAAAATAAACTCGACAGAACATAAATGATACCGAAAACGCAGAGTCGGCCTTGGAGTCTTGGTAGGGATGGAAGTCGTTCGCTGTCAGGATAGCTGTACTCCACTGAGTGGCTGCTAAGCGACTGAGAGCGTGGCTTATGGGTTTTTGAGCGCGCCATGTGGAGCCTGCTGAAGAGGCCTATACACACTTAGTCGTGCCGCAGAGTGGCATTCAGGACGTAACATTTATGAAGGATATTCTTCGAAGCAGATACAAACGTCTCAGCTGGCAGATATCTTTTGAACTGTCGGGCGAGGAAGAATGTATCTGAAACAAACGTGCTTTCTGTCCCGGCAATTTTCTATTTATTTGAAGTGCTTCCATCGATGAAGGATGAGCTCAGACCACTAGATATGGTTTCACGGAAGGTTAAGCACATGAACAAAATCATGCAACTTAAGACTTCTGTTCCGTGAGTCTACATCTCACGCATTCAAAGTGGTCCTGAAATACTGCATCTTGAATGTCTAAACAATAGGACTATTCTCGGTGCAGCAAATATAGTCGCAAATGGACGAGGCCGTCTTTTTAAAATGGCCAGAAAGCACTAAAAAGCACGAAGCAGGAGAAAAGCTTCCGCGAACTGCTCCTCAACAAGAGGATGCACGGCATCTTCCACAGACTTTTGGAGAGTTTGTCAATGTGATATAAGCTAATCTTTTTTTTCCTTAACTCGCTGCAATTGAGTTCGGGCACGGAGTGTCTCATGTTGGCATGCCAAGACGCTGTCATTTCGACTTAGCATACTCTCGCCACAATTTGAGTAAGGACATTCTCAATTATAGCTGCACGGAGCATTTAATTCACACCCCGAGCATCTAGAACAAATAATATTTAGCTGTATCATTCATATTCTCAACAATTGTGTTTCTAAGCAAACGAGGCTTAATATATTTCTCATGGAATTCGATAAACGAAACATGGTCGTTATCGAATTTTCGGCACCATCCTACAAAAACTTCATAGTCAAGAAGAAAGAAAAGAAAAACAGGTATACAGACTTTATGAGGCAGTTGTGGTGGTTATACCCGGAACATTTTGTTAAGCTAATCGCTCTTATCATCGGCGCTTTTATAGATGCCAAGATTTGACTGATTAAGAACCTAAAACTATCGTTGCGTGTTGACAAAATGCTAAGAAATTTTTCGCGATTTCGCTAAAAGCGGGTTCAGTTATTCATATTCGAACCTTCCCCCGCCGAAATTCCGCAGTTCTCCTTCATACAAACCTATAATAATAAATGTGCACATGTAAGAGCATAGAAAATATAAGCGCTGAGAGCACAAGAAAGAATATTTAGAGAGAACATCCGGGCAAACAAGTGAGGCAACAATTACTCAATAAAAAGAGTGTCAGTTAAGTGAACTCCTGCAAATAAAAGAACTTGGATACTAATGCGCCCAAGTGGGCAAGCTCACATGATAAGTATGTAATGCTTGTCGCTTCCCGAGGCTCGTCGGAGCGCTCCTGGACCCGCGGATAGAGGAAAAAGCATAAGGAAGCGTAGTGGTGGTGAGCTACGGGATGGTTAGGCAGATCTAATAAAACCGCCGGCCAGCAAGAAAATTTGAAACAAACTCTAGAGTTAGATGACCTTATACAGCCAGAGGCAGAAGAAGAGATTCAATAAACATAAAGGCGATCAAAATGGACATGCCATCAAAATAGAAGTGGAACTGCAGCTTCCTATTTATAAAATCCCCTTAGAAGAGGTGAACGACGAAGAACTGATTGAATCTAAAAGAAGAGTTGCTAGGGATAATGAGTATCAAGTACCGGAACCACTAGAAGCATATCCGCACATAAATAAAAACGAGGTGAACAGTGAAATAAAAGAAAAACTACAGCAGTTGCGGCAACCGATATGACGTTGAGCAGCCTAACTAGGCGTACAAACGCAGTATTTGTCCCTGTTAGGGATCCGGATCCAACATGGAGGATAAGGTTGGATAATAATGTCAACAAAGTTAGGTGCAATTTGGGTCCATTGACTTATTATAAAAAAAGGAATAGAGCCAAAAATCTCATAAACAAATTAATTAAAATAACCAGCAAATCCCTCGATTGCAAGACATGACTAACTATTGGTCGGGTGTTTGAGGAAAAACGAACAAGAGCAATTTTGAGGCTGCTTTTTGAAATAAGCAAATAACTGGGAAGCTCCAGGTTTTCAGAAGATCATCAAACACCTGCTGCATCAAGACGTGGTTGACTGGTGCCGATTATGTGAAGATACCAACGAGTCATTTGGACGCATTATTAATGTCTGTCGCGTGACAGCTCGGAAAAAATATGCACACAGGCAAAACGATTTGGCGGGCATTATACATGAACAACTTGCCCTAAATCGAAGACCTCTAACAGAATGGATGCCTTTCTCAGGATACACTCTAATTTCCGTTTTATAAAACGAAAATTACCTGTATATTGGGATGCTAATATTCTGCTGAATCATTTTATCCGATCCAAGTGACCTAATATCGCGGTGCGGGAAAAAAAAAGTGGAAGAAACTTTACCTTAGGCCTGGATTGTCCACTTAACCGAAACTTGCAAGAAACTTGTACTACAAAGATCCATAAGTATAGCGAGCTAAGACACAAACTGAAAACAATATGGAGGGATGTAAAACATGGATATATTGATCCAATTTGTGCTTTCAGTTGCAGGCACGCAAGATGCCCTCAACATCTTAAACATTTAGCAGTCAGTAGAGTACTGGCATCAGTTCAGAAGGTAGTTTTATTAAATAAATTTTCACTAGAAGAAATTTTATTAACCATCTGGAAGTAACCGACTAAAAGCCCGTTGAGTGGTATATGTTATCTCTAAGAAAGGATTGGTAGGAGAATGTTGTCACCTCCAATACTCAAGGACGCTCTATAAGTATAACATCATTAAGGACGAACTCCAAACTATACTATGCTAATAATTTTGTACCTACAACACCAATGATTATCTGTACTTATGAGGGTCAATATTTTACAGTGATATATAGATTTATGGAAAAAAGTCATAGCCCTTTCCCGCAGCAACTGCAGTAGGGTGGATTTTATTAGTTGTCTTATTAGCTTATAGTTAATATTTAGAATGCATTAGTAGTATATTGTGTTACAAAACAGCAATGGCCCCTTTGACAGTCACCGAGTCCGATAGTTTTGGTACGAGGCAATCTGCACGCGCGCGAAGCGCTCCCTAGGCGTATGAACGATAATTAAACCTATTTGGAACATGATACATAATATTAATAGGACAAAATTAGGCTCTCCGTGGATTTTCAGATCTTTTTATTTATTTTGATAATTGAAAGTTTTCAAAGCAATTGAAATGATCCCAAAATTTGACCTACTAATGAGTGAGTTGAGGAAATATTATTTAAAATTGATAATACCGTAAAAACCCTTCTCGATTTTCCTAGACTGTACAACTGTCTAAGTTTGCGATGAATTAGTGATATTTGTCTTCCGATTTATTGAAATATATAAAGACTGATAAATAAGGTGAACGACTTGCGCATGATGTAATAAATAAATTAGAGGAATATGGCTCAAGCTTTTAAGATTTTTAGGGTCAAATCTAAGAAAATAGTACTAAAATAAGAGGTAAACGCAAAGGTGTTCGGAACGAAATACTCGGGGTTATTCTGAGACCATTTTATGTTCTTTTTTGTTCTTTGTTCTTCTTGTTCATTTTATGTTCTTTAAATCTTGCTGTAAATTATTCCGCAAAATGTAGTATTAAAGCCGGTGAGTTTTTCGGAATTAGGAAGGTACTGCTGGTGTCCCTCGACAATTTGATTCTCTCTGATATAGGTTATAGTATTCGAAAAACTAAGCGACTCGAATTTTTTTCTATCTGCGGGAAAACACCTTGAGCCGATGAAACAGCTTCTCAAAAATAGGGGTGTTAAATGTCGATAGTATAGTTTTGTGTAGAAAAACTAAGTTGATTTCGATCAAACTAACTGGAAGAGTTTCCTGTTGATGAAAGATGAATAACATAATTTTCTTAACAAAAAAATTAAGGAGATGAACCACCCCAACATACATTTGAAGTTGTGCTAAAAATGATTGAATTCACAGAATCAAAATTTGAAAAATATATATTGCATTTGAGACAAAAATAAAGTTGACGTGTTTCGCTAAAAAAATATTAAAAAAATTAATGAGGGTCGCCACAACTAAAATTTCTTATTTTGTTTCTATAATAATATATACTCTCCATGCACGAAGACAATTGGGAACCTCTCAGTGGGCACGGAATTTACAAACGCAATAAAAAGAATTAATCGGGGTTAAATCACCCCTCATTTATGCATGAAATTTCAGAATAAATCTAAAACCAAACAACAAATCCGAAGAAAATACGTGTTGCACACGGAAAAGAGGATGAAGGTATTTCTATATTTTTAAGAAAAAAAGGGAAAAAAGGATGAAGGTATTTCTATATTTTTAAGAATAAAAAGGCATTAAAGTGGGTCACTACCCTCAGACTATTTTTACACTAAAAATCATTAAAATAATTTTGAAAAATACATAGTTTATAGACAAAAATAATACGTTCAGGTCAATTTTAGAATGTTGCGAATTCTAGACAGTATATCAATGATGTATTCTTTGAAATTTCAACATTAATGATATTTGTCAGAAACCTGTTTAAAACATAATGACTTTTTACACCACAAACATAGAATTTATCGTAATTGTGCAGTTACTTAAAACCAGAATATAATCCTGTATTTCATGTTTCAGCATTAAGTTCGCAGTCCAAGCGTTTGCCAGATGAAAGCCTTGATCCTGGTTTTCCTCGCTGTGGATCTTTTTCTTCTGCTGGCCGACTTTCTCCAGACACGACTCTTTCTCTTGCCAACCCTCATTATTCTGCAAGTTCTCAACCACCTGCCGAAACACCTATACGTGACAGGTCGAGGTCTCCTAATCTCATGCGAAATTTTACCAGCGTACTGGGATTTAAATTTGAAGATCTTGCACTTATACGACTTATTCCCCACAATTATCCGAATCGAATATTCGAACTTCGAAGATACGTTTTTCCTCCAGATAAACAAATTCTATTGAGAACCAGAAATACTTATCTGCGTCCCATGCCAACCGCAGAACAAATTGTACTATCGACGTTCCATGCCGATGTCTGCGCAATATTGGAAAAAACACCAAACAAGCACACGGTTCTTCGTGCAATATTTACACTTGTTTCTGGCTCTTTAGAAAGGGTGAAAATAAACATGAATAGCGGCGCGGTTAAGGAATTGACCGCAGAAGAAATCGCAGAATGTCCAGTATCCAGCCAGGAACTGGTCGCAAAGATATATGCAGTTTTACGTATGTACACCACAATTGTTAACACCGTTAATAGCTTTTGTTAAACACATGCGACAGTCAGACATTAAATATCAGAAGTTTCATATTACTTTATATTGTGCTAATATAAATAATTTAATTGTCTTCGGTTTCACTTTATTTTAAATTTCAAAAATTTGAAAATATGTCGAAAAAGAAACTGGAAGTCTTTGAAAAGCGTTTATTTGATTGCGCATAAACAATAGATTTTTGAACTTCTAGACACAAATTTCTAAGCTTTTTAAGAGCTTTAAAAAGTATCAAGAAAATAGACAAATTTTCTTGCCAAATAACAGTTCTCTGAACAAACCAAGTTTTCTAAGATACATATAATTGTCTAGGTACTGAACACAAAAAGCTAATCCTGTATATCTGTTTCAGGATTGAGTTCACAGTCCAAGGATTTCCCTGGTGGTGAGTCTAATCCTAGTGTTTATCAATGCGGAACTTCTACCTCTTCTCCTGGTAAACATTATCCAGACACGACTCGTTCTCTTACCAACCCTCATTATTTGGCCAGGTCTCTACCATCTGCTGAACCACGTCTTGGTGACAGCTCGATGTCTCCTACTCTCAGGGAAACCTTTCCAAGCGTACTTGGATATAGATTTGATGATCTTGCATTTATTCGACTTATTCCTCACAACTATCCGAATCAGATATTCGAACTCCGAATATACGCTTTTCCTCGAGATAAACCAATTGGACTGAGAACAAAAAGTCGTATTCTATATCCCATGCCAAGCGGAGAAAAAATTGTATTGTCAACATCCAATGGCTTCGTATGTGCAGTATTAGAAAAATCATCAAGCAACAATACGTGTATTCGTCCAATATTTACCTCTTTCTTAGGGATCTCAGAACGAGTGAAAATAAACATGGCTAGCGGCGCGGTTGAAGGATTGACCAAAGAAGAAATCGCACAATGTCCAGGAAGCGCGGGGGCACCAATCACAAAGAGTTATAGAGTATTCCGTGTGTAAACTACTTTATCATCACATTTACAGTTACATATGTTTACATTGTACAAATGTTCTGAAAACAAGATATGTAGTTACATGAAATATCAAAAATCTAATATGGCTGGATACTGTCCCTTTTAAAATAATTTTGATTTCAACCGTGTTTATGTCAGGATCTTCATACAACCTCAAAACACCTAATAAACTACTGAAACCGCAAACATTATACACCCTCTACAATTTTCACCATCCTCTTCCTAATTTGGTAACGCTAAAACTTCATGACTTTATAATCCCCTTACATCATGAGAATATATCTCCGTAACCTCATTCTAAAGAAAAATCTTGTTTGGGAAAACAGAACAATTTCATGAGTTTTTCTTATGCAACATAGGCATCGGTAAGTAGCTCCATATCATCAAAATCCCATAACACCATAACAACATTTCGGTAATTTTCAAGATTTTCTGGGAAGTTTTCCAGATGAGAATCAACTAATTTTTTCTAGTTTTTGATCAAGTTAGACACAAATTCCTTGTATTTGTCAATCTTTTGATTGCCTCAGAAATTCTCGAATACATTCTTGAAGCTCAGCCATGCATCTCATTCTTTGACATTCATTGTGGGCATGAATGTTTCATCTCTCAACATCTTACGAATTTGAGGTCCATCAAATACTCCTTCTTGTAATTTCGCGCTCGATAAAACTGTGAATCGTTTGAATAGGTGAGCAAAACATTTTTCTTCTTAATCTGAAACTTTTACGAACTGTTTCATCAAATCCAGTTTGATCTGCAAATGAGGAAGTCGAATTTCAGCCGGCTCAACCAAAGGTTTATTTGAAAAAAATTTTGGTACAGTTTCTACACGTTCTCGATCTGGCCAATCTTTCTTAACGTAATGATTCTTGTGATACCTGCAACTCCACAAGCAAAGGAAGCATGGGAATTTCGTAAAACCAGATTTCTGCCCTAGAATCATTGTCGTAGCATGCTCATTATGTAGGTTTAACATTAATATGCAAGAACAGCAGATCATTTTGCGCAACCAAAAATAGTTTCCTTGGATCACCTCACACAAAGCAGTGCTGATATGTTTCCCATCAAAATTCAGAATTCTGAAAAAAATTTTTTAACTTAGCTTGAAATGTTGAACTTTTTGAAAAATTTTTAAAATAGAAAATTTCCTATTTAAAATTACTTTGTATTTTGATCGTTCCTTTAGCATAATTCCAAATTAAATGTTGAAAATTTAAAAATATTCCATTTTGAACGGTGACAATAAATGGGAGTTTATTTTTGTTATTTTAAATGTTTTTTCTAACCAATTTTTACGCTAAATAGTGAATTTTGTAATATAATTGAAATTTTAATTTTTATAGTTTTAGAAGCTTTTATTTTAAAATTTACTATTTAGTTTTTTGTTTTGAATCCTGTCTAATGGCATTGTCTAAACTCTAAATTGAAAAATTTTTGAATGAAAGTTTCGAATTTTTAAAGCTGCTGTTAAAAAAATGTTATAAAGTCACCGTACGAGTAACTCAAATCCATTCTCCATTTACAAGTATTGAAACTTTTTATAAAACCAAGATACATCGTTTTTCAGTAAATTAGTTAAATATTATTTAATCTTTATTTCTCATTTGTAAAAATAAAGTAGAACCAGCAATAAGAAGATAGTGGATTTGTCGACCATCAATTTTCTTTATCATGTATGAATTTTCTTTAAAAAGTCTGTAAACTTTTTCTTTTTTCAAAACTTTGATTTGTTGAAATAAATAAAGTCTGATCAAACTGATATACGACTTGCGGATTTTGTAACCAATGAATTCAACAAATATGGCTCATTCGTTCAGGATTTTTGGAATTAAAGCTACGACAACAGTAATAACATTAAAGGTACATAAAAAGGTATTCAAAACAGTTATTCGATATTAACCCGTGAGAATTTTATGTTCCTTGCTCTCTTCACGGTTAAACATTGGTCTAAAACTGCTGTCTGATAGGCGTTGGTCAAATCTAACAGATGTGACGCGATCTGCGAAAAGGGACCTACTAGGCAAAAAATCGATTTTCCGATTATGATGGATGCTATAACTTCATTACCTGATCGTTCTAGAGGTGTAAACCGAAATTTTGTATCTGCATTATTTAAAAAGATATGAATGATTGAGAAGAGTATTTCAACGCGTGCGCAGCGTCGGAGATTTCTTCAATCGCTCGTCCTGTAAAATTTCACTTTTGCCTAGTAGGTTCTTTTTCTCGGATCGCGTCACAGATAAAGTAAAATAATTTCGTCATTAAATAGGTGAAATTTTTGATATTCCAATAAAAATAAATAAAAATTTTGAAAAACCTCTCTGTACGACTTTAAGACAATTGATAATTTAAATTATACAAAATCCCTTGCCTTAGGCTCTCAAGCAGGATGGTATTAACGCTATCAAGTCTGGACTTAAACTAAACTTCGATTATCAAAAACCTCCGTTTGATATATTGAACTCTACAATGGAATCTGCTGACTATTCGAATATTCAGTCGGACTCTTTCTACACCTCTCCGCTTAGGAGAAAACTCAATAATTTAATTGAGTTTATACATCTCTCAATCTCTGAACTCTGGCTCAAACTTCAGGGTTTAAATAGGGTTCGGCCGGGTAAGCCACTTGATGAGTCGATACTTTATTACTAACTTTAGCATTATTATAGAAATTGCAAATCAATTTTCTTAAACTAGCGATAACAATCTGGATTTCTTCGCTTACTTATTTCATAATTACCTAATACTTTCATGGACTCTATGGAAATAATTTAATTTTAAATCAAATAATATATTATTTAATAAATGGGAAAATACAAGGCATGTGAAAATTGTACAAGCAATACATCAAATTACATATAACCATACTAATGATCAATACCCAGCAGAAAGTATTAAAAGAAATTAATGAATTATTTATCAAGAGAAAATTAATATGGAATACTTAAATGTTTCAATTTCTATCATTTGAAACATTATTTCTTGAAGATAGACTTACAAATCAGTATTAAGATTTATATTTTATATGAGAAGAAGTAACTTAATTTTTAAATACGAATAAAAATTTAATGACGTTCATATTTTAAAATACAAAAATATAGTTGTGTGTTTCAGTAGTGATTGAAAGTCGATATTATAGAAGGATGATTTTGTTAACAAATGGCCTCTTTTGCTTTAAATAATTTCTAAAATATTATATTAAACCCATAATAGGATAAAATTCATTTCTACAAAACTTTGAATTTCCAAAGCTATGAAGCCTTGAGCATAAAATTTTACATAGATGTTGATATAAGTTTCAAATTAATGAGTAGCTACATTATTTTCGTTAAAAGTGACTCTTATCAGATGTAAATATCTTTGGAGGACAAAGTTGACGTCTTCAGTCTAAAATATAACGACTATAGTTTAGATTGGGTAACCTAATAAACCAGTAGAATATTGATCAGCTACTTTATCAATAAAATTTCTAATTTATTTATTAATCAGCTTGTCCTTTACTTAGACAAGATGACGATGGTCTGTACTTTGCTCTTATGTTTGGCATTTGTCCTGAATTCTATTGGTGAATATAATAATAAACTATATCTATTATTTAGGTAAATATTATATTTAAGCTATAGGTATATCAAATGTTATCTTATAATTTAAAGAGCACGTAAAAATTGGTCAGGTACCAAGTGACGTAAAAAATGGCATTTTCTGCTTGCGTATAAATAGTATATTAATCAAAGTAAAATGCACTCAAATCCCAACTCTGTACCAGCCTAGGGGCTCTCCGGCATAGAATAAAATCCTTTCTTCATTTTAAAACTAAGGACCACATGATGTAGTTTTTGAAGGATCATTTCGCTGGCCCCACCACCCACGCAAATTTAACTTTTTTTAGGTCGAATATTTAGTGCAGAACTTGTTCAAATTTGTGCAATCGAAATTAGAATTTTAGCATCACCTTTAAATCAACTTTATATATGCCCTGTTCAACCAACACCATAGCCGAGCCAGCGAAACGTTTCACGGGCTCTTAGATTATCTAAAATTAACTTTATATGTGTAATGTATTGGTGATCGTATAGAGACTGAGACTTAACATCCGTGCTGAACTGAACGTATACGAGAGCACACGTACCGCCCACAGTAACGCATCCATATTTATTACTATTTCATCATTAATAAATTTGTACGAGCACAAATCATTGAGAGGACCAAGCACCGATAATAATTGTTCTAACGAGATGGCAACGGGGGAATCAATAATTAGACTGGAGTTTGATGTATTAACTCGCAAATAAAACAAATTTCGAAGTGTGTTGAAGCGACGCAAAAACCTTCGAGTATACGGGACGCGACGATCAGCTGATATCGTTGGACTTCAGCGCCCTCCAATCCCATTGCAGTGGGATTGGATTGGGATTGGGATCCCGAGATGGCTCGGGAATCGGGCATTAACTGTTACTGCAATAGACGCAACAGTCGCTGCAGAATCTTTTACGGTGGCGTGCAGTGACTGTTGTGGTGTTGCAGTAGTATTTCCGTCTTCAATCGTAACCGTCGCTGCCCAGACACAACATGGTTTTTTGTTCGGCAGAGCTCTTGCGGTCGGCGCAGCAACGGTTACGGTGAAAAATGCACCCGTTCTGGTTTACTTCTCTCCGCGTAGAATTGTGTATTTATTTGAAACAAAAACGTAATCCTGTATTTCTTGTTTCAGCATTAAGTTCACAGTCCAACCCTCATTATTCTGCTAGTTCTCCGCCTGCTGCCGAACCATCGGTTCGTCCCAGGTCAAGGTCTCTTACTCTCAGACAAACTTTTACTAACGTACTTGGATTTAGATTTGAAGATCTTGAATTTATTCGACTTATTCCCCACAACAATCCGAATCGAACATTCGAACTCCGAAGATACGTTTTTCCCCCAGATAAATCGATTGGATTAAGAAAAAATAATCGTGATCTAAATCCCATACCAACCGGAGAACAAATTGTATTATCAACATCTAATGGCGACGTCTGCGCAATGTTAGATAAAACATCATGCAAACATACAATTCTTCGTGCAATATGTACACCTGTTTCGGGGTTTTTAGAAAGGGTGAAAATAAACATGAATAGTGGCGAGGTTAAGGAATTGACTGCAGAAGAAATAGCGGAATGTCCAGTATCCACCCAGGAGTTAGTCGCCAAGAATTATGGAGTGTTACGTGAGTAGACCTTTCTGCTTTTATACACGGAATTTTTAAAATTATTGTTCAACAATAATTTTTTTTAATTCACAATTTCATTTTTCTACATTTCACCGTTTTTTCAAAAGAATCTAAAAAATTACATTATATGTCACAAATTTCAGATCATTTGATATTTTTTATATTTAAAAGAAGTGTGATTTTAACTTTTGTATTGTTAGTTCACTTTCTAAATTTTCCAATTATAAAACCATTCATTTCACAATGCGTAAATATTAAGATACTAAATTTTCCATTTTTAAACGTGCACTTTCAATCTAATAACTTTTGAGATGCAGATTGGACGACTTAAGATGATTTTTTTTGTATTTGCACTTGAATTCAAATTTATTGTCGAGTAATAATCTTTTTTTTTTAATTCAAAGAATGTTGACACTCATTGTAACCTATTTGATAAGATGGTTTTAATTAATAAATGCCTATAAATTCTAGAAAAATAGAAAATTCAGTACAAAGTGATTTGTAAGGCAGCACTTGCGGTCCTATCACGAGTTATAAAATGTTTTATTAGTTTCTTTGTACAAGTTGTAACCAATCAAGAAGTTTTTAAAGATTTGTATGTATAATCAACCTTATATAAGCTATTAATGTTATCTGCTACTTGCTTCCTTGATATAACATATTGTAAATAATAGTTTTTTACTGTGGTAGGGAAACTCACTTAACGCGAATCTCATTTCCAGACTTGCTTGGTAGGAAGTAAGGTACTGTAAATAATTTATGTTTATGATCAAATTTGTTTCTAAATAATTTGTAAGATTGCAGATTAAAGAAAAAATATTAATGACAAATTATTTATTGATATAGGTTACCAGTTTAGAAAAATGTTTTTTTTTATTAAACTTTGTATTACTGAGTTTTATGACCAATTTATTAAAAATTATTGAATTTTACTAAGGCATAGCTAACCTTTGTAGGAAAAACATTCCTTACAACTTTACTGTTCCTATTATTGAAATAAGTAAATAATCTTGAAATATATTAATTTGTTATAAAATTGTTTCCTTAAGTCCTTGTACGAAAAGAAATTATGGGCGATTATGGAATTGCGCTCCACAATGACAATCTCATTTACAGCTCGTCACGTACCATCATACGTTTGTATAGGTACTTAAAACAAAAATGTAATCCTGTATTTCTTTTTGCAGGATTAAGCTCGCAGTCTAAGGATTTGCCTGGTGGTGAGCCTATTCCTGGTGTTTATCACTGTGGAACTTCTTCTTCTTCTCCTGGCAGACATTCTCCAGACACAACACTTTCTCTGGCCACACCTAATTATTTGGCCAGGTCTTCACTACCTGCCGAACCATTTCTTGGTGACAGTTCGAGGTCTCCTACTCTCAGGCAAACATTTACAAGCATATTTGGATATAGATTTGATGATCTTGCATTTATTCGACTTATTCCTCACAACAATCCGAATCGGGTATTCGAATTCCGAATATACACATTTCCTCCAGATAAACCAATTGGATTGAAAACAAAAAATCTGCTTCCGACTCCCATTCCAACCGGAGAACAAATTGTATTATCAACGTCCAATGGCCACGTATGTGCAATATTAGTAAAAGCATTAAACAGAAACGTGAGTCTTCGCCCGATATTTACCTCTATTTTAGGGATCTCAGAACGAGTGGAAATAAACATGAGTACCGGCATGGTTAAAGGAATGAGCAAAAAAGAAATCACGGAATGTCCAGGAACCTCCGGAGAATCAGTAAGAAAGAGTTATAGAGTAATAAACGTGCAAAAAACAAATGTATCACAGCTTTAATAATTTTCAAAAACTTTTTTTTAATAAGTTACCGAGGTGGTTCAGGCCGCTCAGGTTGACCTCTGATGGCTTGAAAATCAGTTTTCAAAAATTAAACTTTTTAACATATCACTGTGTAGGAAATTGCATACGTGTAATGTAATAAAGCAGTAGAATATTCATCAGCTATATTGTTTATTATATTTCTAATTAAGACATTAATCAGTTGTTCCTCTACTTAGAAAAGATGAGAATTGTCTGTGCTTTGTTCTCATCCTTGGCTGTCATGCTAAATTGTGTTGGTGAATATAATAGTATAAAATCTCTATAGTTTAGGAAAACATATATTTTTTGCATGTACCAATGTAAAGAGTATATAAATAAAATTTAAATAATTCCGATAATCATTCCTCTAAAACTGAAATAAATGTATTTGCAAATTATTGTAGTATTACCACTTTTTTGTACTTTAGCACTTAAGAATTTGTATCACTGTAAGTATTTTTAATCTTTCAGAAACTAAAAACTTCAATTGAGAATATAGCATCTATCATGAAAATTCAGAATTCTGAAATTAAAACCGTACAAATGAGTTTAAAGTTTGAAGTGCATTTTAATTTGTTTCTAAACATAATTTTACTATTGCATTTAATAGTTTAAAACAATTCGTCGATGCAAAAAACGATTATTCGAAAAGTAAGTGTTAAGTATGAAATTCTGCATTAAAAAATATGGCTTGAATAGAGTACTGAAACCCCTTGTCGATCTAAAAAAATTGTAACTGGGGTATAACACTTCCTCCGGTTGTAGGGTATTTGGTGCATTATTTTCGATAATGGCAGATAACCTTGGCACACACATGATGTGTAGCTTCAAGGAAGGCTTCCTATCTTACTAAATTTGCCGCCAGTGTCAAGCCACTTTAGAAGAAATTCGAACGATGACTGAAAAGAATACTGACAGTTTGAGGAACCCGGAAGAGCACGACCTACAAGTTGTTGAAACAGAAGGATCTGAAGGTCAGTGAAAAGAAGAATTAGTCATGGAACAAGGAATAAATCACAAATCTATATTAGATGACTTGCCAGGATTCCATGTTTAAACTGGAGCATTTTCTGATAATGTGCATGAAGCCCTGGAAGGGTCAAATGCTGCCTACAATGTTACCTCTCACTTCATCAAACTTCGTAGGGGAAAACGGTCCATATATATCAAATAATAGAAAAATGCTTCAAATTTCTCAATATCGTTCGCCGAAAAAATTCACATTGGAATGATCGAATATCTAAGAGTACTCATCCAGGAGTACTTGGAAAACTTTGGGTGTATATATAAGGAAAACATTCCTGGAGAAGACAGTTTTAAAAACTTTACATCCAAGCGACATTTTTTTATCAATTTTGCGAGGCTATTTACAGTTTTTGCTCCTTTAATTTGGCACTGGACAAAGCGAATGAAGGCAAGGCAGAAATTTTGTTAAAGAATTGTGCAAGCTTTAAGAAACTACAAGAATATGCCTCTCACGCTTGCAAAAAAAACATCAATTGTTCAAGGCTTATTTCTTGTAAAAATCCTCAAGTAATGTCATTTTAAGGGCACAAATAAATATCGATTATATCGAAAGTTTGGATTTCACAGACCTTTGCCGGAAAAAAACTAAACTTGAAAATGTAAGATGGGTTAAGTTTCGTGGCTCCAAGTACGTACCCAAGAAATGCTATGATTGGCTATGATGCAGATGGATGCCTACCTCTCTTTGGGCAATTACACACTAATGTTTGGGAAAACTTCATTCCTTTGGTTGTTTGCAAATTTCTGAAAACAGTTGAGCACAACATGCGCCTCATTAGTTATAAAATTTCGACAAGCAATACATTCATAATTTACAGAAAGGAAGATTTTATTTCACACAATGTCTTTCATAGTCCTGAGTATAATAGCCGAGAATTCATAACAGTTGAGCAAATATTGGGTGGCTCCTTGAATTTGGTTTCGAATTAGTTTCATAGAATTCATCTTTCAATTTATAGTTAGATTAAATAACTCTATCGGTGCAGGATAGTTTTCAAGTAGAAACAGATTAGTGTGCGACGGGCGGGCTTACTCGCTGGAACTTCTTAAAAAATATTAGCAACCAATTTTAGTTTAATCATTTTGAGAACTGGATATTATTGAAGGATTTTTAATTATAAGGAAAAAATGGAAACTGAACCTGAAGAACGTCCCAGCACTTAGATTTCTCTTGTAGGATTTGTTATACTTAATGTTTTCTAAACTATTTCGAAGAGTATTAACATTTGAGGAATGGTAATGTGAGAACATCCCTAAGTGTGATAATGTACCCGATAAAAATTATACAATATTATCAAAATTATTCAATAGGGGCTTTGAACGTAACCGTACGTAAAAAAAATCAGAAACACAGATTCGTATACAAAACTACGTTTTCAATATTGATTGAATTGTAAATTTAAAACTCAATCCATCCATTTAACGTGAAGAATGCTTGCGTAATAAAATTTATTTTATTTTTCTTTATTCAACCGAATATATCTTTAAAAAGAAAAGAAATTGTAAATAGGATAAAAATTCCATTTAAACAAAAAAACTAATTAATTAGAGGCCCATGCTTTCCTTTAAAGAAGACATCTTTTTTTCTGAGTAGGTTCTATAACATTACATCAAACTCAAGAAAGGATAATATTTGTCTCTATAACTCTTTGAAATTCCTAAGTCATGAAGTCTTGAACATAAAATATTACATAGATGGTGAAATCAGTCGTAAAGGATTATGGAAACAAAATATTTTGTTTCAAACTGGCTCTTACCAGTTGAAAGAGAGGTTGAAAGAGCAGGGAGAAATTTGTTAGTTATAAACTGCCGTAAAAACTGGCATTTTTTACATGCGTGTACATAACATATTAATAAAAGTAAAATGCATCGAAACTCCAACTCTTTACCAGCCTAGGGTCTAGTCAGCAACGAATAAAAACCCGGTTTTCCATGTGATAACTCAGAAACGCAATATGTAGTTTTTGACCATGAAACAACAGTATGAAGCAACAGTATGACGCAAACATGAAAATCGAAAGCATAAGGTCACACATGTATTTTCCTCTTATGATCTTTCAATCTAAGCTAAAAATAAGTCGCAGCTTCATCTAGCTCGAAGAATTGTCATGAAATATACTGAAGAGATTGGAATGGAATTTTGTGTAGAGAATGTACCAAGGTTGATTTAATGTGAGAAACCCTTCATGGCATCCTCGAAGACACGAAGCTCGTCAATAGAATTGCTACATGGCATCTTGGCGCTGAAAAAACTTATACATATCTGGCTGTACCTCAGAGCCACATCTAGGACGTAAAATCTATAAAGAATACTTTCCGAAGCCGATAAAAACTTCTCATTTGGCAGATATGGTCTTCTAAACTGTCAGCGAGGAAGAAAATATCTGCAAAGAACATGCTAGCTGAACATGAACATCATCAGGCGTGTGCGAAATGCATCAAATCTTTCCTATATCGAGTATTTGCTTCTGACAATCTGTATTAAAAAATAACAAGAGAAAAGCTGCCATTAACATCTCCTACTTATTAATTTTTCAATCCAGAAGTTTTAGAAATAAGGAGATCATTTTTACTGAAGAAATCACGTATCCTTATTGCCTACGTTTGTAGCCCCCTGTCACCCAGCCAACCTTGATTTTTTTTCAATGAGAAACTAGTAAAAAGAGAAACTAGTTGATACGTAGTAAAGGAATTGCTTAAGATGTTTTGAGTAGTGTGTTAAGCGGAAGAACGATAAAAGGATGGTTAAAATATGTAAATTGAATCATAATTAATAAAAACATAAGAAGCCACGGATAAACGAGTGCTTGCATGAAAAAGTGCATATTTGAGAAGTAAGCTAAAGAAAGTATGCTCAGGCAAAAAAAAAGGCTACAATTACTTAATAAAAAAAGTGTCAGTAGAGTGAATGACTCAAGGAACAAGAAGACCTTGAATACTAAAGGGCCCGAGTGGGGAAGCTTACATGATGACTTTGCAACGCTTTTCGTTTTCCAAGAGATCCGCGGCAAACTTTATTTTATACAGCCAGAGACAGAATCAGAGGCTCAGCAACCATTAGGGCGATTAAAATAGACATACCAAATGAAGAGATATGTTATGCGTCTCTACTTTTTACCAGAGAAAATTGGGCAAAGTGTGAGTAGAGAATATCATCGATTTTACTGCATTTCATACATGTAGAAACAATACGAAGGCATTCTTCGCTCAAGCTGGAAGGGATCCAGATCGATTATGGAAGATCAGGTTGCATAAAGTTGTCAGCAAACTCTGGTGCAAACTAGGTCGATTGCCTGAATATAAAAAAAGGAATGCAACAAGAAAGCTAATAAACCATGTAACTAAAATCATCCATCTTTGATAAATCTAGTCTAGTCTAGTTTAGTCTAGTCTTACGAGGGTAGTTCAATAAGTCCTTAGAATGAAGTATAAAATCAATTTTTTTCGGGTAAATTTTTTTTATTTTTCAACATAATCTCCTGGGAGCTCTATACACTTGGTAAATCGCTTTTCAAGTTTATTTAATCCTTCAGAAAAGTGCGTTTTCGGAAGTTTCTCAAAATAAGCACTTACAGAGGCAATGACGTCTTCGTTGTCTGGAAATCTCTGTCCACCGAGCCAT
>NC_046658.1:165929330-165931080 GCF_010883055.1 Belonocnema kinseyi | reverse complement strand
CTTGGTGAAAAGCACATCGAAAAGCGACTTGCGTGGGCCCAGGGAAATGTTGATCGAGATTGGGACGAGGTAATATTCACCGACGAGGCTTCTGTTTGGGGTCACGTGACGTCATCACATGCCTGGACACATTTAACCTCAAGATTAGTGCAGCGGACTGTAAAACATCCGGTAAGAGTGCATCTCTGGGGTTGTTTCTCGAAACATGGGTTTGGGAAATTGCACCTACATATACGGAACTCATTTTTGTAACGTGGTAACAAGATGAGAATTGAAAGCAAACTGAATGTTAAATCAAAAAGCATGAAAGAGGGAGCTCTTCTTAATATTTTGACATCAAAATCATGTCGATACACCTTACCGACTGCGAGTAAAGCCACCCACGCTTTAACTTGACAGACTGTACAGACACCAACAAAATTTCATTATATTCTCGTTCATGATGAACGAGAATGTAAAAAAAGGATCTGTTAATCCACGAAAAGCCCAATTTATTCCAGTGATATTTTTATAATGTAGCATATACGTCTAATTATGATTAAATGATAATTACCATACAGTCACCTAAAGATAAGTATTATTAAAAAAATTGATTTTTGCATGTATATAAAGCTCACTGCTCTTTCACTATACTCATTCAGATTGAGGAGCTTTTATGAACTGTCCTGGTGGAAATCTTAAACAGAGATTTAATTTTATTTAATTTCTCTGCGGGACGCAAATCATTGAAATTCGTACGTCTGGGTTCTAAGAATAGCTTCCGCGGCAAAGATAACATTATACTAGCAAAATGCCCACAGCGGCACGCGAAAAGCGTCCGATTTTTCCAAAATATCGTGTCACTTGACAGCAAACCTTTGAAAGCATTGTCCGCTGTCTAAAGTACATGGCGGCACGAGCGCTTGGCGCGCGGGCAGATCGCCTTTTAGTAAAGCTGCCGAACTCGGCCGCTGTGAAAGGGACCATTGCTGTCTCGTGACACAATATACTATTCCTGAATTCTCAGTATCGTTTCCAAGTGCGACAAATAAATTAGACCTTCCGTGGTCCAGCTTTCTAATATCAACTTCATTAAAGCAGACATCTCGTAGTGGCGAGCGTACAAAACCCAAACTTATTAGCTACATCCTAATACATTCACTACAGGGAAGGACTATGACTTATTTCCATAAATCTATGTATCGCTGTAAGATATTGACCCTCATAAGTGCAGATAATCATCGGTGTTATAATATACTTCACCTTTATTGTCGGGTGAGACAAATTTTTCATCATAGCCACGCACTAATTTAAGTGACTTGTACCAGAAGTTATGCAACTTGTCCGGACCTGGAGCTTCCCAGTTATTTGAACTTTTCAAAAGCACTGAAACGTTTAAACCTGTGCTATTTGCCAGCTCCAATTCATGGTTATTTCTAGCCCTTGCCTTCTCTTTTTGGAATCGCACATGCATCTAAATTGCTTCTGTTTGTTTTTTTCTGAATCACCCGATCAAAAGTTAATCATGTCTTCTAATCGAGGGACTTCTATGTTTGGCTGGTTACTCTGCTTCACACTTTGCTCACGATAAAACCTTTTTTCGTCCCCATGAAACGTTCGATTTTGTTGGCTTCTTCCGATGATCTTCTTGTGCTGATGCAGTCTCGTAGTACGAGGGTAGTTCAGTAAGTCCTTAGAATGACCAACAGATGGCGCGCGAATCGCTCCAAATCATCTGTTTTCAGTCAGCACCACTCCCGACTAGATATAT
>NC_046658.1:165918593-165929230 GCF_010883055.1 Belonocnema kinseyi | reverse complement strand
CATTTTTTGTAACGTGGTAACAAGATGAGAATTGAAAGCAAACTGAATGTTAAATCAAAAAGCATGAAAGAGGGAGCTATTCTTAATATTTTGACACCAAAACCATGTCGATACACCTTACCGACTGCGAGTAAAGCCACCCACGCTTTAACTTGACAGACTGTATGTATGATTACCTGAATGTTATAGCCGCGCTAACTTTTTAAGTATGTGTGCAATCTATTCAGCCTTTGATACACTTCTTAAGCTTCCCAAAATCAAGGTTAAGTTTGTTAAGCAGATATTTCCATTCCAAATTAAAAAATTTAGAGCATTTTTAAAATAAAAATTTTTTCTCTTCAAATTTTAGAAATTTTTGCAAAAGTTTTTTTATACACGGGTATAAGACATGCAAATTATCCAAATAAAATTTTAAATTCCGATAAAAATTAGAAAATTTATATACTTTTAAAATTTTTGAAAATTTTCCAAAAAATAAGGAAAAAAAGTTTTCTCATAGATTAGGAAATTTCATTTAAATTTTTCATTTGATATTAAATGTATTTAGCAAATATCTCATTTAAGTTTTTTGATTATAAAAATCCAGAGCCTTCTCAATCAGAACAAAATTTCAAATTTGGATCGTTTCCAAAAATATGCATTTTTTGTTTACAAGAGAACGGGAGGCTAAAAGCGTTGTTTTCAGTAAATTTAAACAAGATTTACCTGTTATATTAAGAAAGTTTTTTAATCGGACACACATTTGTCGATCGAGAAGCGCGAGTTTCGTAATGAGAATGTAATCGTCGAAACCGTAGATGATTTAAGAACGTTTCTTAAAAACAAATCGAAAATAATTTCAGATCCATATCTACGGCTCTAATTCCTCAGAAGTTCAAATCACAGTTTTCGATTTAAGTTGCAATATTTCTGATGTCTCAAAAATGTAGTTACAGTGTACGCTTTAGATGTATGAAAATGAGCGCGAAGCGTGAAACCTTACCGGCGCGACGAAGGCGCGCTCAAACATTACGCAAAGGGCCACAAGCGCAGCTTGTTTACGGTTTAAATACGGTTTAAATCTTACTGTAAATTATTCTGCAGACTGTAGTATTGAATCTGGTGACTACTTTCGAATTATGCAACTGGTATATAATTTTCTTTCGGCCTCAATTAAAAGTTAGAAAATTTGTTGTAAACATCTTTAGAGATTTACAGTAAAACTGCCATCTGAAACACGTTGCTCTTGTCGAGCAGATACAGTACAGTAGTTACTTAAAACAAAAATGTAATACTGTATTTCTTGTTTCAGAATTAACTTCTAATTTTATATCCGCTTATTTCATTGAAACCTAGGAAAGGGGGTTCAGAAACTGCATTTAAAAGTAATTCTACGTTCCAATTGCGTTTCATTATTTTCAATCTTTTTTCATTTACTGGGTAGTTACTTAAAACAAAAATGTAATCCTGTCTTTCTTTTATTATAGGATTCAGTTCACAGACCAAGGATTTCCCTGGTGGTGAACCTAATCTTGGTGTGCATCGTTATGGATCTTCTTCCTCTTCTCCTGGCCGATATTTTCCAGACACGACTCATTCTCTTACCAACCTTGATTATTCTGACACTACTCAACAGCACTCCAAATCAATCATTCGTGCCAGGTCGAGGTGTCTTACTCTCAGGGAAACTTTTCCCAGCGTACTTGGATATAGATTTGAAGATCTTGAATTTATTCGACTGATTCCCCACAGCAACCCAAATCAGATATTTGAACTCCGAAGATACGTTTTTCCTTCAGATAAACTAATTGGATTAAGAAGAAATAATATTCACCTACATCCCATGCCAACCGGAGAACAAATTGTATTATCAACGTCCAGTGGTGACGTTTGCGCAATATTAGAAAAAACGTCATGCAAACATACAATTGTTCGTTCAATATTCACAACTGTTTCTGGGCTGCGAAAAAGGGTGAAAATAAACATGAATAGCGGTGTGGTTGAACAATTAACCGCAGATGAAAAAGCGGAGTGTCCAGCAACCAACAAGGAACTAATCGCAAAGAGTTATGGAGTATTACGTGTGTACAACGCAATTCTTCAACTCGTTAAAAAAAATTTTAGAATACGTGCGGCAGTAAAACCTGGAGTATACGCTCGGTCTTTGTGTTTACACTGCGTTTATTTACAGATTTTTTAAAATTAATGCTAAAGAATAACTTTTTACTTTTATATTTACATTTTTTTTATAATTTGAACATTTTTATAAAGAATCTAAAAAATTACATTAAATATCACAAATTTTATATCAGTTGATATTGCTACATATGAAAGAAGTGCGATTTCAATTTCTGCCTATTTGATAAGATAGTTTTAACTAATAAAGACCTATCAATTCTAGAAAAATACAAATTCAGTAATTTGCAAGCGAAGACTTACATGCCTATCCATAGTTCCCAAATTTTTAACAGTTTCTTTATACAAGTTGTAACAAACCAACAAGTTTTTTTAAAAATTTTTATATAAAATTAGAAAATAACCTATGAATGTTCTGTACTACTCAGTTCCTCAACTTTTCGAACAAAAATGAAAGATTTTGAATGTGTCGGGGAATCTCACCTAACGCAAAACCCATTGCCACACTTGCTTCATAGGCGCCTTATTGTCTTGAGGATTTTTGAAACTTACGAAGAATAATTATTAAAATTTTTTTTTAAAATTTAACTTTATATTACTGTCTCTTGTTTCCAGTACATTGAAAATCGTTGAATTTTATTAAAGCATAGCTTGCTTTAGGAATAACATGCCTTACAAATCTACTGATTCTATTTTTCAAATAATTGAATAGTCTTTAAACATATTTATTTGTTGGAGAAATGTTTACTTGTGCCCTTGAACAAGATAAAATTATAGGCGTTTGTTAAAGTAGGCTCTAAAATTTAAACCTTATTCACAACTCGTCATGTACCCACATACGTTTGTGTAGGTAATTAAAACAGCAATGTAATCCTGCATTTCTTTTTTCAGGAATAAGTTCGCCGTCAAAGGAGTTGCCTGGTGGTGAGCCTAATCTTGGCATTCATCGCTATGAACCTTCTTCCTCTTCTCCTAGTAGACATTCTCCAAACACAACTCTTTCTCTGGCCACACCTAATTATTCTGCGAGGTCTTCACTACCTGCCAAACCATTTATTGGTGACAGTTCGAGGTCTCCTTCTCTCAGGCAAACTTTTGCGAACGTACTTGGATACAGATTTGAAGATCTAGCATTTATTCGACTTATTCCGCACAACAAACCAAATCGGATATTCGAACTCCGAAGATACGTTTTTCCTCCAGACAAACCGATTGGATTGAGAACAAAACATCGTGTCCTTAATCCCCTGCCAACCGGAGAACAAATTGTATTATCAACGTTCAATGGCGACGTCTGTGCAATATTACTAAAAGCATCCAACAGATGCACTATTCTTCGTCCACTAATTACCACAATTTTTGGGATCTCACAACGAGTGAAAATAAACATGAGTAGCTGCGCGATTGAAGTATTGACCAAAGAAGAAATCGCGGAGTGTCCAAAAACCACAGGGGAAAGCATCACAAAGAGCTACAGAGTTTTTCGTGTGTAAGCAAAAAATGTATCATTGCGTTAACAAATTATAAAAAATCCGACAAATTCGTGCTGCAAAACATTTCAGCGTTTCACATCAAAGAAAGTTAAAGCAGTTAGAAACTTGCTGGGAAGAAGTTGTTCAAATAGTATAGAGAAAAAATAACGAGTAGAGTATTGATTTTATAACAATGTCATATAATATGTCATACATATTTTCTGCAGCCACGTCAATACTATATACATAAAAGTCAAAAATTCATCTGAAAGTGATACAATATTTATCAGGGAAGTATTGTAGTATTAAAAGTTTTTTGTACTGAAGCCCTTAAAAATTTCTATCACTGTAAGTACATTTATTTGTTTAGAAATAAGAACGTTTTAAATTAACAATTATACTTTTCGAAATGCAACAATTTCCATTTGAATCGCTAAGTTTTAACTTATAATAGGGAAAAATTGACAATTTGGAATAAAAATATTCAAATTTAAAATGACTTTGTATTTTGAACTTTCGTTTAGAATAGTTATTATAGTTTTACGAGCTTCAATTTCGAAATATTTAATTAAGTTTTTCGATTCAGCTCCACTCTAGTCATATCTAAATTTGAAATTTAAAACTTTCAGGATGCAAGTTTTGAATTTTGAAAGCTCCTATTGAAAAATTGTGCTAACTTCACATTACGAGTAGCTCCAATCCACTCTCCATTTACAAGTACTGAATATTTTCAATTAAATCAATAAAAAAAGTTTTTTTTTAAACTTACAGTCTTACACTTGTCTTGAGGCTCAGCACCATCTGAAAGTGGTGAGTCCTGGTATACGAGTATCAAACAAATTTTCTAAAGATAATAGTTTTCTTTTCAAACTTTGTTTTTTAAAGTTTTGATTATGAAAACTAAGTTCATGGCAATTTTATCGAATCGAATCACATGTAAAATCAGTCCATAAAAACACAAATCTAAATTTTTTCAGAAATACCGGTTTTGACCGGGTGATATGAATAAGAAAAAATATTTTTCGGAAAAAATTGAAGTTGTTTATCTTTCATATGTATAAGGATAGTATATGTACTTATATTATATACCTCCCCCCTTCGCCCCTCTCCCACTCTTACACTGTTAGGAACACATTTGCTTAATTTTCAGATATCCCTGCATTTATAAACATTACTCATGAACATAGCACATATAATGCAAAATGTAGAATACTTATTATGATTATATTTAATACGGACAGGAATTTCAGAAACGTTTGACTTACGTGCAAGTATCAAAGTAAAAGTGTTTGGAGGGGGGGGGGGGTAATGATGTAATCTCGAGTATTCTATGACTTTTTGTATTCTCTGTACTTCTTTTATAAGTATTTTTCAGAAAAGCAGGGATTTCAGAAAAATTAAGCATGTGTGCATCTATCAGGGTAAGATTGAGCGAGGGGGGAGGGGTTAGTAGACGGATATATAAATCGTGGGGCCTCAATTTTAGCCAAAAAATAATTTTTCAAAATCATATCACCCAGTCAAAACTGGTCATTCCTACGAGGAGCTATTTTATTTTGATAAAAATTTAGGTTTTGCTCCCATATAGTGCGGCACACAATGACCTTCGAAAATTGTATTGTAAAATTCACAGACAATATTCTGTATGATGCACTACGACTGGCGGCCACGTGTCAGGAATTAGGAGTGGAAAAAGTAAGCCTTGAGCTTATGAATAATATTTACAACGGAATAAGATTTACAGAGTTCAAAATTACAAAAGTTTTTGTTTGTTAATTTGTATTTTGGCACGTCGCGGGCAAAAAGGCGAGGGTAGGTTGATAACGGGATAGGTAAGAAAGATTAAGGGCTGATTATGTCAGGGTGGTAAAGCCTAACAATTATTTAATGTGGGATTCTTGTCACAATTTATGAAATTAGTATTTAGAAACTAGTGTCTCGAGCTTCACGAGAGTTCGAGAGAACTCTCGCTATCGTCTCGTCTCGAAGTCGACAGTTTATACGATATTGAGACGATAGTCATATAAAATCTCGATCACGAGATCGAGAAGGGATTGTACGAAATATCGATCTTGATAAGAGTTCTTGAAACTTTGTTTGCGTTTTTACACAGCAATACATCTACAATCGCGAAATAATTCATACAATTAAAATTCAATAAGAAACAATGTATTAATAATCTACTTTTATTAGAACCCACCATTATAGACAGAATTAGAAATCTGATAAAAAATTATATATACACACGTAATATTTGCTAAAATTAGATGATTCTAATTAATATAAACAGTGTTTACATAATATTATATCAGAATGTGCCTGCAGATACGACTTTAACAAAGTTTGTATTTCCGTATTTAAAATTGTCCGCCAACTTCCCATTGGCTATTAAAGTAGTTCCAGTATTTAGAAACTCTTCTGTAGTGCCATTTTTGGAGCTGACGGTGGGTGGGAACCAACTCATTATAGCCCGCTTTAAATAATTATGTTTAAAACCCAAAACATACCATAAACGCTTAATTTGTACTTTGTTACTACAACTGTGAGCTTCTTTTTATATCTTAATCCTGTAATATGAAGTTATTAATTTTTGATAAGTAAAACAACAACCGATGGTCAAAGAAGGCTGTTTACGGAACTAGAATTTTTGTAGTCTCAAATAGCAGAAACCGAGGGCAGGAAACCAAGTTGGACTGATTTTTATTTTACATGTATATGAGATTTCTAAAACCATTAAGACTTTTTCAGAATCTAATTATTCAAAATATTATAGAAAATAATATTTGTATTCTAAATAAGCAGAGAGCGGACGAGCCTAGTCTAAAGTTGCGCACGAAGCGTAGCCTCGGCTCCCTCGTTGCGCTGGACCGGAAAATCGAGAAATGACAGTGAATTTATTTTTTTACCGGGAATTTTACAAATTTTTAGAAAATAAATTTGTCCAACTTTATAAACTATTTTTAATTTTAAAATAACTTTTAAAATAATATTGTCGTAATTAAAGGTTTGAATTAATTTTCAAATACTGTTTCAGTTTAAAATATTCCATTTTTAAACCATTCAATTTGACATTTTTTAATTAAGAAAATTAACATTTATCTAATATTTAGAAATATCTGACTGCTCATTTGAAATCCGTAATTACAAATGAAATACACAAAACTTAACAAAAAACTAATCTTTGAACGTTACAATTTTAATTACACTATTTAAAAAAATTTAATTTGTTGTTCAAATTGTCGAATTTCATATGTATAAGTAACCATTTAACACCTACTGTCCTTAGAAAAAAGTCGAGGAAGTTCACTTCTTAAATTAAAAGTTCAATTGTTTTTATTGAGAAATACTTTGAAAATCCTCAAAACACTTCAAAATTTTATTTAAAACTCTTGAAAAATCTGAATGTTGTTTTACGTTTTTCAAATTTTAAATTATTTTTGAAACTTTTTAAGAACTTCCAAATTTCTTTACAAATGATTCGCATTTTTTTTAAATCTTTTTAAAAAATTAGGCAAAAAAAATGCTTAAAATTTTCCACATTCATTTTTTCTAGTTTCGTAAACCTTTCTAAATCTTTTTAAACATTCTCTTAGATCAATTTTTAAAAATCAAAAATAATTTCCAATTTTTCTACGAATCTTAAGGAAATGTATTTTATTATTTTAAAGCCCTTCACAATTCTTAAAACAAATTAAATTTTTTAAAATAGTGTAATAAAATTTTTAATGGTCAAAGTTTAGATTTTGGTTAGCTTTGTGTTTTTGACTTATGATTACGGATTATAAAATGAACAGTCCGATATTTCTAAATATTAGATAATTGTTATTTTTCTTAATTAAAAAATTTCAAATTGAATGGTTTAAGAATGGAATGTATTAAACTGAAACAATATTTGAAATTTAATTAAAGCGTTTAATTACGAATATATTATTTTAAGTTATTTAAAAATTAAAAATAGATTCAATCGGGTGTTTACATTTGTCTAACTAATAAGACTTTCAAATTTAAACTGTTTAATTTTTAAAGTTTAAATCTGGAAATTCAAAAATTATGAACTGATTCCGAATCGTCTTGTAAAAACAATTATTATTTACTTTTTAATGCCAAAAAGTACAGTTCAATTAAAAAATTATTTATTAATTTATACTCACATTTTATGGACTAAATTTTTGTTTTTAATCATAAACTATATATTTCAAACATTTCTAATTTTTTATTTCTTAAGTCTTTAAAACTGCATTTTAAATCTCTTTAAATAAAAATGTACGCTTAAAAATTAAAATAGAACATTTTTAAAGTGACAGATTTATTTTCTAAAAATTTGTGAAATTCCCGGTCAAAAAATAAATTCACTGTCATTTCCCGATTTCCCGATCCAGCGGCTTCCCTCTTTTTGCTTTGGATAAAGTATAATTTTTCGCTCTATTTTCTTTTCATTCTTCCCATTTCTGCCTGCTCATCACAGCCACAGACACTCAATGTTCGCGCGACTCTCTGGCCACTTCCCCCATGTGACGATTCTCCGCAACGAGAGCCGAGGCTACGCTTCGTGCGCAACTTCAGACTACGCTCTCCGCTCTTTGTAAATAAGAGAAAAATCATATTTAAATAAAAAAACATTTTCTGTAAAACAAAGACATTTTTCGGCTTAACAGAAATTTCTTTGCTTCGGTAGTAATTAAAGATCGCTTGCTAATGTATTGACCTCGCGCTCCGCGCTCGGTCTTTGTGTTACCCTCCACATTTGTCCACATTTTTTCTCATTTCCAATTTTATTTTTAAGATTTAAACGCAGTACATACGGTCTGCACATCAGTCTTTCTTTTTTTTTAACTTATAAATTAAATCCCTACCTCAGTGACCCACGAAACTTCGATAAATGTGAGCTTAGGGACGGGGGGGGGGGATTAGTTTCAACTAAGATTCATAGCTTGTTAGTGTTTTATGCTGAGCAGTTCACCCAACCTTCGGCAGCGTTATATTAGAAAAATTTGAATGGATACAATATTATATAAAAACAAATTTTCTCAAGATTATAATTCTTTATATTATAAACAAATTTAATCAACAATTAAAGTAATCAGGCATTTTTTGACAAAAAATTTGTTTTTTTTTCCCATGTATATTTTTATAAATTCGGAACAGGCATTGGTCTACAGAAAAATTTAATTTTTTTTATGTCAACTTTTTAAATTAGGATGTCGAAAAAAAGAATTTCTTCGACAGATACCTGAATGATGCATCTGCTTATTGAATTTGTTTTTTAAAAAAATGTTTAATTTATCAACCAATTATAAATTTTGATGAATTCCTCATGAAATTCCCCGTTAAAAAGACTGACATCGAAAAAGACGAATTGTTCCGTCAACAGATGCCATCTAAATTAAATGTCTGACATCGAAAAAAAATAGAATTTTTCTGTCGAGTGATACCCCCTTAAGGCATTTGTTTCTTAAATTTGTTTTAAAAAACACAAAATTGATAAAAAATTGTTAATTTTTGCTGAAGTTTTCATGAAGTTCCTGATTGAAAAAGTTGACATAGAAAAAAAAAACAAATTTTCCATCGACAAATGCCTGATTAATGCATTTCTTTAAAGAAATTATAAAATTGATCAAAAAATTATGAATTTTGCTCAAGTTATCATGAGCTTTCTGATTGAGAAAATCGGCATAGAAAAAAAGAGTCTTTCTGTAGAGAACTGCCTGATTAATGCATTTGTTGAATAAATTTGTTCAAAGAAATCCTCAAATTTATCAACTTATTATGATTGTTGCTGAAATTGTCATGTAGTTCCCAACTGAAGAGACTGGCATTGAAAACCCCGAATTTTTCTTCCAACAAATGCCCAAATATTGCATTTGTTTAAAAAATCATTGAAAATATTAACAAATTATAAATATTGCTGAAATTATCACAAATTTCATATTAAAAAAAAAATTACATAGAAAAGAACGAATCGTTCTGTCAAAAAATGCCCGATTACTGTATTTGTACATTATCTTTGTTTATAATATAAACAAATATAATCATAAGAGACAATTTCTTATATAATATTGTTTCCATTCGAATTTCTTACAACATACCTTGAAAAAACGTATATTTATGGAAAATCGTCGGAAAAATTTTTGCAAGAAACAATTTGTTTATAATTTTTTTGTTGTAAATTGTCTAATATTGAAATATCCTCAACTAATGCTACTCTATGGAACTAAAGGGATTTCAACAATTTTTCTGTCATTGACGAGCACCGGGAAAGTTAAATAGAACAAATGGCCATTTTTCTCGTCATGTTTGTTTATTCATAAAGAAAATAAAAACCTAATTCAAAAATCAGGCTCGATAACTCTTTTGGAACTCTTATTAGCTTTTCATTCAAATTTTTTTTCCAAATCGGTGAATATTTGTGGGCTGCTCGTTATTTTAAGCCCAAAAAGTCATTTTCCCCACTGTTTTCCATATCGTTTGTTATTTGTCTTAAAATGTTAATTTTTTTTGTTAATTTTGTAAATGCTATAACTCTGGTAAATTTTGCTTTTATAAAAAAGTCATGTGGATTAATTGTTTTTCTTTTTGAATACTATGAATATCCTTTAAGAACATTTTTAAATTTGAAAAAAAATTGGGCTACAAAGTATTCAAAATGTGCTGACTTTTTAAATTTTTATCAAAAATGGCTGTCTAACGAACTTCTCTATAACTCTTGGAATTTATAAAGCTATAAAGCCTTGAACATGAAACATCAAATAGATAGTGATATCAGTTTCAAAGCAGTGCGTAACCAAATTATTTACAATTAAACTGACTCTTATAAAATGTAAATATTTTGAGAAGGATAAAGTTGAGGTCTTTAGTCTAAAAGATCACGACTATAATATAGATTGTAGTACCAAATAAAATAGAAGAATGTTCATTAGCCAAATTGTATATAAAATTTATAATCGAAACATTAATCAGTTTGTTCTTTACTCATACAAGATGAAGATTGCCTTTATTCTGCTCTTATATTTGGCCGTTATCCTGAATTTCACTTGTGAATATAATAACAAA
>NC_046658.1:165900092-165918493 GCF_010883055.1 Belonocnema kinseyi | reverse complement strand
ACGCAATAGCGCTCTGAGGCGAAACACACACAGACATACAACTTCAGATACGACACTGATTATTCCAGTGTGTAGGTGATCAAGGAACACTGGGGAGAGGGGGGGGCGAAGCAGTAAAGCGTGAAGCCAGGACAATTTTGGAGCGCACAGAATCGGGGTATGACTGTAGTTCGGTCTGAAATTAGGACTGTAATTCGGTCCAGGGGAAGAACGATTTTACGCTTTATACTAATGTCTAAAAGCATAATTTTTGATGTCAAAACTGATAGAAATAACGTCTTCAAAAAGAAAAATGATCTTTGAACCTGGTTTATATAGGCAAATTTTAGTTTCAAGCTCCAATTTTGTGATAAAATCTACGTTAGCCGCAAGGCCAAAATTAATTCGAGAACATGTAAATAAACTCAAATACGCCGACTAGGCTGAAAACAGGGGTTGACATGGCGATACTGAAAGCAACATAGAAAATCACTGATTCTTTCATCCGACAAAGAAAATTCAACCGTTCTTAAAAAACCGGAGACCTTGCAGTCACGGTAGGTCATTCACAAAATAAGTGATACATGTAGGGGGGGGGGGTCTGCTGAAGTATCATTCTTCATGTTAAAACCAATGTAAAAGGTATCACGCAGGGGGAAGGGTCACAAGTTACTGAAAAATGTATCACGTATTTTGTGAACGGCCCCTAGGGTCATACTGGCAAATGTATAATTCCACTGATACTAAGTTCAAGCCTGAAACCTGGGGAAAATTATACATGGTCATCCCTGGCTCTGAAGGCATCCAAGGTGTTGAGACAAGTTCCGGGTCTACTGGAGAGAGCAACAGAAGGGCAAAGATAATTTACAGCTTATGTTTATAGTATAAAACAGCGACATAGATTGTCATGAGGGTACAAAACCCAATCTAATAACCTCTGCTCTACTAAGGCCACTACAGGAAAGAAATAAGACTTATTTCCATAAATCTAAACCTCATTTCAAAATTTTGATCCTCAAAGGTGAGCCAGATTTCATTTGCAGTAATCCAGGAATCATTTGCAATATTCTAAAGATACGAAAACTAACAAAGGCACAATGAATTTTTTCATCAGTCGTGGCAATCAGTAGTGGCAAGACGTTATAAGCTTTGATGAATGCAAACCATGAAACAAAACTAATGGCCTTATCATAAGATCAAAAGATAAATACATAATATTATCACAAAGATAGGCTGGGAAAGAAAGTACCCGTCCCACATTGATTGTGCAGTTCACTACATAAGAGCTAGTAGAAATTATACTGCTAAGGTTCGACAGTTCACACGCGAACGATGGATCTATTATTATATATTGAAAAAGAAACGGCTGCTGAACCGTCTAACACCTTAACCTTTCAAAGTAGCGTTTTTCAGATCGACATGATGAGCTCACTCCTCACTTGTGCTTTACATTATTGACACTATATTTTGCGCGTCGCCATAACGAAGGGTACTTCTGCAGCAAACATGGAAATCGAAAGTATAAGTTCACCTATGTATTTTTTGCTGATGATCTTGAAATCAAAGTTTTATTTGAAGAAAGGAAAACTGCATGGCATCCTCGAGCACACGCAGCTCGTCGACAAAAGTGCTATTCGACACCTTGGCTTTAAAGAGCCCTATACGTACCTAGTTGTATCATCTGACAGATATGGTCTTCTGAATTGTCGACAAGGAACAAAGTATCTTCAACGAAGATGGTAGCCGAACATAAATAAAAGTATGTAATTTAAGTCTTCTGTTCCACGACTCTACGTCTAACTCCGTAAAGGTGGTCATGGAATACTACACCTTAAATGTCTACACAAGAGGATTATTCTCGGTACAGCAAATATAGTCGCAAATGGACGAGACACTTTTCTTAAAATGTCGAGGAAGCGCACAAAGGTAGAGGAAGAAGAGTTTTGTAAAAAGCTGCAGAGGAGGCTGCTGAAAAACTTGTTGTGGTTTTATGATCATAAAGTATTAAAAAAGTACAAGAGAAAAGCTTCAGAAAACATCTCCTCGACAGAGAATTCACGGAATCTTCCATAGAATTTTGCATGGTCTGTCGATGTCATATAAGCTAACATTTGCTTTCATAAAATTACCCTGATTGAATTCAGACGTGGATGGTTTTATTTCGGCATGTCCAAATAGTGTCATTTTCACTGAGCATACTTCTGACATTAGGGTTAATATTCTCTGCTATACGCGACTAGGGGAACAAAGTCAATTGTTCAGAAGTGCCACATATACTGGAACTTCATATTCTCTACAATTGTATCTCTTGCGCACTCGGGGCCTGACATAGTTCGCATTAAATTCGATAAACGAACCATGGTTGTTATGGAATTTTCGGCGCTATCCTACAAAAACATTATAGCCATAAAGAATGAAAAGAAACAGGGATATTAAGACTTTATAAGACATTTTGGATAGGTATGTCTCGAAAATTTTGTGAAGCTAATCGCCCTTATCATCAAGGGGATCTCAAGATGCCAAGCTTTCACTGTTGAATAACGGAAAAAGAAAATGCTAGGAAATTTTACCTAGATTTCGCTAAAAGCGGGTTCGGATTTTCAGATTAGCACCTGTAATTTAATTCAATGCGTTTCAGGGAGTCTGCCTAGTGAGTTGTACGAGGGTCGATGGAGAGTGCTGCGAAAATCCAGACACGGCTACACTGAGCGGCACTGCAATTTTTCTTAATTGTTCTCATCAAAAACATACATTTAAGGATCCTTGCTCTCTATACAGTTAAAATCTTGCTTTAAACTATATTGCAAAATTTTGTATTAAAGCTGGTGCCTTTTTGGAATTATGCAACAAGTATATAATTTTCTTTCGGCCTGAACTAAAAAGTTTAAATCGTGTTGTAAGTATCTTTCGAGATTTACAGTAAAACTGCTATCTGATACACGGTGGTCAAGTCGAAAAGATACAGTAAAGTTTAGCTATATAAATCAAAAGCCTCCAATTTGTAGGCTGTGTTAAAGAAATATTTAGAGATTTAGAAATGCATTCAAATATATCCTAAATTAGTAAAATAATTATAGAGAAGTAATTTTTATTCTGTCGCATTATCAAAAAAATTGTTAATGAAGACTAAACTTAGAATAACTTTCAGTGACTCATTGCTGATAATGCGATATCCATGCGATGATTTATTGACACTTTTATAAATAGCTTTCTCGCTCAAGGTTGTTTTTCGCTAAAAATTCGGTTTACTTCTCATGACCTTGGTGATTCAGGGTAACATTCCCTGAAACAAAAATTAACCTTTGCAGTGTAAGGTACCCTTGCACAAGGTATCGTTACCTTCATACTTAGGTTACAACACGTCTTCTGTTGTAATGTGTTTCTAAAATTGTGCCACAAAAACCAATATTTCTATTACACAACTGTCTTTTTTAAAAAAAAGATGTAGCATTTATTTTCTTTTGAAAATGTATGCTCTGAAAAAATTAGATTTGCTTAAACAGTTTTCACGCGCCAAAGGTATTAAGCGAGAAATAATTATAGACGTTTATGCAATTAATCTCTTCAATTACAACCTCATTTACAATTCTTTATAACAAAAATGTAATCCTTTATTTCCTGTTTCAGAATTAAGTTCGCAGTCCAAGAGTTTGCCGGATGAAAGCCCTAATTCTGGTTTTTATCGTTGTGGAGCTTCTTCTTCTGGCAGACATTATTCAGAAACGAATTATTTTCTTACCGACCCTCATTATTCTATCAGTTCTCAACCGCCTTCCGAACTAACTGTTCGTACCAGCTCGAGGTCTCCTACTCTCATAGAAACTTTTCCGAGCATACTTGGATATAGATTTGAAGATCCTGAATGTATTCGACTTATACCCCACAAAAATCTGCATCGGATATTCGAACTACAAAGATACGTTTTCCCTCCGGACAAACCAATTGGATTGAGAAAAAATAATAGAGACCTAAATCCCATGTCAACCGGAGAACAAATTGTATTATCAACGTCCAATGGTGACGTCTGCGCAATATTAGAAAAAACGTCATGCAAACACACAATTCTTCGTCCAATATGTACACCTGTTCCTGGGCGCTCAAAAAGGGTGAAAATAAACATGAACAGCGGCGTGGTTGAGAACTTGACAGAAAAAGAAATAGCGGAATGTCCAGTACACAAGAAGAAACCAATCGCAAAGAGTTATGGAGTATTACGTGTGTACTTCACACTACTTAACACCGCATGTAATTTTAAAAAATCGTGCGACAATTTGTTACAGAATTTTCTATTTCTAAACGTACACTTGCAAATTAAAAATTAATAATGCGGTTTGGTCGACCAAAGATGTAATTCTTGCTGTTTGTTGGACTTGAATTTTATTTTATTGGCGCCTGATACTAACCTTGTAAAAATTTAAAAAAATGTTGAAACTCAATGTAACCCATTTGATAAAATAGTTTCAACTAAAAATACCTCTAAATTCTAGATAATTACAAATTCAGTACAGATTGGTTTGTAAGGGAACACTTACATGCCTATCCGTAGTTCTCAAATTTTTATTTGTTTCTTTATAGAACAAGTAAAAAACAAGAAGTTTTTTGATGTGTCGGGGAATCTCCTCTAAAGCAAATACCATTCTCAGACTTGCTTGATTGGTAGAAAGGTACTGTAAGTAATTTAGGCTCATAATATAATTTATTTCAAAATGAATCGTAGCATTGTGGATGAAATAGAACATTTTAGCTGAAAATTATTTTTTAATATTAGATACCAGTTTTAATTGGGCGTCATAATTGAAACCTTCTTCACAATTCTTCATGTACCAACCTACGTTAGTGTAGGTACTCAAAACGAGAATTTAATCCTGTATTTCTTTTTTCAGGAATAAATTCGCAGTCCAAGGAGTTGCCAAATGGTGAGCCTAATTCTGGTGTTCATTGCTGTGGCCCTATTTCCTCTTTTCCTAGCAGACATTGTCCAGAGACTACTCTTTCTCTTGCCAATCATCATTATTCAGCTAGGTACCTACCACCTGCTGAAGTACCCCTTCGTGAAAGATCGAGGTCTCCTACTCTCAGGCAAACCTTTCCAAGCGTATTTGGATATAGAATGGATGATCTTGCATTTATTCGACTTATTCCTTACAACAATCCGAATCGAAAATTCGAATTTCGAAACTACGTTTTTCCTTCAGACCAACCAATTCGATTGAGAACAAGAGGCTGTGTCCTTAATCCCATACCAACCAGAGAACAAATTGTATTATCAAAGTCCAATGGCGACGTCTGTGCAATTTCACAGAAATTAGCTAACAGATGCACGTGTCTTCGTCCAATATTTACCTCCGTTGTGGGGATCACAGAAAGAGTGAAGATAAACATGAGGAGCGACTTAGTTGAAGGATTGACCAAAGAAGAAATCGCGGAGTATCCAGGAACCTCTGGGGAACCAATCACAAAGAGCTATAGAGTTTTGCGTGTGTAAGCCACAAACTTATCACATCGTTAACAAATATTGAAAAAAGCGCACGTTAGATAAATCTGGCGCTTTAAGTTCGGTCAGTATGATTTTTTCGTGTTTATAAATACACCTTTTAAAATTGGTGTTCAAAAATAATGTTTCACATTTACAATAGCATTTGTTTATATTCCACAAATACTCTAAAAAAAAGATGCAAAGATAAAACGTTGCTCCATTCTAGCGTTGTAGAGATCGCCGCTAGCGACTAAAAATCCAGATTTAAGTTTTTTAGTTGTAAGATATACTATTGCTATTGCAAAATTTGTGCCACAAAATATTTAAATATTTAATTTATAGTTCAATTAGAAGGTTAACAATCAAAACAATTTTCATTTTGAACGGTGAAAATAAGGAGAATTTATTTTGTTATTTCAGAAGATTTTTGCTATTCAATTTGTACGTTAAATCGTAATTTTTTATATGTAATTAAAATTTGATTTGTATAGTTTAAGAAGCTTTTACTCTGTGATATTCAATTTAGTGTTTCGTTTCAATTCCTCTATTAGCATTGTCTTAGAATTAAATTTAAAAATTTCGGAATCCAAGGTCTGAATTTTAAAAGCTTCTGTTACAAAACTGTGCTAACTTCACATTACGAGTAACTCCAATCCACGTTCCATTTACAAGCGTTCAAACTTTTCTACAAAACCAACAAAAAGAGTTTTTTCAAAACTTATGAAGAATATATTGATTCCTTATTTCAAGGTTGTATAAAATAAACGAGCAAAAAAAAAGGAAATAGATTTATTTTACAAATTAAATTTACATTTAAAATAAAATCTATTGTAAATTCGAGTACACATAATTAAGACACGCCCCCCCCTTCCACGCATTAACGGCGGCATGGCACAGTTTCTGGAAAGTTAACAAAAAAATTACGGAAAAACTTGGTGGCAGTCTGAAAATTGTCGTGGCGGTCTGCACCTGCTAAAAGTGGTGAGCCCTGGTATACGAGTTTCAAACAAATTTTATATACGTAAAAGTTTTCTTTTTCTAAGTTTTTTATTTGTTCACCATGCAAATTAAATTGATCGAAATTCAAATGGATCAATTAACAATCAGTGGATGAAATTACAAATCTACATATTTTTTTATAATTTCACATTCTGGGAAAAAATCATCAAGAAAATGAAATATAAAAACGTTTTTTCAAAAAACGTTATAAATTGTTACTGAAACATTGCATAAATCATGCATTCATATTCTTAAGCTTATGGGGATTTGAGGGAAGCTTAGACCAAAAAACCTTTCAACAGAAGAGTTTTTCAGCAGGGCAGTTTACTTTTTCAGTTTGATTATGATTTCTATCTAAATAATTGTTTAAAATAAATCAGTTTTATGAAATAAATAATGTTTAATTTTAGACGAGCGGCTCGTCTAATTGCATGTACTCGAGTAAAAATATTTCGTCTTCATTTCGACTTGGCTCGTCTTGAGTTCGTCTCAAAGACGGGTATGTATCGCTAGTGGCATGTTAAGCTGGGAACAACCGATTGATATCTATTAAAGATTCAAAATTTTAAAGTAACAGAACTTGCAATTTTGCAATAAATGATTTGCTTATTCAAAATTGGGAACCTGACAGTCTCAATAACTGCAGATATATACAATTTTCTGTGAAAAGATTAAAACTATAATTTTCTGCAAGTATCTAGTAAACTGTTGGCGATAGAGAAAAATGGATACCATTTTTATACATGGCATTCAAAGAAAATAATTGTTGCATTTAAACAAAATCATAATTACATAACAAATAAATAAAATGAAGATGCACGATATAAATATTCTGTAAAACTTAAAGCGGATTACTGGCATAGAAGCTTCTAATGTGTCCCTTAAGGGTTTATATTTTTTTTGCACCTTCTTCTTTATTTCTTTATGGACCACCCCACACACTTACATGGTGGTAGAAGAGGTCCTACAGTTTAAGGTGGGTTCCGAACCACCAAGAGCAACAGCTTAAAGTACTTAGAGAAAACCTTTTTCTTTAGAGGTACCGTTTCCACGACTCTCCGGAGATAAACAACTACCTTGCTAGGCTAGTGTTCACCGCATGGGCCGCCGAGGCTCTTCCAGAGTGCGAGGCGGGATTCGAACCCGCAAGCCGACGGAGCTGGTTCAAAGCCTACGCTTTAGCCCCCACGACCATCGTCCCATTTTTTAAAGCGGATTACTGATAACCATAACAGATCTTGGGCGCCTTTTGTTGTCGGTGTGCTTGAGTTTGGCTTGCAGACCCAATTTCTCTCTTTTGACCGAAAATGAGGTCACGCTTGCGGCCAGGGGCGAAAATTAAAAAAACGTCTTAGCTATGTCTTGGCCATGTCTTGGATGAATGACTTAGCCCAGGCGAATTATTTTTATTTGGATATGTATCATCTCGACATGTTTTACAGTGTGACAAAAGGCATTCTTTTGGTCGCGATGAATTTTTTGTCTTTTAGATCCTAACCGAAATGGAAAAAAATTACTATTCCTGTATATTGTAGAATTTTTGTACCTAAATCCCAACGTCCACTATCACATTGCGGCTGGCACCATCGGAAGTAGCGAGAGCCGTTAGCCACTCGTAGGGAGAATGCCCCTCATTTTTCCAAATACTGTATCTCGACAACGAGGCCTTAATCGGAATAATCGGAATAATCGGAACGTAAAATTCATCTATGCAACTTTTTAAATTTACGAAGCTTCAAAGAATAAACATAAAATATTACATAGATGGTGATATCAGCTTTAAAGAAATGTGTAAGCAAGTGATTTTCGTCTGCACTGACTCTTATCAAATGTAAATAGCTCATGACAAACTTAACGCCTTTAATCTGGAAGGTAACGACTACATTATAAATTTTATAAGCCGAAGAAGCATTTTAATATTCATTAGTTAAATTTTTACGTTATTGTTATATTGAAAAAATGAAGACTGCCTGTACTCCGCTCCTATACTTGGCCGGTATTCTAAATTCTATTGGTGAATATAAAACAATAATTTATCTATTATTTAGGTAAAGACTCTCTTAAGCTTTAGATAAATTAGCTATTTTGTGATTCAAAGAGCGCGGCGAATTCATTTACGTAGCAACTAGCGTGAAAACTCGCCTTTTCTGCATGCGTGTAAATAATAAACAGTGCCTTGATATATTATTAGAGCCAAAACTAGAAAATTACAGTTTTAAGATTATTTTTGTAATTTCTTGTAAGTGCTCTGAGCGTTCTTGTATTTTTAAACTCCTTGTTCGTTTTTTTTTGCCAGATTCGCCAAAGGAATTAGCACGTTTTTAGGTTAAAAGAAAAGAGACCAATCTCGACAGACTGGGAGAATCTCAAAATATGCATCTCATCTAGAACATTTGCAACTTCATGAAACAAAAGTCAGTACACACGATTTGAGAACATTGACCAGAGATAAAGATTTAAATTGAAAACTTTATGAACAGTATGTCTGGTCGTATTGAAGCTTTATTATCTGATAAAGGAGGGAATACGAAATTATGATTATATTTGAAAGTCGTTTTTTATTGTAAAAATGCTTGAGTTCAAGCATGTAGATAATTATTTTTTGAATAAGATTTATCATCCATAATAAATATATTGCTGTAAGATGTTGCAGAAAATGTCTCAATATCAATTGTTTCATGAAGTTTCAAATGTTTTAGATGGGATTTATATCTTGAGATTTTTCTAGTCAGACGAGAGGGGTGACTTGTTTAAACCCAAAAAACGTACTAACTCGACTGGCTAATCTGGCAAAAAAAAAAACGAAATAGGAGTTTAAAAACACAATAGCGCTGAAATTACTTGCAATAAACGACAAAAATAATGTCACAATTGCAGTAATTTTGCTTTGCTCCTAATAATATGGAAATTCACTGTGTTAATAAAAGCAAAATGCACTCATACCCCAATTCTGTACTAGCCTTGGATCTAGTCGGCACAGAATAGAAGCCTTTTTTCAGGGCAAAACTCAGGACCGTATTATGTAGTATCAGACCTTGGAACAACAAAAGCAGTAAAGCGTCAAGCCAGAAAAATATTGAAGCGCACAGAATCCAGATATGAGTGAAATTCATATTGCCAATTTGAGCGAGCCTAGGACGCGCGATTTTTGGTTCTCGCGCTTCGCGCTCGATCTTTGTATATTCTACACACTTGTGCACAGATATTTTAAAACTAAAGGTTAAAGCATCACCAACATAAGTTTCGTGATTGTAAATTTTCTTTTGTGCAAACATCGGCTCTACAGCGGAAGTGTTCCACAAAGCAGTTGTGAAGCGGCATTGCATCATCTACTAAAAATGTATTAAAACAGTCTCTATAAGCGTCTAGAGTAGAGAATCTAGTTACTACAATAGTGCAAAGAAGCATCGATTAATGAGGACTGACATGAATATTAGAATTTCGCGGCTCGAGTTGGTTTCAGGAGAATCCGCTTGGTGTCGCTAAGTTCGTGCAGATCAGCTGTTTAGAACGCGGTATTCCAGTCGCAGATATCTTCATTTGTTGATAAGCTACACGGTTTTAAGTAAATAGTGCTTTTTTGTTTGTCGGATTGTAAAATGGACAGCCTGAAAGAGCAACGAATTGCAACGACTTTTTCAACAAGTGGAAACTTTTTTTTTATGACCTCAATCCGCGTATTTTTGGAACAGACCTCGTTCATATTATACAGTGCTGTTTCTAAAAATCCGACACTTGGGTGCAGTGTATACTGTACCCCCTTTGCCCTAAAACACTAGTATTTGGTTGTCCATAGACCATTGAAAACTTTTTATGACAAATTATAAAAAATAAAATAATTAATAATCATAATAATATTATTTATAATACTGAATATTATTACTAATTATTAGGGTAAATACAAATTCAAAAAATAATGACTTACAGATTTATTATTGCGTCACATTTTGTTACTTCGAATTCGACTGCTGTAACGTCAGAATAACCACATTGACATTTCATAAAATTGTATGACTACTCACTAATTAAATTAGCGAGAAGTAGGTCACTACGAATTAGTGAAAAACAACTAATTCAATTCGTGAAAATATCTTACAATATCAATTAGTGAAATTTCACTAAGCAAATAGTGGTTTTGAGAGTTAAAGTGATTACTATTAAATAGTGGAAAATCACTAATTAAGTAGTCAAAATCACTAATGATAAAGTGAAAAAATTAATATTTTTTTAGAAATGCGTGAAAAGGAATTTAATAAAGAGAGGTGGATTCACGCTTTTATAAGTTTTTTTATTGAGTTATAAAATTTTAAGAGTATTATTAAATTAGATAAATGTCAACAGCAATAATAGGGCTCCCGTTTTTATTAATTTGGATGACCTGTTCGTCTCTTTGAAAAAAGAATGAGTTTATAGCCTGACCTTCGACGCAAAAGATATACGGTTGAACAGCCTGTTTCTTCTGTTTTCGTATATTTTGAATATAATTTTAAACGTTAGATCCCTTTTGAAATAAAAATTCAATTTTATATTTAATTTTATGAAATAAAGACTGAAGTGTGAGTGTAGGTTTACCGGTAGTAAGACAGCTGACTTCTGGTCATTTTCCACTTAATTCCCGGTCATCAAATATTTTGGAAGGATCATTAAAGAAATAATTTATAATGAAAAATAATTTTACAAAAAAATTAATTTAGACCTAGAAGATTATTTTTTTAATAAAGAAACGAATTTTCCACTAAATGCCTCCATTTTTAAACACGTAGTTGATTTCTACAAAAAAGACGAATTTTTAACATATTACATTTTTAATCAAACAGTAGTATTTTCCGCTAAAAAAAGATGAAATTTGAACATATTACATACGTTTTCAACCAAATAGTGAAATTTTAAAATTAAATGTGTCAATTGTTGAACAAAAATGAATCAATTGAATTTTCATTAAAAAAAATTAATTTCCAACAAAAAACATATTTTCTACAAATTGCTTGAATTAACAAAGTTGGTTCAATTTTAAATCGGATAAATGAAATGATAAATATAAATTAAATACACGAAAATATAATAGATGATATTCAAATAAAAAAAGCTTTGAATTTTAAATAAAAAACTAGCGATGTGTCGTTTATGAAATTTATACTTTTTGAAATTCGTCCGAAAGTTTCGAAATAAACTACCTTATGTAGTTTTAAAATTATAATTGAAATGCAATTCTTCTAAAAATTCTAAAGAGTTCAATTAAAAGCCTTTTTATACATTTATATAAAAATTATTTATTTTTGTCTCGTTTCTCTTTAATTTTCGATGCACCAAATCTAAAGTGCCAAATTTACTAGACAAAAATAATTAGGGCCTTTTTCAGTCGCCCATAAGGAAAAATTAATATTCTTGAAAAGCTAAATATTTCGGATAGCTATGAATTAACTAATTGTTTGCAAATTATACCTAATACAAAATTGTTATAAAAAATTTAGCTAATTAAAAAAAATTAACAATGTCGTAGAAAAAAATTATAAAAATGAAAGTCAATTTACCTCATATTATATACAATTTTAGAACATTAAAATTGTGGTTTGATGAAAAAAAGATTAAAACGGTTTTCATACCACTTCCGAATACATATTTATTATTGGGAATAAGCAGAAAATACAAAGAGGCTTCCAATAATTGAAGTTACATTTTTGAAGTCAATTGAGAGAAACCACGATAGTCAAAAGACGGACAATTAGGCAATGGTGGCAGGAAAGTAAATATGGGTTATGTTGGATATATAGTACAATGTTGCCATTAAAGAGGGTCTAATTTAACCTTATCGAAAATAGCGCGCTAAGTTATTTTCGAATTTGAATATTTAATTGATTATACTGTGGAAATATTGAGTTAGATTGAGTATTTCTGTTTTTAAATTAAGTGGAAAAGTTTTAATTATTAAATCGCTAGGTGGTTTAAAGACACTTTTAAAATAGTTTGCAAATATATTAACAATTAGCTGTCGATATTTGGACTGGGAATCCAGATAGAATATTGTCCCCTCTATTCTCGACGATTTTCTCATTCTATTGACATAAGCCCATGAACCTGAAGGGTTAGAAATCAGATTATTTTCAATTTGAAGCATATAATCTTAGTGCGACTTTTTTATTTGTTGATCAGTATTTTGTCTAATAATTTGACATTTAAGTAGAATGTCCGGGTCTCTTATTATATTTTTTGTGTACAAGCAAGGAAATTTAGGGTTAGATATTTTGAATACCTTGGAACACACTTGCCAAAAATTGCGTACCTGATATCTAATCCGGGAGCCAGGTATGGTCTCGTGGCCCTTTTGATTCCGATGGAGCCACCAAGATTTTTTATATATTTTTTGATCCACTGAATCCGAATTTCTTAAAGCCTGTTCGTCTGAGTGATCAGTTTTTTGTTATTCATATTTTTGTAAAAATTAATTTAAAAATTGAATTTTTTGAAAAAAATAATTTTGTTTAGTTTCTTTAGCATATTTTGAATAAAAAAGGTCTTTAGTAATTTTTCTTCCAGACTCATACTTTGCGAGAAAAAAATTGGCAAAGTTTAAAAAAAAGTGATTATTCTATTTTTTGACGCTATGTCAGATATACACCATAATTTTTTTGTAATCTGAGTCCACGCTACGCTTCCTTAACATGTGTATTATTATTAAAAATTATTTTCAGTTCGTTTAAGCAAATAGCTTTTGAGTGGGACGAGTTGAAAGTTTAAGGTTTTCCGAGCGCGCGCGGCTGACTGAGCGTCTACCGCCGCGTCACTCGCGTTGGCGAACTCCTCGGCTACCGTTGCTAAATGGCTAAATAGCTCGGAAAACCTTGAACTTTCAACTCTTCCCACTCAAAAGCTATTTGTTTTTGTCAAAAAATTCAATTTTTTAATTAGTTGTGAAAAAAATCTTAATAACAAAAAACTGACCATTCGGACGAACAGCCACCTAAAAAATTCGGATTCAGCGGCTCAAAATACGTAAAAAAAACCTTAGTAGCTCTATCGGAAATGAAAAGGCCACGAGACCATACCTGGTTCCCGGGCTAATCATAGAGAGGGTCAGATGCAGTATGTGGATCATTACACTTATGCACTGAAGAGCAATCTATGTTTATCTTTGCAACATACAGCTTAGAATAGTAACATTTTTTGGAATTATAATTGAGTAACAGAAAATGTGGAGTAAAGTTACATATTATAAAACAATTTCTTTTAAGGATACTATTAAGGAGAAAACTGTGTTATGTATATCCTCTTTTAAAATCGGTGGGATGGACCTAGATATGTTTATGTGAAGGTTTGCTCATACAAGATCTAAATATCTGAAGTTAAAGTTTAAGATATTATTCTACTGCTTTAATTCATAATGATCCATGAGCGGTATAGATAATTAATTTGTATTATCAAACCCTTTATTTGAGAGACACAAATTAAGAGATATCAAAATCTCCTATTATAATGATTCGGTGTCTTAATTGTTGACGCTGATCTATCATAATTTCAAGAGGAAACTCATACTTGAGGCTTTTATATGATCTATATTTATTTCAAAAGATATGCGAAATATTTTGATTGCTAATAAAACTTCGCCTCCTCTCTTTTTAACTCGATTAGATCGATACACAATAAAGAGATTAGGATAGAAAAATGCACCATTATAAACACTTTTCTTTCCATGTTTCAGTGAATGCGATTATAGCATAGTCATACACATAAGCAGACAAAAACAGATCCTGTATCCTGCCACTCAGTCCATTTATGTTTTGATAATACTTGCTGATAATGCGCCTGTTACCTGTATTATTATTATTATTATTATTATTATTATTATTATTATTATTATTTATTCGAGACGGTTCACTGTGAGGTGAGGAAGGTTCTTCGCTATCTTCGGGCACCCATTGCGATAGTTTATTCGAATTTCTTTTTCCTCTTTTGCTATTTGCTCGTTTAACACTTTCCTGAGATCCCGGATATTATTGTTGACATGATCTATTTGAAAAAATACATTTGAGATGCCTGAATACTTCTGAAGCCTAAGAATATTTTCTAATTTGGATAAATCTTATTTCATTCATATTTAACAGGGGATCAATTCTTTTTAGGTATCTGTTAATTGTACTGCGATCAAGCTTCTTACCAGTTTTCTGATTAGACATTTTCGTGCGACCATAAAAAATTACCTTAGTTTACTACCATTTACAAATGGCTTGCAGTGGCATTGCAGACAAGGTATATTCTCACTGCGATGAGAAGGAAATCCTTACATAAGAACATGATTCCAACCTCATTTTAATCTCATCATGTACCAAGATACAACTGTGTCAATACTCAAAACCAAAATCTAATCATGTATTTCTTGTTTCAGAATTCAGTTCACAGTCCACCAGTTTTCCACCAACTTCTGAAACACCTGTTCGTGGCAGGTCACGGTCTCCTACTCTCAGGAAAACTTTTCCCAGCATATGTGGATACAAATTTGAAGATCTTGAATTTATTCGACTAATTCCTCACAGCAACATGAGACGTGTATTCGAACTCCGAAGATACGTTTTTCCTCCAGATAAACAAATTCGATTGAAACGAAGAAATCGTGCCGAAAATCTTATGCCCACCGGAGAACAAATTGTATTATCAACGTCGAATGGCGACGTCTGCGCAATATTAGATAAAACTTCATGCCATCGCACTACTCTCCATGCAATATTTACACGTGCTTCAAGGCTGTTAGTACGGGCGAAAATAAACATGAACAGCGGCGAGGTTGCGGTACTGACCCCAGAAGAAATATCGGACTGTCCAGTAACTACACAGGAACTAATTGCAAAAAGTTATGGAGTATTACGTATGTATTGAAGAATAACTTTGTACATTTTTTTACATTGCCCAACAATTTTTTCCAATTTAAACGTATAATTTAAGTTTAAAAAAAAATTTAATTGAGTTTCGATGACTTGAGATACAGTTCTTGTTGTTTTTGCATGTGAATTTTATTTTATCGTGACTTGATACCAGTTTTTTAAATTGAAAGAACCATGCCAATCAATTTAACAGATCTAATAAGACATTTTTAATTAGTAAATGACTATTTATTTTCGCAGAGTACAAATCCACTCCAAAGTTGTTTTTTGAGAAAAAACTCTCATGTCTATCTAGAACTTAAAAAATAAAAATTTTTTTCTTTATAAGGTTGTAAGAAGCCAACAAGTTTTTTATGATTCGTATGTAAAATTAGCATAATGTCCTATAAATGTTCACTGCTGCTTGTTTGCTCAACTTACAAATTGAAACTTAAAGATTTTTAATTTGGTGGTGAAACTCACGTATAGAGACTCTCTGACCCAGCTTTTCGCAATAGGTGGGAGTGTACAAGTAATTTAGATTATTAATAAAATTTATTTCAAATTAACAAGAATTGCTGTTCATTAGAGAGAAATTTTTTATTGCAAATAGTTTTTAAATATTGGGTTCCAGTTTAAAAAATGATAGATACCCACAATTACGTATCTTGAAAGATTGAAAATGACTTAGATTGTGTTTTATTTTAAATTAATATTAAGTTTCAAAGACATCAAAATATGTCAAAACATAAATTGGAAGACTTTGAACAATTGTTTTTAGTTTTGCATGATTAAAAGCGCCTTGGGGATTTAGATACAACAACATAAATAATGGTTTTTTTAAAATTAAATCTTGTCTCACTCTCTCTCCTTATGATTTTTTGAAATTATTGAATCTTATTAACGCATCGCTCATTTTTGTAGAAAAAACTTTCTGTAATGTATTTCTTGCTTCAGGATTAGGTTCACAATCAACTGGACTTCCTTCCTCTTCTCATGGCAGACCTTTTTCAGACACGACTCCTTCTCTTGATACACCTCATCTTTCAGCCAGATCTCCACCACCTGCGGAGTCACCTCTTCATGACAGGTCCAATTCTTCTACTCTTAGGCAAACTTTTCCAAGCGTGCTTGGATATAGATTTGAAGATCTTGAATTTATTCGCCTTATTCCTCATAAATATCCGCATCGGATGTTTGAACTCCGACGATACGTTTTTCCTCCAGATGTACCAATTGTATTGAAAACAAAAAATCGCATCCTGAATCCCATGCCAACCGGAGAACAAATTGTATTGTCGACGTCGAATGGCGACGTATGTGCAATTTTACTGAAAACTCCAAGCAAACACACGAATCTTCGTCCAATGTTTGCCTCAATTTATGGAGTGTCCGCACGGGTGAAAATAAACATTAACAGCGGCGCGGTTGAAGGATTGACCAAAGAAGAAATCGCGGAATGTCCAGGAACCTCCGGGGAAATATTAACAAAAATTTATAGAGTATTACGCGTGCAAATTGAAGCTCAGAAATAATTTTTCGAATATACAATTACATTTTCTCATATTTCACTAATGTTTCGAAACAAATATATCAAGTTACTTTGAATATCACAAATTACATATGCAGTTTACAGCGCGTATTTCTACATTCATTTGGATGATAATTTTTTTTTTCAAACGTGACATTTAAAAAACAATAATTTCTTTCATTTTTTGAAGGCTACACCTAACTGAATGAGGTCTAAACATAAACTTCGTTTATTATTTCTGTGGGACGAAATTTAATTCTTCTAATCCGAGAATGCTATCGTTTTTGCGGCCATTAACAAGAGGATATACTTTCTTCACTAAATTGGAAAGAGAATTATGTTCTGAGAACAATTTATGATTCAAACTCTATTATGCCAACCCTCAAAGTAGTAGCAAAATATTTTACGAATGTCACTTTAAAATACATTTATACAGGGCATAGTGAAATATGGAACGATACATAGTACTTACCAATGCTCGCCGTTAATTTTAATTCTACTTTCGGAAAAAGGGCAGGTAATTGCAATTAGCGTTTCCCTTTTTTTCTAAAGGGTTAATGTTTGTAAAATCAATCGCAGCACACACCTTTTGCACACGTAGTCTCCCGACATTTTTTTTCACATGCGCATTGTCATTCGTCTTAGTTAAAATATAACAATTGGCTTTTAACTAAGACTACGTGGAGTGCGTTTAAATTCGCATGTCATCTTATTGTTATTCTTTTTTGTAGTCCAAGTGCTAACTACAATAGGCAATTTCTCAGAAGTTTTGCCGAAAGACTTGACGGTAATTTTAAAGTCTGAAGTGGGTATGTAACAAGCGTATTATTAAATGCAAAAAAATTACTAAATAAAAAGCTGAAAACATGTTTTTTGAAAATCAAGAAGTTAAAATAATACATAACTAAAAATGTTTTTAACTTGAAAAAACCCTCGATTCAGGTGTGACCCACAATTTAAGAAATAAGATGATTTTTTTTTAAAGTCTTTGAAATAAAAAACTGATAACTTTTGTTTGGAATGTGAACTTTCTATTTTTTATGGGAATTTTTGTTGGGTGAGAACAAAATGGATCTCTAAGGGCGCCTAGTATAAGAAAAAAATACGATTCTTGATATTATTTTCTCAAGTGCCCCCTCCCCTAATCTTCAAACCTTTTAATATATATTCTATTTAGTTTATTTTCAGCCTCCAAAAATAATTTTACCATAAGTGTTAAGTAATAAACAATTTTTATTTGATATTACTTACCTATTTTAGTTTTTTTAACAAATCGCAAAAAGTACTCTGCTCTTATCCTTGGCCGTTATCCTCAATTCTATTGGTGAATATTATAATATAATAGATCTATAACTGGGACCCGTTGATTTTTCGGAACGGATAAAATTTAAGAAAGGTTAAATTTCAGAGTGAGTTATAATACATAATGGTAAAACTTAGGAATACCGAAAATTCGGAAAAGGGAATAAATCAGAAATCTAAAACTCTGAATAGCATTTATTCGGAAACCAAAGAAGCGGAATGGGTAAAAATTCGGAAACGTTAAAATTAGGAGAGTGAACAA
>NC_046658.1:165874499-165899992 GCF_010883055.1 Belonocnema kinseyi | reverse complement strand
AATTTAAAAACAATTTTCAACGTACAACATAAATTTATTATGATATAATATTTAAATTCACTGCGATAAACATTTGTTTGCTACCATAAATAAACAATTATAACCTGCTAATAGGTATATTTATTCACAATTCCGAATTTTTCTACTTTTCGAATTTTCCTCTCCGTATATTAACATATTCCTAATTTTTCACCCTCCTAATTTTAACGCTTCTGAATGTTCACCCATTCCGCTTCTTTGGTTTCCGAAAAAATACCTTTCAGAGTTTTGGATTTCCGACTTCAATATAGACTAAGGTTTCTTAGTTAAAGAAAACTTTTTTTCAAGAAAATTTTTTTTCTATTGAACCGAATATATCTCCAAAAAACCATAATTTTAAATAGGAGAAAGTTTCTATTTAAACCAAAAACTATATATTTTTAAACAAAAATTTGTTTGGCTCAACAGAAATTTCTTTGCAGCTAGAAACCTGCTACGTGTTTTTGTGTTAAAGTCCAGTGATTAGCCCCTTACATCCCTTTAAGCCTTAGTGCAACAACATAATATCAATGACCGCATATCTTTTGGATCATGGACCGCATATCTTTTGGTCATAGACCGCATATCTTTTGACAAATCCCAACGGATTAAAGAGCTGTCCATGGAAAAACAAAAAATAAAATTTGAAAAATTACTTCCAGTAAAGGAAACACAACTAAAAGTTACAGTAAAAAACATCTCTGACCATCCTCTCAACAATGAAAAAATTTGAGCCTTACCTAAAGTTCATAATTTTGCAGCAGCTCCTTCGAAAATCCCAAAAGGAGAAATAATCAACAATTTAGAATGCATAATATACGAGGTCTGTTCAAAAAATACGCGGATTGAGGTCATAAAAAAGTACTTTATTTGGAAGTAACACGTCTGGGTCTCTTTCAAAATACTCTCCTCCCCAACGCACACACTTATCCCAAAGGTGTCTCTACTTCCTTCGTCCTTCACGCATTTTCCTTCGTCGAATTTGCCTTAATCTCCGAAATCTTCTTTCTCTGAGGGGTTTTTTAGTTTTGGGAACAAGAAAAATACACAAGGAGCTAGGTCAGGTTAGTATGAAGGGTGGGGAAGAACAGTAATCGAGTGTAATCGATTGGCTTTTGGTCGTCGTTCATCAGACGTGGCACAACTTCGCAGTGACGGGGTGTATCTTCAATTTTTCGGTCAACATCTCGTCACCAGATCCAACTAATATCCCACACTCTTCGACAAGCTCCCTGATAGTCAAACGTCAATTTTCACGCGCCAGGGTGTTGATTTTGTCAACGTGTGGGTCGTCAGTTAACGTTGGAGGGCGCCCAGGACGCTCATCATCTTCAATCGACTGTCGGCCATCCTTTAAACGTTCATGCCACTTAAAACATGCAGTGCGCTTTATCTCAACATTACCGAAGGCCGTATTGAGCATGGCAAATGTTTCAGTTGCTGATTTCCAGAGTTTCACACAAAATTCCATAGCAATTCGTTGCTCTTTCAGACTGTACATTTTACAATCCGAAAAACAAAAAAACACTCTTTACTTAAAACCGTGTAGCTTATCAACAAACGAAGATATCTGCGACTGGAATACCACCTTTTAAATAGCTGATCTGTACGAACTTTGCGACACCAAGCGGATTCTCCTGAAACCAACTGGAGCCGCGAAATTCAAAGAGTCCGCGTATCTTTTAAACAGACCTCGTATACTCTTCCACCCGAACAAGCGAATGACATACGAAGTAGGGTGGCCAACATTTTACGCCAAGCTCAAGTTCCTTCCTTAAACTTAACGAAATAAGAAAAACACGCAATTAAAGAACTGAATCGGAATAAAGATATTATAATATTACCCGCAGCCAAAGGAAACACAACAGGAATAATGGATAAAGAAGACTACAACCACAAAATTATGCACATTCTAACTCACGATACATACACAGAACTTAAAAAGAGCCCAACAAAAACAATAGTCAGTAAAACAAAAACCCTTCTCAAAGACTCTAAACTTGACAGCCAAACAATATCTAAATTGATACCTACTAATCCCATCTCTTCAAGACTTTACGGGATCCCAAAAACCCACAAAGATAACATTTCACTCATACCTATCGTCAGAGCAATAAACTCACCGACTTACAACCTAGCACGCTTCCTCGCTACAAAACTCAATCCCTTTACTGGAAACTCCATCACTCACTTCCAAAACTCATTTGACTTTATCGAAAAGATACAACAAAATCATATTCAACCCCAAGACATTATAGTGAGTTTCGACATAGTATCTCTCTTTGCGAAAGTACCAATCTCTGATACAATTGATATTATCAAATCTTTTACAAACTTTCCTTCGGAGCTCGTACCTTTTATAGAACACTGTCTCAATAATACTTACTTCTCGTTCAATAACCAATTCTACGAACAAACCTGTAATCGCCAATGTCTTTATAGTACATCTAGAATCTAAAATCTTCATCCAAGTCAAGCTTAAGCCGGAATATTGATTTCGTTAGGTTGATGACACTTTTGCCATATAGCGACAATGGACGAGATAAACTAAATGAGTTTTTCGTTTTTATCAACCAATTACATCCTATTATCTAGTTCACCATGGAAATAGAAGAAAACGGAATATTGCCTTTCTTAGACGTATTAATTTACAAAAAATCTGATAACACATTAGGGCATGAAGTTTATAGAAAACCCACTCGTACAAACAGATTCATACATGCCTCCTCCCACCATCATCCATCTCAAATAGGTCGAAAATAGGTGAGCCACGTTCCGGGTCTATTGGAGACAGGAACGTAAATGCAAGAGTTAGATTCAACACGAGAATTTAAATTCTGATTTAACAGCAATATTTATAATAATAAATATTATTATTAGTTATTATATTAAATGAAAATTAAATAAAAAAGGGCTTACACATTTATTTTTGGGTCACATTTTGTACATCGTGATTTGACTGCTATAATATCAGAATAACTACTTTGATATTAGATATGCTTTTATGCTAAATTAAACCTGAGGATACAAATTCAAAGCTTTCGATTTTAGTAACTGAACAATGCGCTCAATGGAAGGCAGAGTGAGTTTTTTGAAACTTTTTATGAAATGCTCAGGAAATGCAAAGAAGTTTCCAAAGTGGAGTTTATGCACAAAGTAGCGGTGGATGCTGCTGAAAAAGTCGGTCTTGACTTCTCTGTCGGGGGTGGGCAAACCGCATGAAATCTTCCCCATCTCGAGCAATAACTAATGAAAATCCGGAACAAGAAAAACCAAGACAAAAACTTGCGTGAACAGCTCCACGACAGAGGATGCCGGTATCTTCTACAGACGTGTGGAGGATTTTTCGATGTCATAGAAGCTAACGTTTGCTTTCCTCAAATTACCTCGACTGAATTCGGGCACGGGTATTTTCATTGTAAAATGGCATGACAGTGCCATTTTTACTTATCATACTGTCGCCACAATTTAAGCTAGGACATTCCCATTTATAGCTACAGGCATAAATCCAAAGACACAATGCTGTACCACGAGCGTTTTACTAATGTATCTGTCAATTTAATGGCGTTAGCATACATATGCTCCGCTAAACGCTCCTAGAGAAATAGAGTCAATTGGCGACAATTAGAAGTGCCGCATATACTGGGACTTCATATTCTCTGCGATTGTTTCTCTTGCGCACTCGAATACTGTCATAGTTCTCATTGAATGATAAACGAACCATTGTCTTTATCGAATTTTCGACAACATCCTACAAAAACATCACTGCTGCCGCTTAAATCTTGCGGTTGTTCTTAAGAGAAACTTTTAATCATATATATGCACATGACAGTATATAAAAAATATAAGCGCTGAGAGCACACAGGAAGGATAATTAAAGAGGAGAAACAGATAAAAATGTGACAGTAGAAGCAATTTAGACGCTGGGTGATGCCATCAAGAGAAGATAAGAGCAAGAAATAACCCTAAAATGGAAATCATTGAAATAGAAATCATCGAATACTTAATTTGATACTATAAAACTGGTCCAGAAAAGGTCTAAGTCAGTTTTAGCACTTAGAATGGATACTTAGAATGCAGGAATATAATACTGTGACACGAAAAAGCAATGGCCTCTTTGATAGATGCCGTGTCCTTAAAACAGCGAACAAGGCTCTTGAAGGATTGCTGTCAAGTGACACACGGTATGTTTGGAAAAACCGGAAACTTTCTGTCTCCTTCCGTAGATATTTTAGTAGCATAATAGTATATTTTCCGCGGACGCCAATCAAGATCGGCGTCTCGCAGGGTAAGATAAATGATCTCAACGAAATTTGACTCCCTAATAGGAGATCTTATCAAGCGGTTTAGAGTTAATTACCATATAACAACCTAGAAATAAAGAGAAGAAAATTGTGACTAAATAACATTTACTACAAGTAATAATTCTAAGAAAGAAAAAGTCCATAAAATATGTTGTTTCATATGAATACAATTTTATTTAGAGATACACTTTAAACGCATTAATTCGAATTGTGCATTTCTATTACTTGCTTTGCTAATATTATTCCTTTAATTATTTTTTAGAGTGTAAAAAATAATTTTTTGTTAAAATTATAACTGTAGCTAATGAGTAAAATTATAATCCTTGAGACCTCAGATAAAATGTTCAACATGGTCATAGGATCAGAAGAATTAATAAAAAATATGTTTTATGTTTAATATGAATGTACACGCAGAAAAATATTGGTTTAGGTTACAGGATTGTCACTTAAAATAGAGACAACATAGATTTTCTGTCATGATTACCAAATACTCCACAGAGTTTAAACAATTTTTATTTATTTGATAAATCTGCACATATTTTCTGCAATGGTTCTGTAATTACTTTTTAAAAATGTATCGCAAACTAATCTTTTTTTATCATTTACCAAATCTCTGCATTGGATATCAATACAGAAATCACCCTACCTGATCAGAGCGTCGCCTATTGGATTAGTTCCACCACCATTTCCCCTCCGGATCGTAAACGAGCGGCAAAGTGAGGGCGATGCACGTGGCGGCAATATAGTAAAACTATGAAGGCTAAAGTAATTGAAGGTTAAAGTTACGACAATGGTATAACTAGTATGAAAAGTAAACAAAAATGTGTTCAGAAGCAAATACTCGACGTTAACTAGAGAGCGTTTTATGTGCCTTGCAATGTGACTGTGTTAACCGAAAGGATGTATAAATCAACAATGATTAAACAATTATTAATTTAAAACGGCTTATGTATACGGGATAGAATCTGACCGTTTGATGTGAACTACATTCCACAATCATTTTTAAATAAATTATAAAGAAATTTTTATGGTATGTGTATTTACATTCTAGCTACTACTGTTCTTAATGATCCATTTCGTACAATTGCCTGATAAACTACAAAGAAAACACGCATGCGCCTTAAGTCTTTTGAATACAAAATGTCTTTCGGATTACAATAATTCTAACGGATACTATCCATTCTTATATATGATTTTATAATTGCAGTACATAATTATTTCTTAAGAAATACTTGCTACGATAAGCAATATAAATGTACATAAGTATACAAAGCATAGGCAGATTTATTTTCATCGCGAGCGCCATTTTGAGAGCTAATGCCTCCAAATCTCCCTCGGGTAACGCAGAAGCTAGAAGTTGGGGTTAACATTTAAGCGCAGTTGAGAAGAAGGCGCCCTATTGAGAGGCGCCCTAATGAGAAGCTACGAATTAAAGCTTACACATAAATTCTAAAAGGCAGCCTTTCCGTTTTTTTACTTCTAAATTATAGCCATAACCTTAGTGACCCAGACTTTGCCAATTCAATTTTCTACATTTTCTACATTTCTCGTATTTTTGAATACTATGCAAAGTATGGAAAGACTTCAAAATTAAAACATGCGAAAATGGAAACCAACATATAGAAAACCAAAGAGTAGTAAAATATGTACCTGGGGGATTACCTTGATGACCGACTACAATATCATGGATGATTGGAACACATGCTTGTTAAGAATTATAAGACAAGCGTTTTTTACCCATTTTTTTACAGCGCTACAAATGTAAATATTTTATGTAAACTTTCTTCAATAAACATTGTTTCATGACAAAAAAAATTAAATAAGGCGATCGACTAGAAGTGAAAATTAACTAAAATTTATATTCATTTATTTTTACATTTAACAACAGTAGTAATGAATTTGTAGGATAGAAACGATCAAAAATCATTTTGCTTACATTTGACAGCTTTATTTCTAATGATGACATGGGAAGATGTTAGAATATTTAGTGCAAGGGATTTTGATTAACAAGCGTTTTAAGGTCACAGTTGCGACAAGGTAACCGCTTATTCTTCTACCTATTAACTTGTTTTACCCGACTGGTATCGGGCAATGTAGGGCGCTAGCCACGTGAGATATAAACGGGATTTGATCCCCCCCCCCCCCAAGCCGAAGTTTTTTAAACAAGTACATAATATACATATATTTTTCTGTGTTCTTCTGCTAATCTCCCAATGAAATTGTGTCCCAAGCAAATCTCCTTACCGATTTTTTTCTTGCTACGGGAATTTCTATGTCCTCCCCGTAAATAAACCTGCAAAATGTAAATAAAATGATTTTCTATTGTATCTGCCCAACAAATGTACTCTCAGTGTTGTTGCAAAAATGTAAATTAAAAGAATTAAAACAGTAAATAAAATAATAAAATGAAAACGATCCTTCTTTTTTAATCGAAGAAACAGGCCATCCAATGAAGCAGTATAAAAAGATTTCTTAAGGTCGACACGACATGTTGCGATGAATGGTTTGTCATTTAGAGGTCAACAGACATCAGACACAATTTTACTAATTGCGTGTATTTCCGAGTGTTTGTATCTAAATCAAAATGTCCACTACTCTGTTCCAGCTGGCACGCTTGGGTCTTGAGGGAATCGGTAGACACTCGTAAAACAAATCCACGTCATTTTTTGGATTATTTGATCTCGAAAAGGAGGCTTCAATCGGAATAACGCTGAAAGTGTTTTTTTGTGAGGTCTCAAAGAATACTTATTAGTATTTCCAGCAAAACTGTATGGGACATTACATGGTGCACCTTGTATGATAGAGTAGTTTCTGAAACGTTATATAAAATAATAATAGAATGGAATTTATTCACGCAAATCTTAAAATTCTTGAATCTTCAAAGCAAAGATATAAATATTGCATATATGGTGACATTAGATGAAAAGAAATGTGTAATCAAGATCTTTTCGTTTGAACTGACTCTTATCAAATGTAAATATCTCAGGAAAAACTTGACGCCTTTAATGTGAAAGATAACAACTATAATACAGATTGTATGAGCCAAAAAAGCATTTAAATATTCATTAGTTAAATTTGTCAGATTACATTTTTATATTGAAAAGATGAAAATTGTCTGTACTCTACTATTGTGCTTGATTGTCATCCTGAATTCTATGGGTGAATATAATACAATAATTTATCTATTGTTTAGGTGTATATCCTCTTACGCTTTAGGTAAATCAGCATTTTTGTGATTTCAATAGCGTGGTAAAATCGTTCCTATACCAACTTCAGTAAAAACTGGCATTTTATACATGCGTGTAAATAGTATCTTAATAAAATTAAAATGCACTCATACCCCAATTCTTTAACAGCCTGGGGTCTAGTCGGCACAGAATAGAAGCCTTTTTCAGGGAAAAGCTCAGGACCGTATTTATGTAGCGTCAGACCTTGGCACAACAGAAGCAGTGAAGCGTGAAGCCAGCACAATATTGGAGCGTACAGAATCGTGATACGAGTTAAACTCATATCGCAAATTTGAGCGTCTCCATTGTCTCCAAAAAATGCGCAGTTTTAAAAAAAATTTCTTATCAAACCATGCACAGTGTACAGAGAATTTTTAAATTTTTAAAAAAGTGGTCTCAAAAATATTCAAAATGCGCTCACTTATTAAATTTGTATCCAAAATGGCTGGATTGCGAACTACACCTTTAGCTTAGGACACTTAAATATTGTACGAAAGGTCAATCTAATAGATTAATTTTTTCAAAATTTATAGTGCACACAGGCAGATACACAGACCTACACAGAAAGACAGTCACGTTCTCAAAACCCTCTTTTTCGGATTCAGGGGGCTCAAAAAGTGGACATTTGACGAAACCTGGGCGGGGGAGGGGTAGAGTTTACACAAATATAATGACTTCTCCGATTATGTATAATGAGTTCCCTAAAAACTACTCCTAATTCATACATACCTACCCCGCGTGACTTAAAACGTTTTCAAAGTTGGAAGACCACTTTGAACAATTTAAGAATGATTTAGAACTCCAAATTAATTATATGATACTTTAAAATTTCCCTTTCATTATAATTTCCCTTAAAACTAACCTTCCACGTGAAAGTGTGCAGCAGAACATATATTCGTATGCAAAAAACATAAAAAATAATACAATTTAGAAAACAATCTTAGTTGATACATTTTTATTCTTCGACGATATATAATACATCCCCTAAAAACTACCCCTTAGTCATACATACCTCCCCCTCGTGACGAAAGACGTTTTAAAAGTTGGAAAACCCCTTGAACAATGTAAACATGATTTAGAACTCCAAATTAATTAAAATTAATATCCAAATTAATATTTTTTAAACGTGTTATCATTTGCGTGAATGTTGTCAGATGTGTGACAGTTGACCGCCGTTACAAGATAAAAACATGTTGGGAGTCAAAAACCAATTGTTTAAAATGCTTCCATACTTCATTGTATATACAGATTGCAAAGGCCTCAGAAAATGTACTCAATATAGATATCGGTTCATAATTTTTAAACAAAGTCCTTTTTGGACGAAGTGATCTTAATGCTTTTAATACTTCGTTAGTGGAAAAGTGTAATACGTCACCTAGAATTTCTTATACTTATGATTTTTGTGTACCTTTAGTTTTAATAAAAGATCTAGTATTATATTTATTGTGTACCAGCAAGGAAATTTAGGGTTCGAGATTTTTGAATAATTTGGACACAAATTTTGGCACATTGAAATTTCCTATTATAATGATTCTGTGTCCTAATAACTGACGCTGGTCCTTCGTCATTTCCAAGAGAAGCTCACACTTTATGTTCGTAATTCAAGGTGGAATATAAGTTTTTAACAATACGAATGTGACGATTTCATTAGTGTTCACTTTAACCCTAGACTGGTAAACCGGGGTTCCACGGCACCCCAGTCAAAGTTTAAAGTATGCTTCTGACTAAGAGCAGGTGCAGGTTGGTCTGGAACCATAACCATAATTCACTTCAACTATTTGTCAGTAAACCTCTCTCAATGAACGAACGCGTTAGTGTTAGATGTGAGTTCCGTGTGGCAGTGAATATCGTGTGGTGTTGCGCTGCACCCCGGTTTACCATTTACGTTCTAGAATTGAGTGGGTAAGTGAATTTCAGTTTTTTTGTTAAGTCAGTTCAAATAGATGTTTTAAAAATGAATTTAAAAATTCTACATGTGAAAAATTTTTTGAATACAAAAATAGCAAAAAATGAGGAATAGTAAATTTCAGTCGGATACTATAACGATTTCATTCAAACGTGTTAAGCATGAATTTGTAATCTAAAAATAAATTTCTTTATATATAAAACCGTTAGAAAATCAGTATAAGTAATAAGGATCAAATTTTCTTCAGAAAATGGCTTCTCGCTACCAATTGCGCAGCCTGACTGCAGTTCTGTGCTCTAATGGCTCCTCTCTAGATTAAACATACATGTTTTTATCATTATTTCCTTGTTTTTGAATATTTATCACCATTTTTTTAAATTTATAATAAATCTGAAATTTTAATAATCAATTTTACTAGTACTTTTAAGATTTTTACCCTTTGTCAGATTTCTTAAATTTCCTCTACTTCGGATATTCGAATAATTAGGATTTTTAAAGAAAAAGGAAAAGCAGCTTATATGGATTTAAAGCGCGATTATTTTTCTTTGGAATTCCGTTTTATATTTTGAAATTGGTTAATTCGTTGAAAAACTACGTTATTTTTAAAAAAAGTCAATTTTGCGGAATTTTAAGGTTTCTTTATATTTACGAAATTATTCAACATTTCTTGAAAAACTAAGAGAATATTATTATCATTGTTTTCTACGCTAAAAAAACGAAGAAAATGCGCTATACCAAAGTTTACTTTACATAGGAAGCCTTTTGCCACGGTACAAGTTTGGGGTGTAGCGGAACCCCGGTTCACCACTGGAGGGTGAGCCAGTTCAGTTTACCAGTCAAGGGTTAGTACACTCAATATCTGTTACCTGTGTTTGTGTTATTAGTTATTCAAAGTTGTTTACTGTGTTGTAAGGAAGGTTTTTCCCTATCTTCAGGCGCTCATTGCGATGAGTCATGCGAATTTCATTTTCTCCTTTTGCTATTAACTCGTTTAATATTTTTATGCGCTCCCGACATTCATGTTACTGTAATTTTGTTCTGTCCTGTGTCAAGTTTATTTTCTGTTGACGTATCACGTTTGTTTGATCCGTGCGTCCCCAAAATATGCACGTTATATTATTGATGACATCATCTTTTTTGGAAAAATACATTTGAGAGATCTGGGTACTTCTGCAGTCTACGAATATTTTCCAATTCGAATGAACTTTATTTCATTCATATTTAACAGGGGATGAAAAATTTAAGGTATCTTTATATTTCACTTTGATCAAACTCCTTACCGTTTTTCTTATTGACATCTCCGTTGCACCATATAGCTCAGGCTCTGAGAAGCTAAAAAGGGGTCTACCTTGAATTAGATCCAGAAAAGTTAGTGTGAATTTTTGTTTTTTGGAAATAACTTTTTTTGTGCATCGAAACTAAAAATAGTAATCGTAAAAATTTGTAGAAAACTAAATTCTCTACAAATTTCATGCAACACATTTTTCTATAAAGTGAATAGTCTTAGAGTTAATATCAGAGTTATACCCGGTTATTATGTATGAAAAGTGAATTATGTATGTTTATAATAAGCACTGATCATAACTAGTACTGAATGGGGCCGTTGCCATGACTCAAGAACTTAAACATAAAAGAAAATTGCACATGTCATACAATGACTACAAGCAAGCGTGCTCCTCTCTGTCACATTACTAATTATTTGAAGTCTTACAATTTTATAAAATTTGTTCAAGCATCATTGACCTTCTAAGTCGTGCGATGATGCTTTGCGGTACAAAAACCAAGTATTTTGATTATGGAAAACTAAGGCTGACTAGATTCAGTTCAGTATGCTGCTGTTTAGCTTTAAACCCACTGAGCAAAACACTAAATAGCGTGTCTCGTGGGTTCAGAATCCATGATAGCGACGGCCCTCAAAACACGACTCAGATTGATTCTGATGAGTTCTCTTAACTCTGCAAACATAATTAGGGCAATTATCACATATGCTATCAATATATTCGCGTACTTATTCGGGCGAATAAAAGCATCTAACATCGACCCTAAAAGTTTAAACAGAGTCGCCCGCGTGGAAATGTCGGAGCGCCGAATTTATCACAATAGTTTGGTACTTGGTCAGGTAGTACCAACATACAACTGTGTCGATAATTAAAACAGAAATGTGATCCTTTATTTCTTGTTTCAGAATTCAGTTCGCAGTCTACAAGTTCTTCACCAACTGCTGAATCACCTGTTCGTGGCACATTACGCTCTCCGACTCTCAGGAAAACTTTTCCAAACGTGCTTGGATATAAATTTGAAGATCTTGAATTTATTCGAATTATTCCCTATAAATGTCCGCATCGGATATTCGAACTCCGACGATACGTTTTTCCTGCAGATAAAACATTTGTATTGAAAACAAAAACTCGTGTGCTGAATCCCATTCCAACCGGAGAGCAAATTGTATTATCAAGGTCCAATGGCGACGCATATGCAATATTACTAAAATCACCAGGCAAAAGAACGAGTTTTCGTCCAATATTCACCTCTATTTTGGGGAACTTAAAACGAGTGAAAATAAACATGAATAGCGGCACGGTTGAAGGATTGACCAAAGAAGAAATCGCGGAATGTCCAGGAACCTCCGGGGTAACATTAACAAAGTTTTATAAAGTTATACGTGTGTAAATAGAAGTTAAAAAGTAATTCTTTGCATGTACAATTACATTTTTCACATTTCACAAACTTAAAAAAAAAATCATGTTACATTGAATATCACAAATTTCATATTGAGTTTACAGCGTGTAATTCTCCAATTATTTGGATGACAATTTTTTTAATTTAAACGTGACATTTGAAAAAAAATAATTCCTTTAATTGTTCGAACTTAGGATTGCCTAAAGTAATATAATTTTCTTAATTCACAAATTTATTTTTTATGTAAGAGTGTAAAAATACGATAATTTCCTTATTATGTTGTTCAATATTATATTAAACATATGTATTGATCATTTTTTACCTCGAAGAGTATGTGTTTGTTCGGATAATGCAAAATAAAGTAAGAATTTTATTCCTTATCATCATTTTATCTTAGTTACGAACAGTTTTTTTCTTATAATGAAAAATTCTTTCCATTCCTACCTTTTGTAACATATGCGAGCTAATTAAAACCCTTTCATTTATTTTTATATTTATTGCGAGCAGGTTTAATTTCTTAAACTTTTAATATTTTTCTTTTTTTTAATATCTAGTGGGTTGTGGACGCTAGAGAAACAGAACGACGTTCAAAGATAGACTTCGTTTGTTATTTTTGTAGGGCGTAATTTAATTCTCCTGATCCGAGAATCCTATCGTTTTCCTGGCCATTAATAAGAGGATATCATTTTTTTACAAAGTAAGGACGAGAATTATTTCCTGAGTAAAAATTATTCGATGTTCCTTTTTAAGCCCCAAGGAAAGAAAATTTACGCAGAAGCATAATTTTTGCTTGAAGAAAAAAGTGGAATTACTTACAAAACGGTAGGAAGCACGGAAAAGTAAAATTATATACAATTAAATAACAAAGTTGCAAACCATCGTAGGGCCTAGCTTCAAAAATGCATTTTAATCATCATATTCGAAGTTATTTTTATATTTTCCAATAATTTACCTATACCAAAATAAATAAGAAAATATAAATAGGAAATTTAAAAAAAGATGGAATAAAAAATAACGATAAAACTTTTTTCTAATATTTCTTTAAAACAAACATTTCTTTGCCTTTACAGAAATTTCTTTGCATCCAACTACGTTTTACATGTTAATGTGTGAAATTCAAGGTATTAGCTTCTTACATCCTTTTAAATATCAGTAAAAAAACATAGTATTATTAAAATTTATATTTTCCGGTTCCAAAATATCTTTGGGAGTTTCAGTAGTGTTTAAGAATCGAAGTTAGAGAAGCATGCTTCTCTTTAAAAATGGCCTCTTTTTCTCTGAGTAGTTTGTATAACATTCAATCAAACCTATGAAAGAATAAAATTTGTATCTACAACTCTTTGAATTTCCTAAGCTCTGAAGCCTTAAACATAAAATATTACATAGGTAATGATATCGGTTTCAAACGAGTACGAAAACAAACTACTTTCGTTTAAACTGGCTCTTATCGGGTGTCATTACCTCAGAAGGACAAAGTTGACTTGTTCAGTCTAAAAGATAACGACTATATTTGTAAGCTATAGGCAAATCAGAATTTTTTTATGTTTAAAAAGCACGGAAAAATTTTGTAGGTAGCAAATGGCGTAAAAACTGACATTTTTTTCATGCGTGTGAATAGTATATGAGTATTGATAGAAGTAAAATGCACTTAAACCCCGACGCTGTACCAGCCTAGGGACTGGTCAGCATAGAATAGAAGGACACTATTAGAGCGCACAGAACCTGAGTGTGGGTATCCTTCTAGATTGATTTTTTTTAATAAGAGAGAAGCCAACAGTAACTGGTAATTATATAACCTTTTTATCATAACTATTTAACATTTTTAAACCGAACAAACATTAGAATACCCCATTATAAAAAACATAATTCTTTTCTATATTTTCATATCAACTCTAAATCATTCAACAAACTCCCCAAATATGTGAGTGAAGTCTAAACTGTTAACAATACCGCCATTTTACTCGTCAGGCCAGCGGAACCATGCAGGGAAAAATTTTGATTTTAAAAAGGTGGAAAAGGGGGAGTCAATGGCAATTTACGTTTCAAGATAGCTTTTCGCCACGCCTGGTCTGTCAAAAAGATATGAAAAAGAAAATAACGAGTTGAATCTACCTCTATACCCCAAATAAATATCAGTTTTGTATAATGACATGTCAGCTTCAGGCCGCCATTTTGTAATGAATATTTCAAAAACCACAAACAGAAGAAAAGGTTAAATTTCGTGGTGCCTAGTAAAAGTCGAAAACAGGGGGTTGACATGGCGATACAAAAAGTCACATCGAAAATCACCGATTCGTTCACTTGACATAGAAAATACAATAGTTGATAAAAAAACTGGAGACCTTCGAGTCTCAGTAGGGTCCTCGTGTCCCAATGATTAAGAACATAAGCAAACTCAGAAACTATACCCAAGCTTTGATGACTAAATTTCTATTACTAGGATACGAGGATCTGCAAGGAATCTCAACCTACCGGTTAAACGAAGCTGTCCTTAACTTAATTAGAAAATGATAACTGAATTTACATTATTTAAATAAAATAAAATGGAAGTCGTTCGATGTCGTAGTAGCTGTAACATCTGCGTGGCTACTGATCGACTGATAGTGTGGCTTGTGGATTTTCGGGCGCGTCGTCTCGTCCGCCTTTGGGGTAAGTCTTACCTCTCAGCGCTGATTGGGTGCTTCCTCAACGCTTTTTAGAGGCTCTTGCGGTGCCGCTCGACTCGTTCCCCGCTATGATGCTAAAATAAAAAGAGATGCAGGAGCAGCCCAATTGAGGGCTGTAAATAAGCAAAATATCTGCCTGTAGTTACAAAACATTCCTGACAAATAAGAAAGCTCCCTTTATCCCCAAATCCTATGAAAAATGATCCGCAGTCATCCCTGGCTCTGGAGGCATCCAAGGTTTGCAGCCGCGTTTCGGGACTATTGGAGACAGCAACGTGAATCCGAGAACTAGATTCCGCACGAGAATATTAAATTTTCTGATTTAACGGAAGTATTTATAAAAATAAATATTATTATTAATGATTATGGTAAATGAAGATTAAGCAAAAAGGGACTTACACATTTACCATTCCGTTACATTTTGTACATCGAGATTTGACTGCTGTAACATCGAAAAAACTACTTTGATATTAGATATCATTTTATGCCAAATTACACCTCAGTATACAAATCTAAAGCTTTCAATTTTAGTAACTAACCACTGCGCTTAACAAAGAGCGGAGTGGGTTTTTTGTCACTTTTCTTCAAATGGTCAAGAAGCGCAAAGAAGTGGCCAAAGTTGAGTTTCTGTACAAAACAGCGGTGGATGCTGTTGAAAAACTTGGGTTGATTTCTTTATCAGAGGTGGTAAAAATAAATTAAATCTTCCCCATCTCGAGCACTCGCTTCTGAAGACCTGGATTATGAAAGAACAAGAGAAAAAATTGCGTGGAAACCTACTCGACAAAGTATGCACGGCATCTTCCACAGGCGTGTGGAGGATTTGTCTATGTCATATACTGAAACTTCATAATCTCTACGATTGTTTCTCTGGCGCAATCGAAGCCTGAGATAGTTCTCATTAAATTCGATAAACAAACCGTTATCGTTATCGAATTTTCGGTAACATCATAAAAAAACATTCTCACCATGGAGAAAGAATAGAAAAAGAGGTATGAAGACTTTATAAGGGAGTGGCGATGGAATATTCCGTAAATTTCTTTTAAGCTGATCACCCATATCATTGGCGAAGATCAGTGTAGCAACGGATCCACAGATACCCTACAGGCGGGGGGGGGGGGGGGGGGGGGGGGGGGGGGCGCCGCCAACAAGCCAATAATAATTGTCGCTAGTCAACTGCACGATAATAAAGGCGGACAAAATTTGACAAAAGTCAAAAGCCAGACAGCAGACCAAACATTTTCGAAGGATTTTGATGCGCTAAATTAGAATCCCAACTCAAAATTGCTTCAGTACGTCAGGTTTTTAAGATATCCTAACCTAAAAGTGCAAAAAACGCATTTTTTACCTGTTTTGAGGTTATGTAACTGTACAAGAAAAATCTCTACCACAAAGCTAATATGAATTTAAAATTACTAATCTTCCCCTTTCAAACCTAGTTGGATTTATTAGGATATCTTTATTTTTCACCAAAATATAGTAATTTGAGATTTTTTATTTTAGCGTTTCAACCCATTAACGCTGAGGTGTTTAGATCAATACAACGCGTTCTCTATTGCTGACAGTACGATATTTTGTTTCAAAATATTATCTTAGAGGTTTTCTAGGGTGCCCCTTCTATTGCCGGTGTCAGTTTTTTGTTATAATCCCTAGAAGATCTAATATGGCGGCCACAATTAAGGGCTTTAAAAAAGAACAAAGGATTCCGCACAAAGTACCAACAAAAAAGCGTACAGTTGTTTGGAACAAAACTTTGCACATTGATACAAAAATGAAAAATATATAACCCATGTCTTTTCATTTCTATAGAAGCCGTTTCCTAGGGGTAGAGACTACCCCTAACAAGCCACAAGCATGCTAACCCACCTGACTCTGGGAACCATAAGTTTAGTCGCATATTTTTCTTGGAATAATGAAGTTCCGTGCCACCAGTGGGTTAACTCACGTACCTAATAATCCACCTAAACCCAGAAATCACCCCTACCAAATCATAAGCAGGCTAACCCACCTAACCCTGAGAGCAACAAATTTAGTCGTTTACAAATGGGCTAACCCTGAAACGAAAATTTTCAAATTAGCGCATTAACCCATTAATGCCGAGATAGTATGCCATTTCCCCTTGCAAATGTTATCTGAGGGGTTTTCGGAAGATCCTTTTCGATTGGCTCAGATTTTTGTTATAACTCCTAGAAGAGCAAATATGGAAAACAGTTAGGACTTTAAAAAAAAATTCTACTATTATGATTCATTTAATATTGTAAATTTACTTAGGATTTTCTAGCTTGCTAAGGCAAGACTCAATATTTTTCAGCCACTTAAGGCTGGACTTGGGATTGTCCAGCTAAGCAATAAAGTACTTAATATTTTCCAGTCAATTAAGGCAAGACTTTAGATTGCCCAGCCAATTATGGCAAGCCTTTGGATTTTCCAGTCAATAAAGGCAAGACTTTTTATCGCCCAGCCAGTCAAGAAAAGACTTTGAATCGTCCAGCCAGGCAATGCAAGACTTATGATTGCCCAACCAGTTAAGGTAAGACTTGGGATTGTCCAGCTAAGCACGGAAGTACTTAATATTTTCCAGTCAATTGAGGCAATACTTTGGATTTCCCAGCCAATCAAGGAAATACTTTAGATTTCCCAGACAATCAAGGAAAGACTTTGAATTGCCAGCAGATAAAGGGAAGACTTTGTATCGCCCAGCCAGTCAAGGCAAGACTTTGAATAGCCCGGTCAGTCAAGGCAAGACATTGAATCGTCCAGCTTGTCAAGGAAGACTTACGGTTGCCCATTCAGTTAACGCAAGACTTGGGATTGTCCAGCTAAGCAAGAAAGTATTTAATATTTTCAAGTTAATTAAGGCAAGATTTTATATTTCCCAGTTAATCAAGGAAAGGCTTTAGATTTTCTATCCAATAAAGGCAAGACTTTGTATCGCCCAGCCAGTCAAGGCAAAACTTATGATTTCTTTGCAAAGACCAGCAATAGTCGGCCATCATTCTTACATTGCATCGACCTTGATAATGTTGCTCTTTTTGGTGAAAGTCTTGATGAAAGCGTGCGCCCATTTCTTCAATGACTGCTCCAACATTTTCTGGGAAATAATCCAAATGAGATTTGAGAAAATGTTATTTCATACTCATGAAACAACCTAATCTTTTTAAATTCTTTAACATACTAGATACAATATTTCTAAACTTTGGATTTCGATTGTTCCCTAAAAATTTCTGTATAACATCTTTGAAACTCAACCATGCATCCTTTTCAATAGATGTCATGGTTTTGGTAAAGTCATCATCTTTGATAAGTTTTCTTATATCAGGCCCAACAAGAATACCTTCCTTAACTTTGGCATCTTTTAAATGCGGAAATGTAGAGCTGATATAATTGAAACATTCTCCTTCGATGTTTAGGGCTTTCACAAATTGCTTCATTAACCATAGTTTTATATGGAGTGGTGGCAATAATACTTTCTTTCTGTCAGCGAGACTTTTATACACAACAATATACTGACCAACTGTCCACTCTAATCTGTTTGGCTATTTCTCCGTTATCTAATGTTTATCCTTTGCACGACTGTCCCAAAGTAAGACTGTCACCGTTAGCCCCTCACTCAAACGCGATCTCTAACACGGAAAGATTTGTAGCGAAAAAAGAATTTCATCACCTACGCGTAACACGTTATAAAAGCGTCGCCAGCTCAGTGTACCAGCTAGAGATCAAAGACTGTCTGCGCCGTAGAACGGCGCGCACATACAGCGAATGTGAATATTAGAATGCACACAGAGTGCTTTTTTGTTGGTTTTTTTTTTGCGGGATCCTTTGTTCTTTTTTAAAGCCCTAAATTGTGGCCGCCATATTGGATCTTCTAGGCTTTATAACAAAAAACTGACACCAGAGATAGAAAGGGCACCCTCGGAAACCCCTGAGATAATACTTAAATGAAAAAATGTCGTACCGTCAGCAATAGAGAATGCGTTGTATAAATCTGAACACCTTAGCGTAAATGGGTTAAAACGCTAAAATAAGAAATTTCAAATTACAATATTTTGGTGAAAACTAAAGATATCCTAATAAATTCAAGTAGATTTGAAAGGAAAAGATTAGTACTTTCAAATTCCATATTAGTTTTTGTGGTAGACATTCTTCTTGATTGGTTACATAACCTCAAAAACAGCTAAAAAGCGCGTTTTTTGCACCTTTAGGTTAGGATATCTTGAAAACCTGACGTACAGAAGCAATTTTGAGCTCGGATTCGGATTCAGCGCATCAAAATCCTTCGGAAATGTTAGGTCTGGTCTCTGGGTCTAACATTTGTGGGCCTGTGTGATTAGACTATATGCTACATTGTACAATTATTACTGGTACAAAATTAGGCTCCCCACAGATTATCAGATCCTTTTTTTATTTTAATAATGGGAAGCTTCTAAAGCAATTGAAATGATCTCGAAATTTGACTCCCTAATAAAAGATCTCATCAAGCAGTTCCATGTTAATTACAATATAGCAGCCCCCTGCATCGACCGTATATCTGGTCCTTCGCGCTCCATTAAAGTGTATGAAAAATGCCTTGTTATATATAAATTGACCGATAATGCTGTGGAGAGATTGGAAATAAGCTTTAGGAGAAAAAAATTTGAGAGGTAGATCTGCCGTTTTTTATTCTCGGACTGCATAATCCTGTGCTTTATGAAGCTTCACCCAGCAAAAATGCTCTCGACAAACCAGCTGTATCTAGAAAGAGACAAGTCTACCTCTCAAATTTCTTATTTCTCTTTAAAGCCCAATACTGTGTTCACCACAGAGTTTTCGGTCCTTTTTTATATGCCGATAAAAATGCGACATTTTCTTTATATGGAACTCCATTATATTAAATGTATGTTTCAATCATTTTTTGCCTCGTAACAAATGCGCTTATTCATATATTGCAAAATACAGTAAAGATGTTATTCTCTCTTATTATTTTATTTTAGTTCTCCTAGGATGTATGTTCAAACAGTTTTTTTCAGATGTTTAAAGTGTTTCCATTTTTACCCTTTACAGCATCAGAGATAAACTAAGGCAATGTTTAAGAATAATTGACTAAGTGAATTAGTAGCTGTATTAATTAAAAAGTTGACAATGCTACTAACAAATGATTAGTAAATCTATTGCTAGCAACTATTTCAAATGACGATTTAAAATAAATGTTAAAACCTTATTTTACAATGAAGAGAATTTTATTGAAATCAAATCCTATATTATTAAATAAATGCGAAATTAGAAGAAATTTTAAAACTGTACGAGCGAAACATGAAATTCCATATAACAATATCCATGATTAAAAAACAGCAGAAAGTATTTAAAAAATGTTTTTTCTCATTTACATAGTCTAATTCACTGTGTGTCATAATTCAACAATGGGCATTCAATATGGTTCTTTAATATTCAAAAAAACATACAGAGACATTTTCAAGGTATTTCCCGATGAATTGCATTCAAACTCGGATATAAAGCCCCCGGATATATCCCTTCTAAGAATTGACGCCGCGCCACAGGTAGGAGTAAAATAAGCTGCAGAAAGTGTGCTATGTTCACCCAGACGTGACAAGCAAAAACGTTCTCAAGCGTAGCAGAAGTCTACCGGGTTATTTCTTCACCCCCACCAGCCCCAAAACGGACCCAATTTTCGATTTTGACTTTACTTATATTTATCAAGATAAAATTATATTGGGCTATTTAAATGTTTAAGATTTTCTGTTAAACTTTATTCGTGAAGTTTATGGCACTTATTTGTTAAGTTAATTTATTTTATTTTTATATTATTGTTTTTTAAACAGAAAACTATGCCTGTAAAATAAAAACTTTCTAACCAATCTGTAAAACCACATAATATTAATGTTATTTGATATTTTGTGTTGCAAAAATATCTTTGGGACTCTTATCTAATGTAAATACTTTAGAAGGACAAAACTGACGTCTTCAGTCATAAAGATAACGACTGTAGTATAGATTGTGTTACCTTATCAAGCAGAAGAATATTAATCAGCTACATTGTTAATAAAATTTATAATCGACATATCAATCAGTTTGCTCTTTACTGAGAAAAAATGGAAATTGTCTGTAGTCTACTCTTATTTTTGGCTGTTATTCTAAATTCTATTGGTGAATATAATAACAAAATATATCTATTATTAAAGTAAATATTCTTGTTAAGCTAGGGCAAATAAAATTTTTTTAATGATTTAAAGAGCACGGATAAATTTTTCACGTACCAACTGGTGTAAAAACTGTCACTTTCTGCTTGCGTGTGAATAGTATATGAAGGCCATGTAACGAGTATAACAGCTGATCAAGTCAGCCCTAAGATCAATATTTTTCCCCCATATTGAAAAATAAAAGTTTATATAACGCGGCATTTTTTTTCGATAAATTTTAATAAATATTAAAGGATCTTTTGTGGCCTTCTAAAGAGTTGGGGGGAGTTATAAGGTTATTTATCAAAATAATTATTATCGACTAACGCATTTAGGCTATACAGCAGATAGTGCTGCTTTGACACAGCTGATACGTATGTCATACCAAATTTGTTTATTTGCATTTCAAGTGCAAACATTACTTTTTGCATTAATTGTGCATAATGTTCCCGAGCGATTTTTGTTGTTGTATTTTCTTCGACATTTTTTTTTTATTTCCACCGGAACAAAGCAGAGGCATGTCATTTATTACCTCCTCTTTCATTTCCCAAACTTTTAGAGCGATACTTCATTTCGTTTAGACGTAAGTTAGAAAAGAAAAATTGATTTCGAGGTTTGGTCACGTGAACCTTTCGTCACATGGTCTTAATAAAAGGAAAATGCACTTAATCCTCAACTCTGTACCCGGGGTTACCACAATCGATAGTTTTAATGATTTATTTAAATAAAACCAAAATAAACTTTTGATTTCTTTTAAGGGCTATAGACGAGGATCTTTTCAGAGAATTTATAAAAGTGAAAAAGTTCACTTCAAAAATTTTTATCATTATTCCATTTTGGACGCCAGTCCTTCAAATATTCTTCTGATAGATTAGGAAATTTCATTAAAAATTTTCACAAGATATTAATTATATTTATAAAATATTTTAGTTAAGTTTTTCGATTTGACAAAAATGTAAGAAAAACATTTTATTTGTGAGACTTTTTTAAACAGATTTTTCAAAATTAAAAAAAAAATTATGAGTCTTAGACATTTTTGTCCAATTTTCTGGTACGAGGAAAAAAGAGATGTGAATAATTATAACATTTTTAAATTCGATGCAAATTATTAAAGTTATATGCTTTTCAACAATATGAACATTAAAAAAAAAACGACAAAAGAATTTTTAATATGTTAAGAAATATCAATAAAAATTTTTTCGAGATATAAAATGTGTGTATTTCGAAACTATTCTCATGAAATTTCTTAATTAAACCTAAATTCAAAAAGTTGGAACATTTTTAAAAATAGGCATTTTTTATTTTTAAGAGATCCGTAAGTTTAAATCGTTCCTTTTAGTAAATTTGAATAAAATAAGCAAACTATATTGATGAAGTGTTTCAATTGGACACAAAGTTAGCGAGTACGAAACGCGAGTTTCGTAATGAGAATTTAATCGTGAAAGCCGTAGGTGCTTCGAAAACCATCTTTAAAAAAAACCGACCTGACTAAATTCGCAATAAACAACTAAAAGGGCTTAGCCGGATAAGTATGTAAAAAGTGCCCTTGAACCCTATCCAACCGGAGTTGGTCCTATGTGTACGTTACAAAAATAAAATTCTTTCCTGAAATTTTCAGACTCTTAACCTTAAAGATGACCTTTCAAGGTCACTCTTTTGGTTTTCTAGTTTTTTGCGTTATCTCGGATTATTTTTGATGGATTTTAATCCACCTGGGGTCAAATGAAAGGTCTCTTAAAAATACATGTCATAAATTTTTCTAAAATTTTTTGGCGCGAAATTCAAATGTTGCCAAACATTTAAATATTTCAAGCCGAATTTTCTCGAAAACGAAAATACATACATTAACGAAAAATGCACACAAATTGCTTACATATCAAGGTTTTATCATGAATTTTTTGAGAATTTTCGAAGTGGTGGAACATAGTACCAAAAATTTACCATTTTCTTAAGGCATATATTTTATAATTTGGGCATACTATATGAAAAAAGTGAGATGCGTAAAAAAATTAAAATTATTTTCCTTTTTTTGTACTTTTTTTTTTCTTAAGCAAATACGGTTTATAATAGTGAATAGACATAATGGTCACGCTTTTACTTCACAACATTTGAGACATAATGCACACGTTTTTATTCTAAAAAGCAACATGCAAACAGCATCCAACAGTACGTCTGCCGTTTGGACAGTCGCAACAATAAGGAGATGTACCTTGGTATCCAATGGTATTTGGTTTGAAATGGATAAAGCAATTGTAAGTTTTTCAACTTGTGTGGCGTGATTTTACTTAAATTTTTAGTATTTCCTTTGTTTCCTTTAGCTAAAATAATTTTATATCGCTGTTTTCTGTAATTATTTCTGCTAAATAAAATATCGACTGTTGCAACTGGTAAGTCCCTTAAAAGAAAATCTTCACATCTCTGACTGTTATCTTTGGAAAGTTTAGCAGATCTGTCGATTAAAATCTAAGCTCTGTACACATGATAATTATCATAGCATAGAGATTCACACGGAAAAATGAGATACGGAGAACTCCATTTCTGATTGGTGCCGCTGTACCGTAACCAATCTTTTATTGAATTTGATTGGCTTGAGTTGGCGCCCTTTTCAAATCACAATTTTAATTACAATAAGATTTGATGAAGAATAGTGAAAGCACCGATTCTAAAATAATTTTAAATTATTTGTGAAGCCATAGTATTTATTTGCAAACGCATAAACTTTACAATTTTCATAAACAAACTAATTAATAAGAAATTATACAGTTCAAGCTTTTCATGTCCCATAAAAATATCAAGATTCCGGTACAGCGTCGACCATTCAAAGGAAAAACATTCCTTAACTATCCCTCAAGGATCTCTATCATATCATAATTCTTATATTCTTGAAGAAATTAATAATCTGCAGTGGTCTCATATACTAAAAGAGATATGGCAATTAGGGGAATTTAGTGTTGACAAATAATTAGTATATTTTAGTAGATTCGGCACCATTCTATACAACTATTTTTATTGCAAAGGGTGAAAAGGTCACTTGTATACTTTTTTTAATAATCATGTAAGGTCTCCGAAGTCCGATTTCGTATGAAAATAAGTTTATAAATTTTTTCGTTAATGGATGTATTTTTGTTTTTGATAAAATTCAACTTAAAATATTTGAATGTCTGTCAAAGTTTAAATTTCCCGCCAAAATGATGTATGTATTCAATAAATTAAATGAATATGGTTTAAGAGTTTACGATATTATTGAAGCTAGTGAATTTTTCAGAATTATGCAACAGGTATATAATTTTCTTTCAGCCTCAAATAAATGAATGAAAATTTTTTGTAAGTATCTTTCGAGATATACAGGAAAAATGCTATCTGATACACGATGGTCAAGTCGAACAGATACAGTAAAGTGATTTCGTTCTCAAAGGGTGTTTAGCTACTAAAAACAAAAGCTTTCCATTTTTAGAATCAGCTGTCAACTGGCATAAAGTATCATAACATTTCAACGTACTAATTATGATGTAACAACATACGAATCTCGAAGTAACAACGTGTAGCGCAATCATAGATGTGAGTCATTCTTTGCTGAGAGACTAGCAACTATACCGAAATTAGTTGATGAAATTCAGAGAATTACAAAGATGTCCTAAGATTGTCAGAGTGAATAAGATATAAATATTTTTGTTTAAAAAAATGTTGTAAATTGTACCGTAAGATACTGCATGAATCATGTATTCATATATTTAAACCCAATGGGATTCGGGTAAATTTTTGTAATAAAAACCTTCCAGGTGGAAAGCTGTTTCATAAGTTACTTCTCTTTTTCAGCAGTAAATATATTTTCTATCAAAATGAACAAATATTTAATTTAATCCATTTTTATACAAATACACATTTTGAAAATGTCTGAATGAATAGGCTCCACTTTCTTGGAAGACTAATCTGAAAATATCTTTCAGTAACACAAGATAAACTAGTAATAATTATAAACATTTATGGAATTAATCCCCTCAATCATGACCTAATTTGCAACTTGTGATGTGCCAACCTACAATTGTGTACAGTCTGTCAATTTGAAGCGTGGGTGGCTTTACTCGCAGTCGGTAAGGTGTATCGACATGATTTTGGTGTCAAAATATTAAGAAGAGCTCCCTCTTTCATGCTTTTTGATTTAACATTCAGTTTGCTTTCAATTCTCATCTTGTTATGTAGGTGAATAGGTGCAATCTCCCAAACCCAAGTTTCGAGAAACAACCCCAGAGATGCACTTTTACCGGATGTTTTACAGTCCGCTGCACTAATCTTGAGGTTGAATGTGTCCAGGCATGTGATGACGTCACGTAACCCCAAACAGAAGCCTCGTCGGTGAAAATTACCTCGTCCCAATCTCGATTAACATTTTCCTGGGCCCGCGCAAGTCGCTTTTCGAGGTGCTTTTCACCAAGCAATGGTTTTTTCATTGTAGGGCGAAACTTTACGCCATTTGCACGAAGATGAGTTCTTATAGTTTCATGTGATATATCGTGACCCTT
>NC_046658.1:165847357-165874399 GCF_010883055.1 Belonocnema kinseyi | reverse complement strand
AGGGAGCTCTTCTTAATATTTTGACACCAAAATCATGTCGATACACCTTACCGACTGCGAGTAAAGCCACCCACGCTTTAACTTGACAGACTGTAGTTACTCAAAACAAAAATGTAATCCTGTACTTGTTGTTGCAGAATTAAGTTCGCAGTCCAAGGGTTTCCCTTACGAAGGCCCTGCTCCTAGTTCTGACCGCTTTAGACCTTCTTCTTCTCCTGACAGACATTGTCTAGACACGACTCTTTCTCTTGCCACACCTCGTTATTATACCAGGTCTCCACCACCTTGCAAGCCACCTATTCGTGACAGGTCCAGGTCTCCTAATCTAAGGCAAATTTTTTCCAGCGTATTTGGATATAGATATGAAGATCTTGAATTTATTCGACTTATTCCCCACAAGAATCCACATCGGATATTCGAACTCCGAAGATACGTTTTTCCTCCAGATAAACCAATTGGATTGAGAAAAAATGTTCGGGACCTAAATCCTATGCCAACCGGAGAACAAATTGTATTATCAACGTCGGACGGCGAAGTCTGTGCAATATTACTCAAATCACCAAAAAGATGCACGATTCTTCGTGCAATATGTACAACTATTTCTGGGCGGCCAAAAAGGGTGAAAATAAACATGAATAGTGGCGCGGTTGGGGTATTGGCAGCAGAAGAAATAGCGGAATGTCCAGTAACCAAGCAGGAACTCATCGCGAAGAGCTATGGAGTATTGCGTATGTACACCACAATTTTTCACTCTGTTAATAAATAAATAAAATCGCTTTATTAACTAATAAATATCTATCAATTAGAGAAAAATACAAATTCAGTATAAATTGGTTTGTGGGGAAACATGTACATGTCTATCCAGAGTTCTCAAATTTTTAATTAGTTTCTTTATACAAGTTGTAAACAAAGAAGTAGTTTTTTAAAAGTGTTTTTTTATAAAATTAGTACAATAACCTATTAATATTCTCTACTATTTGTTTCCCCAACTTTTAAAACAAAAATGAAAGATATTGAATGTGTCGGGAATCTCACCTCACGCAAATCCCATTCCGAGACTTGCGGCTCTCTAATTATGAATTAGCGACAAGTATTCCGCTAATTCAAATCAGTGCATATACGCTGCAAAAACAGCGAAATTCAACTGCTGATCAGTGAGGTTTCCCTGATTAACGGCTGAAGTTCGCTGAGTTGCTAGGCTTATATACGCTAATTCAAAATAGCGGTATACTTATCGCTGATTCAGATGTAGAGTTGATAGGAGGCAAGGAACTGTAAGTGATTAAATTTTATAACAATTATTTCTAAATAATTCGCAACATTGGGGATAAAAGAGACAATCCTAATTTCAAGATTATTTTTGATTATTGAGTACCGTTTCAAAAAATGTTCTCTAGTTGTGTCCTTATTCACTTGTTTAGTTGTGCGTTGTTACCTTGAGAAACTTCAAAACTTACGAAAAATAATTATTGAAATAATATCTTTTGTTAAATTAAACTTTGTATTTGTGTCTCTTCTTTGAAATTCATTAAAAAAGATTGAATTTTATCATAGAATAGCTCATTTTTTTAGAAAAAGCATTCCTTATGTATCTACTGATTATATTTTTTTAAATAAGTAAATTATCTTGTTAATATATTTATTTGTTTCAAACATGTTTTTTTAACCCTTAAGACAAGATGAAATTATAGGCGTTCTTAGAATTGGGGTCAACAATTATAACCTTATTTACAATTCTACATGTACCAACATAAATTTGTGTAAGTACTTAAAACAACAATTAATCCTGTATTTCTTTTTTCAGGAACAAGTTCGCAGTCTAAAGAGCTGCCTGGTGGTGAGCCTGATCCTGGTGTTCATCGCTGTGGACCTTCTTTCTCTTCTCCTGGCAGACATTGTCCAGACACAACACTTTCTCTTGCCACACCTAATTATTCTTTCAGGTCTTCACTGCCTGCCGAACCACGTCTTCGGGACAGGTCGAGATCTCCTACTCTTAGGCAAACCTTTCCAAGCGTACTTGGATACAGATTTGATGATCTTGCATTCATTCGACTTATACCTCACAACTATCCGAAGCGAACATTCGAACTTCGAAGATACGCTTTTCCTGCAGATAAACCAATTGGATTGAGAACAAAAAATCGTGTCCTGAATCCAATGCCAACCGGAGAACAAATTGTACTATCAACGTCCAATGGTGACGTATGTGCAATATTACTAAAAGCATTCAACAGAAGCACAAGTCTTCGTCCAATAATTACCAATATTTTGGGGATCTCAGAACGAGTGAAAATAAACATAAGTAGTGGCGCGGTTAAAGGATTGACCAAAGAAGAAATTGCCGAGTGTCCAGGAACCGCCGGAGAACCAATCAAAAAGAGCTATACAGTTTTGCGTGTGTAAGGAAAAACTTTATCACAGCGTTAATTAATTTAAAAAAGGCACACTTCAGATAAATTCTGCGCTTTGAGCTCGGTCAATATGCTTTTCCTCATTTATGCATAGAGCTTTTAAAATTGATGTTCAAAAATAATTTTTAACATTTTCAATTAAATTTGTTTATATTTCAGAAATGTTCTAAAAACAGATATCAAGTTAATTAAAATAACAAAAATTTAATATCACTGGATGTTAAATGAAGAGAAGAGTTGAGTAAAGAGAAGTTCTTTGTGGCATCAGTTTCAAAATTTATAATTAATACATTAATATATTAATCATTTAGTCCTCTCCTTAGAAAATATGAAGATTTTCTGTACTCTGTTCTCACATATAATAAAAGTAAAACTATTCCGATAATCAATATTTTAAAACTAAAAACAGTTAGAGGAAAATTATTGTGGTAATCAAAATTTTTTGTACTTAAGTCCTTAAAAATTGCTCTTATTGTAAGTACCTTTAGTCGGTTAAAAATTTGGAATTATCAAAAAAACTTTTCAAAATTCAACCATTTTGATTTTATTGCAAAATTTCGTTGACTTGGATTACTTTTTTAAGCAATTTAAATCGTTTAACTTTTTTGAGATAAGTAATTTTTAAATTTTTAATTAAACTTTTCAAAATTCAACTATTTCAATTAATAGCACAACCGTCAAAACGTCGACTTTTTTAGAACACTTTTGGAATAAAAAATTTCCCATTTAAAATTACTTCGTATTTTGAACGTTACTTTAAATAATTCAATTAAAAGGTTAACGATAAAAAATTTCTATTTTGAGGGGTCAAAATAAGGGGAATTTAGTTTTTTATTTCAGAAGTTTTTTCCTAATCGATTTTTACGTTAAAGCGGAATGTTTAAATATAATTGAATTTTTTATTCCTATAGCCTGAAAAGCTTTTACTATGAAAAACACGTTCAGAATACGATGTAATTTCTATGTCTTCCATATAAATCAACCTGAAAAATGTAGATAAAATGATTTTCTATTGCTCCTACCCTACAAAAGCACTTTCACTATTAAAATTTTCAAAAATTAAAAAATAAATGAAAATATTAAAAAGAAAAGTATTTGTACCCAAATCCCAATATCCACTACCCCGTTACGGTCGGCACGATCGGAAGTTACGAGAGCCGGTAGTTACTCGTAGAGAGAATTCACCTCATTTTTCAAAATATTGTATCTCGACAAAGAGGCCTTAATCGCAATAACCCGAAAAGTGTCTTTTCGTGACGTCACAAACAACACTCATACGTATTCCCAGCAAACCAGTGTGGGACATTACGCGGTGCCCCTTGTATAGTAGAGTGGTTTCTAAAACGTTCAATCAGATACTTGAAAGGATAAAATTTTCCTATGCAACTCGTTGAATATACGATGCTTGAAAGCAGAAACAAAATATTACATAGATGGCGACATCAGTTTTAAAGAAATGTGTAACCAAGTTGATTTCGTTTAAACTAACTCTTATCAAATGTAAATATTTTAGAACGAACTTGACGCCTTCAATGTGGAAGATAACGACTACAATACAAATTGCATAAGCCAAAGAAGCATTTAAGTGTTCATTAGTTAAATTTTTATATTACATTGTTATATAGAAAATATGAGGATTATCTGTACCCTGCTCTTCTGCTTGACCGGTATCCTGAATTCTACTGGTGAATATAACACAATAATTTATCTATCATTTGGGTAAATATTCTTTTAAGCTGTAGTTAATAATTATTTTTGTGTCGGTACAGAATAGAAGCGTTTTTCAGGGCAAAACTAAGGACCGTATTATATAGTGTGAGACCTTGAACATTTAAAAACTAAAGGTCAAAGCATGGACAACATTAGTTGACTGATTGTAAATTCTTTTGTGTTCAAGCTCCTTCAGCTTTAAGGAACACATTCTCATCTTGCACCTTGTGCTTCACACTCGAGTTTTTTCCTGAACTTGTATATTATTTCCATAAATGGATATTATTATCATTCATAAAATTCATTACTATTGTAGCCCTAACCTCAGTGAACTAGACTTTTCCAATTGAATTTTCTACCGCATCGTGTTCTACATCGCAGATGTGCTGCCCTATTGCATCATCTACTAATGATTCACTAAAAGGTTATGTCCAAGCGTCTCGGGTAGAGAGTCTAGTTACAAAAACAGCTTAACAAAATTTCCACTAATGAGGGGGTGGGGGCTGTTAGTTTTAACCGGAAGTCATAGCTGTTTTGTGTTTTATGCTGAGAAGGCCACCAAAATTTAGCAGCGTTATGTTAGATGGGACTCCACATGTCTGGCTAACGAACTTGAAATTTATCTTAATGCCTACAAATTTTATTCTTAAGATAAACTGATAAGAGTTACGTTTTCAAAAAAACGATCTTTTAATATTTTCATGATAAAAGTTCGGTAACCGCAGAACAAATATTTTCGGCGTAAACAAGTACTTCGTTCGAAGTCATCGAATATTAATTTGAAGTACGATAATTGCTCATATTTAGAATTAAAAACACTCAGTTTTATTATTTCATCAAGTGTGATACGCACATAAAGCGTTCCATCCAAAGCGTACCGACATCAATATACATATACAATATATATACATTAATTAGATATATTAATAATCATTAAAATCATTGTATTTATAATACTGAATTTCATTATTAATTATTAGGGTAAATAAAAATTCAACAAATAATGACTTACACATTTATTATTTCGTTACATCTTTTCACTTCGAGATTCGACTGCTGTAACTTCAGTATAACCAAGATGACATTAGATCAGGTTTTATGCCACATGATAATTGAGGATGTAAGTTAAGGTGGCGGATGCAACAACTCGAGAAGCCCTCGAAACCGCCGACAAATTTTCCCTATCATATTGTTCATTTGACAATTATAACTAAATATAAACAATAAAACCTTAGAAAATTTTTTGATTGAAAATCGATACTTTGTAAAACACACCTCCTGATTGTGGAAATAGCAGCGAGTTAGAGTGAACACACGCTGCCGTTGCAGTGCTCCGCTTATCGGACTTTGTTTCTAAGCTACAAGGCAGCAGCGGCCAAGACCAACAAAATGCTTAAGCGGTAGTGTTTTGACTTCAAATCGCTTTCGACCAATTTTCTTTAAATTTTCAGAAAAAACGATCTCAAAGTCTAGTGAACTACTTTCATTTTACCTTTTTAAACAAAGTGCGGTGCTTATATTCATCGCTTATATATTTAGAATACACCATACAAATTTCAAGCATTTTTATCAACAAACGGTTGATAAATCGCGGGTTGTGTTCAACAAAATATCGATTTTCAATCTGAACATTTTCTAAGTTGGTATTGTTTATTTGGAGTAATAATTATCGAATAAAGATGTTTATCAGAAAATATTGTCTGCCGTTTTAAGGTGAATACGCAGGTAAATTTTATTTTACGTTTCAGGCACTTTTTTATCGATAGATTTTCACAGGTGGACAATACTTCTAAGCAGTTTTGAGCGCTTGTCGAGTTGTTGATTCCGTCAACTCAATTTAAAGCTTTTGATTTAAGTATCTTAACACTGCGCTTACGGTCCTTTCTCAAGCTCGATTTTTAGTCCATTTCCCTATTTCCCTAGGTGAGTTTAGGAGACCCGTATTATCTCATGGCTAATGCCATAAGAGTGGCAGATATGGTAATAAGATACTTCTAGTGTGGCATTTGTGCCTCTGGATGTGTGCGCCGTTACCGGATAAGTTGAACAATTAGATAATATGTGTTCTAGACAGTGTCCCCAATCTTGGGAACTTCTTAAATCACGCTTGTGTCGCGCTGATAACCCGATTGGTCACTGTTAGCGCCCTGATTTTGAATGATATACATATACATATATATATATATATATATATGTTCAGATTTAATATTTCTGATAAATAATGATTGAGAAATACTGAGATAAAATTTCCCTAAACCTCAAATAAGATTTTGGAGTGACAGATACAAAAAATTCAATTCAAATAAAAAAGATGTCATGAATTCTGAGTTCAGAGAAATAAATCATTTTGATTTTTTCCAATGATTAATCTCGTTATTCTCGTATTTAAAAATTAAATTTTTGTTTGTTTTCGACAATGTGACTTAAAACAAAGTCACTAAAACTACCAAACACAAATCAGGAATAATAATTACTGCACTGCTAAATGTTATAGCATACATTTTTTTAATAACTTGAAGAAGACCTGAATTACAATTACTAATTAATTATTATATAAATATTATAAAATATATAATATTGTATACAAATAATCAAATCATATTTATACTATTAAAAAGAATATTTTTTTCTTAAAACTAAAACTTCTTATTACCTTTTTATTAACATTTTGAAACAGTTCACACTAAAAGGGCCGGAAAAATCGCATACCTAGAAGGGTGGAGGGTCCAAATAGGACCCTAGCGACATGTTCATAGTTTTAAGCAATTTCGCATAGATAATAAGTATCCAATCATAGGAAAAGTCCTAAAACGCTGGCGCCCAAAAAAAACTGTTAAGGGGGCAGCTAAATTGAAGAAAATTGTTTTTCCTGAAGTCAGAATTAATAACGGGTTTTGCATGAAAAATGCATTATTTTTGCATACGTTACTCCGAAATTCTAATTTAGAATAAAGGAACTACTTTGGATACATTTTCCAAACATTATTTATCACGACGGTGTCATAAAAATGAGATATGCTTTTGTGAACGTTTGCTAATACAAGATCTCAATTACTGAGGTTAATGTTTCAGATATTATTACACAGCTTTAATTCATAATGATCCATAAGCGGTATGAATAATTGAGAATTATTATCGAACCCTTGTTTTGAGAAGTGCAGCACAAATGTTGACACATCAAAAACTCCTTTTATAATAATTCTGCGTAATAATAATTGACGCCTACATGATAGTAGTATACATACCAATTTATAGACTTTTATTACCATCCCTCCTCGAACTACAAAGGGTGAAATTTGTATCCCCCAGACAAAGCGGGTATTTTCAAATGGTCCTAACTTCCTTTCTACAAATGAGAATTGAATTTTCTATGAGTGATTCCTGAAGGGTTTTTCGTGCTCTTTTGTTCTGTGGAATCTATTGTATTTCATTTTTTAACCTTTATAAACAAATTGCCATTTAAAATGATTATTTAACATTTTCTACTCTTCGGGAAGTTTTCTTAAAAGTATTTTTAAATGAAAGCTTGACTTTTCCGAGCAAGCTATTTAGAATTTTGAGACTGAAAATACTTATGCAGTTATGCGAATATATCCGAGCGAAACCCTTCCCCGCCCGCTCGGACAGGTTAGCAGTTTAACTCGTAAACATGTTTTTGGGTCATCTCTATGTGATGTTTCGAACTAAAGAATTAATGTTTCAATTGCATGATTCCTAGCCCATTCGAATAACTTCATCAGAGTTAGGATTGGATTCTGTGTTGAGCGCTGAAAGCTAGCTTTGCCGCAAGTCTTTTCAAATTTCAACCAATCCCGTTACCTGGACCTCTTCCATGTGCAGTTGCTAGGAAATGTGTTTTTGCAGAAATTCTAAAATCTTTTTTGTCATTCAAAAGATTTATGAAGGCATATTTATTTTTTAAATTCTGCGCAGCTCCTTCTGTCAAATAATAAATTTTCTTAACAACGCTGAGTTGCTTCTTGAGTTACTCGTTGATGAGCTTTTGGAATTTGTACACATCTACAGTGGCATTACTTAAACAACTTGAGATGATTTCCATGCTACATTTCTTGAGTTTGTTTCCATTTTTGTAATAAATAACTAATGTGAATATAGTTGCTTGATTTATTGCAATGGAAAGATTGTGCAGAATTTTGAATGATGAAAGCATAATTTTCAGGAAAATCAAGTAAAATTAAGTACTCTTCTTCTTTTAGCATAACTGTAAGGTGCTTCAGAATCACACCTTGTTGTTTTGCATAAAACGCTTCTACAAACGCATCAGCATCATGATAATCTGACAATTGTCTGTCAGTTGCCTCAGTTAAAAATTTTATATCAATCGCATTCAACATTAACTTTACGTTTTTATGATATACGCAGATACAAACCTTGTGAGTTCCACTTGCTCCAGCTGAACCACAGTGCTTTTGTCTGTGCTGTGCGAATTTTAAAAATCCAAACTTCACATTTTCATGTAGAGCTACAAATCTGACATATAATTCTGAAATATTGCACAGAATCAGTCTCTTATGTGCTTGCTCACGAGTACCGTTTAATTTTTTGACAGATATGAAATCTTTCTTATCTGGCATCTGTCGGCTATCCTCGTCATCTTCGTAGAAGTTCATTACGAAATTTTTAGTTTCTCCTGCCAATTTTTGTCCTCGCCTGGCACCAGGAAAAGTCAAAACTCCACGCTTGGCAACTAATTCTTTCGCTTTTCTGGCTTCACGTTCAGATGTACCGAATTCTCGCGTGATTTGTCTGCGACTCCAAGACTTAGGCGCAAGGGTGAGTAGACAAATCTTTTCTGAATATTTAGTGCCCTTCTGCTCTATTTTTTCTTTTATTTGACTTAGGACTTTGAGACCCGCTAAGTGATTTTCATCATTGCATCCTTCTTTTTTATTTGTCATTAGCAAGCAAAAATCGGTGTGCTCCTTTAGATCTTCCTCTACATTAACCCTAGAAGTCCACACTTGGGGCTATTGGACCCCAGCGCTTTTTCATTTGAGTGTCCCTTTTAAACAAAGGTCGCTATCGATATTTCGAAACAAAATATAAATTCGTTTTAGGTATCTGAGGGCAAGTCACGTGAATTGCCGTTTTCAGTTATTTCCTCAGGCGATGGCCTATGAGGATTTCCTTCACAATGATGGATCAAGCTGCAATAAATGCAATGATCTTATACTTGTACGAGAAAGCGACCAAAAAGCTCGGGTATACTGTGCTTCTTGCCAGCGTGCGATGGGAAATGATCACCAGTCGGGTCGCTACACTGGCTGTACGTCTGCACACGAATAACCTTTCAGGAGACAGAAGTCAGAGTAACGCAGTGTAACGTTCTGCTTGCGGGCAAGGAACAAATGATAGTCTATGCACGTGGATGTCTTGTTTTTCGGATATACACGAGACCGAATGTAATCCAGTCAAAGAAAGGACGAATCCTGTATAATTTGTTTATATTAATAATTTAAACTATTATTAATTGGTTTAAGCCTTGCAAAAGTCTGTTTTATGTGACGGTTATGATGCAAATATACAGCAAACCCTCAACAAAAAAAAAACATTATGGAATGGTGAGGGTTGAAAGCTCTCTTAAAAATTACTTGTCTTCCCTAATTTATTAATAACAAGATGCAAAAATTTTCGAAGCATTAACAACCGCTGAATATAATTTTTGGACAATTTCCGTACAAATAAAGTGTATGTTTGAATGAATCCAATTCGAACAAAACAACGTCGGTCGGTGCATCGGCTGGACTGGCCGTTCTGTCCGAGCCCGCGAGTAAAGTCTTTGCCTGGATATCTTCGCATAACTGCAAAACTATTTTTAGTCCCAAGAGGCCAAACATAATTTTTATCGGTAAAAATCCAAGCTTTCCTTTAAAAATAAACTGAAAAAATCAAAACTGCCCGAAGAGTAGAAAATGTTATATACACATTTTGAATTGCAATTTATTTATAAAAATGAAATAATTAAAAACAATAGATTTAAGAGAATACTATAAAAGAACATAAAAAACCCTTAAGGAATCACTGATAGAAAATTAAATTCTCGTTTGTAGAAAGGTAGTTATGACCATATGAAAATACCCGCTTTGCCCGGGGGATGCAAATTTCACCCCCTATAATTCAAGGAGAGAGGGTAGTAAAAGTCTATAAATTGGTGGGTATACTACTATTGTATAGGCAAACAAACGCTGAAAATTTGAAGTCAATCGTAAGATATGACTTTTAAAGGTGGGGTGGTTCAGGAATAATGCCCCATATATAACATGTTTTGACTGCTAATAAAACTGCCTCCTCTCTTTTCAACTCGATCAGATCAATACACAATAAAGAGATTAGGATCGAAAGATGCAGCATTATAAATATTTTTTTAAACCAAGATTTAGTTAATGCGATTACATCATAGTCATAAACAGACCATGCAACTCACTATTCAGTCCATTCACGTTTTGATAATACATGCTATTAGCATGTATTATAATTTATTCGACGTTGTTGAATGTGACGTGAGTCAGGTTCTTCACTACCTTCTGGCACCTCTTGCGATAAGTTATTCGAATTTCTTTTTCCCCTTTTGCTGTTTGCTCGTTTACTTTCTTGAGCTGCCGATACTCATGTTTCTATAATATTTTTCTGTCCTGTGATAGGTTTATTTCTTGTAGACGTATCGCGTTTGGTTGATCCTTACGGTCCCTCAAATATGCACGTAATATTATTATTATTAACATGACATCATTTGGAAAAATTCGTTTGAGAGGCCTGGCTATTTCTGCAGCATGAGAATATTTTCCAATTCAGATGAATCTTATTTCATTCATATTTAAGGGCCTTCCATAAACCACGTGGCTTCTTTAGGGGAGAAGGAGGGTTCGACGAAAAGCCACGCTGGTCCCCATAAGGAAAAGGGGGGGAGGGGTTACGAGTCCAATCAATGTGGTTTTACATTTAGGTGTAAAAAACAATAAAACGCGTGGCTTACTCCTTTTTTGAAATAGCGTGCGGAGTCCTGAATTCGATTCCTGCGAACCGAACCGAGTTGAGTCGAGTGGCTCTTCTCTCCACCCGAGCGCCCCTCCCCTAAGTTTTTTTGTTTGTTTCTATTAGTTAATGAGTCGAGGCAAGAAAATTCTGTCCACAACCACGTGCGTAGTTTTGAATTCAATTATTAAAAACTGTCGATTTATAATAAACTTTTTGAGGCCTATCGAAAATGTTAGTCGGGAGATTTTTCAAAATTGAAAATACAGAGTGACGTGAATGTGCTGTGGAAATATTTTAAGTAGGATAAAGGATCATTCCCTGCTAATTTTGAGAAAAAGGTGACAGAGCTGTTACAAACCAAAACAAAGATAGATGCATCTCTTCTTCGTTTTTTCATTGAGCATGTATGGTTTGTTATTGCATATTTTAAAATAAAATCCCGGTATTAAAAAGCTTACATTAAAAGAAATTGAAAATTTGTAATTTCTTATAATCTCTCTTAAAATGTAAGATGAACAAATTTGCGTTTTAAAAGCATTTTACTTTATAATTATTAGAAAAATTAAAGTAAAAACTCTCAAAAAGTGGAAAGTTAAAAGAGATTCAAATTTTATATTTGCCGGTTACTTTTAGGTATTCAGATGTATTTTAATAACTATTTTCTCTGCTGTACGCAAAAAGAGATTCAGTTAAGGAGATCCAAAATTATGCAATATTTGGAAAATAGCATTACAGAACTAGATATAATTTTTATCGAAAATAGGTTCACTGTATAACGATTTCTCCTAAAATCAAACACACATTGTGTGTGAATGATTTTTCGGAAATATCATTCTTTGATACATTAATTTTTTTTAATCGATTAAAAATTTTAACGTAGAAATAATTTTTGCCAGCCTTCTGACATTAATATACCTCGAAATTATTATCATCTGATAAAGAAATTAATTTTTTTTCTTTTTTTTTCTTGTAATTTTTAGCACAAAAATGGCTGCCGTACAATATTGTCACCTTCAATTTTTATTCCCGCAGAACGTAATAATTATTTTTAAATTAACCTATTTTTTTCTCATTTAGCGTCCCCATATCTCTGAAGCAATCTTTTATCTTTGCCAAAGCATAGCAAAGAGCCATCAAAAATACAGGCATGAGAGACGAGAAACCTTAGAAGTTCTCAGAAGAAAAAATCTTGATCTAGTAAAGACACTGCACGTAAGCTGAAGATTTACTTTCTGACCATTGGTCAATTTTAATATTTACTGTTTATATTTTAATAAATAGGTTTTTTAACGTTCTATCAGCGATTTTAATCCTCTATTTTAGATAGGAAGGAACACCGTGATGGTAAATTTGGTACAGCTTCCATAAAGTAATTGTTGCATTCCTCTAATACAAGAAGCAGAATGAGTTAATCTCTTAAGATATTTTCTGCCCTCTCAACTAAAATGTCATCTATTTATACAGGTCTATGGAGCAATTAATAAAAATTCTGGGCCCTATTCAGGTGGTCGTCACCTATCAAGATGAAAAAAGCAGAGTACCTATCGGTCTCACTGCTGTAAACAAGCATGCGCCTATCTTGATGCACCTGGGGTATAAAGTAACGTTGCCCGACCATGACTGGGTAGTAGCAGCAGGCTATAAGCTCATTCCAAACGTTTATGCGGGAATCAATATAAAGTATCGCAAGATAGGCGATCCGAAGATACTTTCCTATTTAGGCCCCACCTAGGTTGCCATTTGTAGCGCCAAGCATTGCTCTAGCACTGCGGCATCGCATGCTTTTGATTTCGAAAGGCTCCTACGTTTGGAATCTTTCAGGGATTGGTTCTACGGTATATATTCAAACAGTCACAATGCAAAATACTATCACTCAGAAATGTTTAATTTTATTTAAAGTAATTTATTATTATTCTGCGGATGAATATGAAATTGAAGTAAAATCGGTAGTTCTAATTATGTCGGATGTTGGACCGGATGAAAATCCGCGCTACCAGAAAGTAATTGCTCATGCTGAAGATCACTATAGGACCTAAAACCTTGACGCACTGTTTGTAATCACTAATGCTCCTGGGCGAAGTGCGTATAATCGTGTAGAAAAACGTATCGCTCCATTAAGCCGCGAACTTGCTGGCCTAATACTTCCTCACGATCACGTTGGCCCCCATCTCAACCACTCTGCTGTAACAATTGACAGCGACCTTGAATTGCAAAATTTTCAGTTAGCTGGCGAGACTCTTTCAGAAGTGTGGATCAACATGGCCGTATCTCCTGCATGGTACAATTTGCATGTCCAGGAGAGTCAGTATTTTCTTCAGTGTGCTGATAGAGACTGCTGCGGAGACTGCAGGAGAAATTTGAAGGATATTCTTCCCATAAGCAATGTTTTTCTTTCACCACCGTTCCCGGTACGCAGTACAATTAAGGGTATGCTTATGACCCCGAACCCAGAAGAAACTGAGCACATACCTGATTTTGATTACAATGCTGAAGAAAATGTTATTCCCTGTCATCAGTAACTTACATGAGTGGCTAGTGTCGCCATTTTTTGATTCAGATTGTTAAAAAATAATAAAAATTAGGTTCACCTCATAATTATTTGTCTTATTTTCGTCTTACAAGGAATGGAACAAAAGCACGTAGCACCCTAAGGAAGGGGGGGGGGGTCGACGATTATGCCACGGTGGACCACATGGGGAGAGGGAGGGGTTAAAGAGTGGCAAAAATTGGGCCAAGTGGTTTATGGTAGCCCCCTTAACAGGGGATCAATTTTTTAACAATTTTCATTGTTTTGATGTTTTCGTTATTATTTGTTTTAGCACTCAGATTTCGATCCGTAGCCTGCCTTCCAACAATTTACAAATGGCAATGCATGGCAACATTTTTTTGCATGCTGAAGTGCAACGATTTCCCGCCCCATTTTATTCCAAATACGAAAAAAGAAATTTCCTAATTTTTGTTTTCATATTTTTATTTTAAATGCTGCCGCTAACAATGTAACGGGAAAGTATGGGGACCTGTAGAGAATTATCCAACGAAGAATTTCATATATCAGGCATATGGGTTTGACACACCTAACACACCCCCATGAGTACCTGAAAACTACCCTTAAAGCCAAAAATGTCAATTTTTCATGAAATCGAACTTTTGAAAACTGTATTCTCGTATTTTTATATTAAAAATTATTAATATTGATCTAGTGGATTTATTCATTAACATTGGTTAATTAATGTTTTATTATTTTAAAAAATGGGATTTGTTTAAACAATCTTTTTTTAATTCTTTTTTTTCTTACAAATTATCACTGTTGGTATAGTGGAATATTTATTAACATTAGTTTATTAATTTTTAATCGTATAAACAAAATGAATTTCTGTAAATAATATTTCTATTAAAAATTATTAATATTTCTTTTGGAATATCTATAAATATTGTTTTGGGTTCGCTAAAACAGAACTCGAACTTCCCGTCAAAACAAATGACTGTGAAACAAACAAATGAAAGATCGCGCTCGAACTTCACGTTAGTAAAGAGGACAGTGGTGACAATCTCTTTAAGCGTGCTTCTTAATGTGACTTTAGCACAGTTTTAAAAACCATTATCAGTTTCTTTTTTTTGTGTTTTCAAATCACTATTTTACTCTATATCAGCGATGACATAAAAACAATTTATAAAAGCTACTTTGGTATGGAAGTTCAAAACCCAAGTGAAAATTGGGTTTCTCACAAAAGTTGCAGTGCTGGTTATAAGGCATTTAATCGATTGAAAGACAGAGAAGGAAATAAGAAAACCCTTAAGATTCAAGAACCTACGATATGGAGGAAACCTCTTCGGAAACAGAAATGCTACTTTTGTATGACAAACCTGACAGGAATCAATAGAAAAAAGAAAAGTCCTATCGAATATCCTAAAGTACCTAGCGCCACTAAATCTGTTGAAAATAACGATGGTACAAAAAACTCAAAAAATTTGTCACTTGACAGACAGACGACTGAAGCAGAAGAAAATAAAAGTGCTGATGAAGATTTCGATGTTGATCGTGATAAAAGTTACATTTCAGATTATGGTAAAGACCAGGATGATGATGAAAGCAGCGATGTTAATACAGAAGTGTACATACCAGACATTGAAAAGAATAAAGTTCCTAAGCTATTAACGTCTGAAGAATTGAATGATTTATCGCGAGATCTTGGTCTCCCTAAAGATGCTTCAGAGTATCTTGCTGCCGCTTTGAAATAGAAGAATTTATTGGCTGAAGGTGTTAAATCAGCTTTCTACAGAAATAGGGAAAAAGAGTTTAGACAGTTTTTTAGTTCTGAAGAAAATGATCATCATAAATTAGTCTATTGTGAAAACATTGACGGATTAATGGAAAAAATGAAACCTGGACTGTATAGACCGGAAAATTGGCGGCTATTCATTGACTCTTCTAAGGGCAGTCTAAAAGCAGTTCCTGGAAAAAATCAATTACTCAACTTATAAGTGGCAAGTTTGGGGGGAGCTTAACATTCTAGGAATCGTTTTAGGCCAGCAATCAGGGTATAGAAAAACACCTTATTACTTGTGCTTATGGGACAGTCGAGATCGCATTCGTCATGACAAAAAAAAAAGATGGCCAAAAAGAACATCGTTTGACCAAGAAGAAATAAATATAATCGAATACCTTCTAGTTGAAAAATGTTGCAGGTCTATTTTTTCGTTTTTCAGAAAAATACGAGCCAACTTGGTTATTTGGACACCATATTCGAATTCAGCTACCTCAAATACATATAGATATGCTAGTGTAGTCTGTCAGACAGACGATTTTTTTGTGTGCCGGTGTAATTGTTATTAAAAAAACATCTATTCAAACAAATTTCTTTTGTTTAAATAATTGAAAATGAATGACCTAATGTTAATAAATATTCCACTAGATAAATAGTAATCATTTTTTGGGAAAAATGAATTTTAAAAAAACCATTTATACAAATTCCATTTGCTTAAACAATTAAAAATTAATGAACTAATGTCACTGAATATTCCACTACACTAACAGTAATAATTTTAAGGGAAATTAATTTTGTCGAAAAAAATATTTAAACAAATTTCATTTGTTTACGAAATTAAACATTAATTAACTAATGATAATAAATATTCCATTAGACCAATATTAATAATTTTAGGTAGAAAATCACCAGAATACATTCATGATGCATGAAATTGTTCGTAAGATAATTCTCTATAGGGTTCCATACTTTCCTTTAACACTTTTTCGAACTCTACAAAATTATTTCAAAAACTCAAAAAACCCGGCACCTGTTAAAATCGAAAAATTAAAAATCAGGGAACTTATTTTTTCGGATTTGGAATGAAATTGGGGGGATCGTTGCCCTCTCAAAAATAAAAGCTTTTTGAGCCACCATTGTGTAAATACTCAAAACAAAACTGTAATACTGTATTTCTTGTTTTAGAATTAGGTTTACAGTCCACACTTTTGCCTGAAAATGCATACGATTTGTTTTGAAAGTATCCATGCACCAAGGTGTTTAACGAGACAAAATTATAGGCATTTATGAAATTGGACCTCATCATTCCATCCTCCTTTACAACTTGTCATGTACCAACATACAACTGTGTCGATATTTCAAAGAAAAATATAATACTGTATTTCTTCTTTCAGAATTCAGTTCACAGTCTACCGGATCTCCACCAACTGCTCAACCACCTGTTCGTGGCAGGTCACGGTCTCCTACTCTCAGGCAAACTTTTCCCAGCATATTCGGATATAAATTTGAAGATCTTGAATTTATTCGACTAAATCCTCGCAGCAACACGAGACGTATATTCGAACTCCGAAGATATGTTTTTCCTCCAGATAAACCAATTCAATTGAAACGACGAAATCGCGCCGAAAATGGTATGCCAACCGGAGAACAAATTGTATTATCAACGCCGAATGGCGATGTCTGCGCAATGTTAGATGAAACATCATGCCATCGCACTACTCTTCATGCAATATTTACACGTGCTTATAGGCTGTTGGTACGGGCGAAAATAAATATTAACAGCGGCGAGGTTGCGGTTAGTGATGCAACATCGAAATCGAAATATCGATATTTTGACTTCGATATTCGATATTTCAATATCAATCATCGCTATCGATATTGATGTCCGATTATCGATACCAACTGTAATTGTCTCCAGTACAGAAATGCATTTTGAAAAATTATCTGTTTATCAGGTTTATGACTTCGTGCATTTAACGGTTTTTCACAAATATTACCAAATATTTCAGAATAATATCAAAGATTACGCAAATATTTGAAAGGACGACGAAGATTTAAAAAAAATGTAAAAGATTTCATAATGATCCAGAAAATATTTCGGATATATTTAAAAGATTTCAGACACATTTTAATTATTTTCCATATATTTAAACATTTCACGCAGATTAAAAAATTTAACACAGATTTCATCAAAAGTTTGATAGATTAAAAAGATTTCAATGATTTCCCAAAAATATAAACTTATTTTTAAAGATTTCGGATAGATTTAAATGATTTCACAAAGGCTTAAATTTTTACTCAAATAAAAAAAGATAAAATCAATTTCTCAGATTTCAACACGGTTGCAATGATTTCCAAAATATTTGAATAATTTTACAAATATTGCCGAATAATGCAAAAATGTATCAAATATTTCACAGATTTCAGAAAGATTTCAATGATTTTCCAAATACTACTTTATACTTTATAAAGGCTTCTTATCAATTTTAGAGGGGGACAAATCAATACTTTGTCCCTCCCTGGTGGATTTCTAAGGGGGGGGGGAGGTTGCCCCCTAGAGCACCGCCGCCCCATGTCCTATCTTATCTACGTAAAAGAAACCGTATAAATTTATTTTTGTACAAATATGAATAAATTTTTATATAAATAAATGCTTTAAAAAATACTGTTACTTAATTGCTTACTGGAAATTATTTAATAACAATTATTAGCAAAATATTCGTAAAAATTAGAAAAATATCGATAATATCGATTATATCGACATTTTTAGCCGATATATCATTGACATCGATATTTGGTTGCTCGATATATCGATATGGTAAATATCGATATTTTCATTTCGATATTGCATCACTAGTTGCGGTATTGACCGCAAAAGAAATAGAGGACTGTCCAGTAACTACGCAGGAACTAATCACAAAAAGTTATGGAGTATTACGTATGTATTAAAGGATAACTTTTTACATTTTTCTACATTTCTCAGAAATGTTTAGAAGATAAGATATTTTTAATTGATGAATGGCTATTAATTTTCAAAAAGTACAAATTCACTGAAAACTTCGTTTGTAAGGGAACACTTATATGACTATCTTGAGCTTTCAAATTTTAAATTATTTTCTTTATAAGGTGGTAATAAACAATGAAGTTCCTTATGATTTATATGTAAAATTAGCAGCATAACCTATTAATTTAGACTCCTGCTGTTTTCCTAAACTGTCAAATTGGAACTGAAAGATTTTTATTGTTGTGGGCAAACTCACCTAACGCGATTCCCAGTCCCAGATTTTTTTAAATGGTGGGAGGTTGTGTAACTAATTTAGCCACGTAATAAAATTCATTTCTGATTAATTCGAATTATTGTTGATTAAAGAGAAATTTTAATTGCAGATTATTTTTACATATTGGGTAAAAATTTAAAGAATAATTAAAAAATAACTCTCTTCCTACAATTTTTTCAAATTATTGAATGTTATTAACGCATGGCTCATCTTTGTAGGAAAAACTTTGCATATGGTACGACTGTTTATATTTCTTTAATAACTAAATAATCTTTAAATACCGTTATTTGTTAAAAAATATTTTCTGTAATATTCTTCTGTATTTCTTGCTTCAGGGTTAAGTTTACCTTCTACAGGACCATCTTCCTCTTCTTCTGCACCACCTGCCGAATCACGTCTTCATGACAGTTCTAACTCTTCTACTATCAGACAAACTTTTCCAAGCGTGCTTGGATATAGATTTGATGATCTTGAACTGATTTGACTTATTCCCCATAAATATCCGCATCGAGTATTCGAACTCTGAACATACATTTTTCCTTCAGATAAACGAATTTCATTAAAAATAAAAAATCGTATCCTGAATCCCATTCCGAACGGCGAACAAATTGTGTTATCAACGTCTAATGGCGACGTATGTGCAATATTAGTAAAAGCATTAAACAGAAACGTGAGTCTTCTCCCGATATTTACCTCTATTTTAGGGGTCTCAAAACGAGTGAAAATAAACATGAATAGCGGCACGGTTGAAGAATTGACCAAAGAAGAAATGGCGGAATGTCCATGAACCTCCGGGGAAATATTGGCAAATAATTATAGAGTATTTCGTGTGCCAATTGAATTTCGAAAGTAATTTTTTGCATATATAATTATATTTGTTTAAATTTCACAAATGTTTAAAAAGTATATATCAATTTACTTTGAATATCAAAAATTTTATGTTCAGTTTACAGCGCGTGATTCTACATTAATTTGGATACCAATATTTTTAGTTTACACGTAACATTTAAAAAACCATAATTCGTTTACTTTATTGAACTTATAATTGCTTGGAGAAAATCAAAAAGTAAAATTTGGAATTTTGAGATAAATAAATTATTATGGAGAATGACATTCCGTTTTTTTCTTTACAAGAAAAACATATCTATTTTGGTTTTTAAACAAATCGCAAAGAGTACTCCGCACTGATCCTTGGCCGTTATCCTGCATTCTATTAGTGAATATTATCTGTCATTTGGGTAGACATATATTCGCTGCAGAGGTGTAAATTGTATATTAATAAAAGTCAAATAATTCTGATATTTATATTATATAAGAAAAAATATAACCTTCAGAAAAAATGTTATCCCAATATTCAGCTCCTACATTAATATCAGCTCCTACAAAACCTGTTGCGTTATCACTGTAAATATCAGTAGCAAGCCCTATCCTTAAATGAATCAGTAAAAGGCTGCGATAAAACCTTCAGAAGTATAACCTGAAACCAGTTCTAAATAGATATCTTTTGTGCAAAGACACAAACAAGAATGCGATACAACCCTTTTGGAACTGATAACTACTGCCGATGCATAGACGCACTGGAATTGGTCCAGCATAGTCTAATCGTACATGTTGCAAAGGTTTCAAAGGTGTAAATCTTGCGGCAGGTAGACTCATCATTATTGGAGTTATATTTTGAGCTATTTTCCTTGTATAAACTACGCAATTATGAGTTATATGTTTAACAAAGTTTCTTACTCACTGATTTTGCGATTCGATTAAGAATAACTGCCGAAAAATTCTCTTTGACTTTAACTACATAAGTGGTGACGCGAAATATAGTTTCTCTTTGAAATAGGTTTCGCATTGTTGAGTAGGCCAAAAAACAGAACTTTTACTTAACCATGCCGACACTTTTCACCCCAAATTATTATCAATTAGTTGTGAAGAGGTTACTTCTCTTAAATCTGAATCTGATAGATTTCGTTTTGTTGGCACATGATGCTAAAATTCCGTAGGGACTAAACTATGAACCTCAATAACCCTATTGGCGACAAAGATCCATTTTTATGGGCCTTGAATTATTCAATCCAAGTTAATAGTAAAATCATTTCAAGCATGCATAGGAATTGATTCAAGTTAAACTGATTCAAGATCCGTTTCTGAGTTTCAATAGAAGGCGAGCCAAGTGTACTGCTCCACAGAGTTCTGTTATAGAAATGCAAACTGTTTGAATTGGAGCAAATTTAACATTTAAATAATTGAAGGGACTACTTTCTCCTCATGTTCTAAGTAGAATTTAAGATAAACTGGAGCTTCATAGGCTCGATTCGGTGCATCGGGAAATCCATGCAATTCAGACTTTATTTCGTTTTGCAAACATACCTCCACCTTGGAATTCTGAGTACTTGTAATGGAAGTAGCTCCGCGTCATGATTTACCCAAGTTTGCTTAAATCTTCTAGTAATTCATCATCCCAATCTAATTTTTCCAACCACCATTCCTGGGCAAATTCAGAAAAATCGTTTTTAGAAATTCGCATCAAGCATAGTAAACACTTCTCTAATTTTACTGTTGTTGTCTGGTAGATTTACACACGTTGCTACTATAAAAAATTGTTTGATGAAATTTAAACACAATATTTTGTTGGATGTACATATACTGTTCAAGTGAATAACATATAAAGATGTTGTTTAAACAAATGTCATAAATTATTCTCTGAGACATCTTTCAGCTCATGAGGATTCGTGCGCATTTTGGGCAAAAAAAATTCAGAAGAGTTATGAATATACTTTCTTTAAAAATAATTATTTAAAATAAGTCATCTCTCTAACTTGAAAAAGGTAGTTTCACCCGCGCGGATCGTTTATTTGAAATCTGAATTCTGCTCTGGCACACTTATTTGAGGCCTTAAAAGAAATCCACGTTTTAAAGCTTTAGAGCCGGTTCCACTAACCTCGGTTAAAAATTTAATCCTCGGTTAAAGCCAGTTGAGCGTTCCACCAGTTTTTGGCAGCCAGTTAACTCGCATTAACCACCGTTAAATATAACCGGTGAAGATTGGTCGGTTAGGGTGATTTAATCACCCTTTAACCTAAAAAGTGCAGGGTCGTTGTGAAATATAGAGTTTTTGGAAGAAGTTCTGTGTTCGTCTGACAACGAAGTGGAAGAAGACATTTTCTAATTTATCCGCAGAAGACTGCGAATTTTCAAAGCGTGAATTTTTTTGATACTTTCGACGATGTTGATTTTCAAACGAGATTTCACTCAACAAAAGCTTCTGTAAATGAATTGCTGAATCAAAGCACGGCTATATTTCTTCACTTTTCACTCGACCGACAAGCAGCCAATCACGCGAATGGTTAAAAGTAAAATAGGAGTTATTTCGAAATGACTATCTGGTTAGATAACCGGGTCCTTTAAACCTTAGTAAGCACACCTCAACTCAGCATACGTCGTTACCACACTAGTGCGATTTGCGATTTGTAATCTGTGAAATTCAATATCTCAGAAGTACCTAATCCAAATTTAATGTATAATATGTACTTTTGGGGTAGAAATTCCCAATGAATATAATAAAAAAAAGTTCTGACTACAAAAATAAAAAATTAAGCAATAAAAATTCGTCAGATTCAAACATTGCTATTTTGTTTCTATTTGACCGAAATAAATCATTTTTGTTTTGGAATTAAAGTTGAAATGATAGACTTCAATAAAAAAAGTTCCATCTATAGCATAACAGGAAATTAAAGATTTTCTAGGAGAATTTGAAAATAGGTTATATTTTAAGAAGTAACAAATGAGTAAAGCATTTGTTTTCAGGATAAAATCACTGTATTTTATAATCAGAGAGAAATAGAGAGTCACAATGAATTAGAAATATCAGTTGATAAAAACATGGTGCCCCCTACTCCCCCGTATACCCGTGATGGCCATTTGATTAATATATATATATATATATCGGTTTTAAATCCACGAGTGATTGCAGGACTCGGTCGGTATGTAAAAGAAACTGCATCACCGTCAATGACCGACATGAGGTAAATGAAAGTGGCCCTCAACCCTTAACATGTGTGCGTTGCGTGGCCATCGTAGGTATATCGCACGCACACAACCTGATATCTGCTTTAACTCAGGCAGATTTAGAATTGATATTGTTGGTATTTTACTGTTCGATCCCAAAGCAAGCAATTTTTGACAGATACAATCTGACAGATAAATCGGTCAATTTTGTGTGTTTTTAACTGTCCACTGTTTCACCTTAAAATCCGTTTGTAGATTTTGTACATTTGTGCTATAATTATTATTCATAGCTGGTTCAATTTAATGCCAGAGTAAGCAAATCTGCAAATACCTCAAGAAATTGTAGGTTGTGTTTCTATGTATATCTTTCAGCTCCACTCTCCTCATCATTGTTTTGAGGTTCTTTTTTTATTCAGAATTATCACACCGGGTGCGATCGAAAAATCGTTGGATTATCAACATCAACCCCTAAATATTTGAATAAAAAAAAGTCAACTTCATATTGTAAGTCACAAAAAATTTGAGAAATGTACAACTTCAAGTCTGGTGGTCACTGACTGGGAAAACCGGGAAGTATAGCCCAGATTTTTGAACACCAAGAAGTACCCTAGGGTTTAGAGGAAAACCCGGAATTTTTCAGATTAATTTTTTAATTTTGTTGATGATTTTATCTAAATTTTCCTAAAAAGTCATCTTTTTTGGGGTAGCAAATTCAACTATATTGATAAATACTCGTCTATTTCGAGCAGTTGGTTCGATCTTTTAGATCTTTTATTTTTTAAGTTAGAAACAGTTAAATTCAATCAAAAAATACGAATTTTCAACGAAATACTTAAATTCTCAACTAAGATAAAGTAATTTGAGAAACAAACGATTGAATATCCAGTTAAAAAAATTAATTAAAAAAAAAAGATTTTTCAACAAAGGAAATTAATTTCGAACTAATTGTAAGATTACGAATCTTTTACCAATAAAATGAATTTTAAAGAAAGTAGTTCAACTTTCAACCAATAAGTTGAATTTTCAACAAAATACTTGAATTCTCAACTAAAACAAATTAGTTTTCAACCAAACAGTTTCATTTTTAATCAAATAGTTAAATTTTCATTAAAAAATTGATTTTTAACCCAGATTATAAATGTTCAACAAAACAGATGAATTTTTAAACGAAAGAGATTAATTCTGATTGCGAAATTTAATAGTAAAAATTTTTTAATTAAAAATCGAGTTTTTAATTTAACTGATAAAAGTTTCTGTCGAAATTGCAATAATGTTCGACAAAACAGTTAAATTTTTAAACGAAGGAGATTAATTCTGAACACGGAATTTAATAGTAAAAATTTTCAAATAAAAAGTCGTGTTTTTCATTTCAAAATTGAAGGATTCTGTCGAAAATGGAATATTGTTCAACAAAATAGTTGAATTTTTCAACTAAAGAGCTTAATTCCCGGTTTTCCCAGTCAGTAAGCACCAGACTTGGAGTTGTACATTTCTTTAATTTTTTGTGACTTACAATATGTGGTTGACTTTTTGTTTAAGTCAAATATTTAGGGGTTGATGTTGATAATCCAACGATTTTTCGATCGCACCCGGTGTAATAATTCTGAAAAAAAAGAATCTGAAAACAATAATGAGGAGACTGGAGCTGAAAGGTAAACACAGAAACATAACCTACAATTTCTTAAAGTATTTGCAGATTTGCTTACTCTGGCATTAAATTGAACCAGCTATGAATAATAATTATAGCACAAATATACAAAATATACAAACGGATTTTAAGGTGAAACACTGGACAGTTAAGAACACACAAAATTGACCCATTTATCTGTCAGATTGTATCTGTCAAAAATTACTTGCTTTGGAATCGAACAGTAAAATACCAACAATCTCAATTCTAAATCTGCCTGAGTTAAAGCCGATATCAGGTTGTGTGCGTGCGATATACCTAAAATTTCTTCAAAAATATGAGAAAATCATCAAATATTTCATAAATTTATAATAAAAACACAAAAATATGTTGAAATACTTACATTCAAGATAATCCCACTTATTACACTGGAGAAAATGAAAATAATTCAAATTTCAAAGGCACTGACTTCACGCACACCGCTACCACACTGGTGCAAATTCGCACTCCTTTAAAGTTTCGAAGTTGCTGTATGAGCGGTAACGAAGATAATGACATCGGCCTTAACGCAGCAAATAGCCTAGGGGACTAGTAAATTTCACGAGGTGCGAATTCGCACTAGTGTGGTGATTAAGGGTTAAAGACGTGGTGGAACACGCGACAGGATAATCGACGCTTAACTATTCCAGTACATTTAATCCGCTGTCAGTTCGCCAATGATTTAACTGAGGTTGGTGGAACTGGCCCTTAGAAATGCGATAAAATATGTCTTGAATTTGTAAAGTAACTACACGGAAGTGATCTTTAATTTGCGGAATTAGAAAAAAAATTATTAAAGTTATCATATAAATATATAACCTTACATATTTATAAGAGTGATAAAGCCTGAGTAATTATTTAATGTGGGACCGTTGTCACTCGTCAATCCTACGGGGATTGCGTGTTATTAAAAACTCAATAATATGGCAATTTTCACAAGTTATTGATACATTTATCATAATATAAGAACATAAAATTAATTTAAAATAAAAGAATTGTAAAACTTACGCTACCTTTCAGTTTTAAAAGGGCACGGGAAGGTTAGTAGTGTCGATGATATCCTCGATGACTTGTAGAATAGCGACGGAATTCTACCGGTTTTTTTTAGTTGATGCACACGAACTATTTGGAAATCAACTTATGCGACGACCGAAGACCGAAGGGACTTAGTTTACACTTTGTCAACGGGTCACGTACAGTTTACATTTGGTCACATTGTCAACGAGTCACGTACTTCTCAAAGTTATATTGCAAATAATTATATGTATTAAGTTACAATGTTCTTGAGTAGAGAATTTTAGTGCCTTGTCTATTAAAACTTCCGGTGTTCGCTTACATTTGCTTTTAATTTATTCATATGTTATTTTACACGAGCAAACCACGCTATTGTACGCGATGACTTATAGAGTCTGTGGGTCGCGATGATCGGTTGTCGCGCATCTCAATCTTCCTCTTTTTCAGGAATGCGAAATGGGTTTTGGCGTAACCCATAAACACTTTTAGTTACCGTGCATCTGACCATATACCTATTATTCCACTAAGTGGGCCACTAGTTCTGATGAACTAGTGTATGCAAATATAATAGAGATTACTTAATTTAAACACACGCGTGTATTTATACTTTACATGATTTTCAATTGATTTTGTTATTGTTTTAATTTGTTGAAAGTATAAATACATTCGTATGATTAACAATCTATAATCATTTTATAACGAGTGAGTTTAGCATTACAGATTCTCAATGACCCCACATCGGTATTCGCTGAGTGGTTACCCATGTATGATAAGGTAGGTTATGCTTAGTTTGAAGGGTTACATATAATTTCTAAAATTTAGGATGTAACAGTTCTCCCTTCTTAAAATCATCATCGTCTCCGATGAAAATTTTCTTGATAAACCCAAGAGGAAACTGTATTGTTTTAAATAAATGATAGCCTTGCAAACTGTTTGAATGTAGTAATACTCTTTTTAACGAGTCATTTTCAAATATCGCTTAGATAGTTTATCGGTACAATTGGCTCAATGAAACATTTTCAGTTGGGTGAAAGATAGTTTGTGCTTAATAATGAATATGCGGTGGAATGGTATTGTGATAACTATGATGGTGTTACTACATGAGTTATGGTGAGTATTCCTTGAAATCTTTACCATTCATGTCTTTCGTCTTTTCTTTGCTGTAGAACTTTTTGATTATCAGCAGATTTCTTATGATATCATCATGCATTTGCACCCCTATTTGCATGGCGATCTCTCAGTCTTTGTGTCACCATGAAGTCCGATAGTTCTTCTGTTGCTTCTGCTTCCACTATTCGATTCGAAGACTATTGTTTTGACCAAAACATTGCACTGGATTTATCTGTGACTTCCTTACCATCTCTTTTCCATTTTATGTTTATATATGCTTTTGTATTGAAAACATTTTTCTTTTATTTTTTAAAATTTTGTATTTTGGACTAACGTGCAGTTGCTATAATTAGAATACGTTTGTAATATTCGTTTTAAGCCATTACTCAATTATTAATGAAATTAAATGTTAGAATTGAATGAAAAATTTTTCTTTTGTGCAATCTAATAATACAGATTTTGTTGTAACACAAATTGTAAATTACGAAAAACGAATATTACACAAACCTAACCTAAAATGTTGGTACTCACTTAGCGAATTTCCACCACTCTTGATCGAAGCTTTAATCCTTGATATCGAAAGTTAT
>NC_046658.1:165845505-165847257 GCF_010883055.1 Belonocnema kinseyi | reverse complement strand
CATGCCCAAAACTGAATGCACGATATTGCCCACACGTTCCAATGGTATGCCTACAGCATTAGCTACCTCTCTCAATTTCACTTTGGGATCATTCAACATCATGTCATGGATTTTTTGACATTTTCTGGTGTAGTGACCTCTTTTGGGCGTCCAGATCGTTCAGCATCAACTGTGCTCGAACGGCCACAACGAAACTCGTTAAACCACTTATGAATCGTTCCAATCGACGGTATAGAGTCCGCGTAATACTTATCCAGCTTAGCCTTGGTCTCGGATATCGATTTCTTGCGAAGATAGTAGTGTTTGATCAAAACTTGAAACTCAGATTTCTGTATATTAAAAAAAACTCGGAGGTTATTCGCTTCTCAGTGCTGTAACTTGTAAATGCGTAAACATAAATGGCTGAAGTTTTGACAGGCGTCATTTGAAGAATCAAGCTCGACGAAAATGGTTTACATTAGTGAATAATAATGCCATCTCTTAGAATTTTCAGGTATTTATCAGACTGCCTAGTACTAGGATGGCTCAGAACGCTACCAGGTTGATAGCTGTTTGTCTCTGCACGTATACTGAAGCATTGTGACTGGAAAAGTTTTATAAATGATTGAATATACGGATTAGGAAGATGGGGAAATTGCATCAAGGTTGCTTGATCACATATATCTTTTGGCACACCCCAGAGTCTAAATAAAAGCATGTATTATTGCTGTATAATTTCTTTGTTGTTTCATTTAATTTAGTATGAGAGTTTTTACTTTTGATTCCTATTCTCACCTCTATACACTTGTGCTATCGTGCATTAAAAATTATTAGAATGATAATATGAAGGCTGAAGTGATTATTTCAATTTTTGTGTTTATGATCTCTTTCCTTTAATTAAAATTATGGTTTTCTTCGAGAAAATTCAAATGATTGAGCTATTGTATTTGCCAGTACCCAGTAAGATTGCGTTTTTTTAACATGGTTTTGTGCTAAACATCAAAATTCCTATGATTAATTATTATTTCACATACTAAACAACATAGACCAATTCAAGGCATTTACTGTTAGAAAATCTGTATTCTATTTAACACAAGTTTATAAGAAATTTATTCGACAAATTTCTACTGGCGAAGTCCTATTGGTGAGTATCAGGAAACTATTTCTGCAAAATAGTAGTCCGTATTTAATCCAGAAACATGTATTTTATTAATTCAAAGTATCAAACTCCTTAAATGCATCACTCAAAATTTTTGTTAGCATTCAAGAAATAAACTTTCTTGACTCAAAAGGTTAAGGTTAATTCATTTGTTTTACTTCATTAGCTTAATTTACTTCTATTATTGAGTGCGTTTTTGAATCAGTCAATTTTTTGAAAGACATCCTTCAAGTTTGAGTTTGTATTCAAATGAACGTTTTCAATGTTAACAGTATAAAATGAATAAAATTTTGGATTGTTTCTTTGCTTATAATTAAAAATTTTAATAATATAAATAGACTGGTTCAAAATTACCCACTCGATTTTTTATTATTTTTAAATTAAAGATACAACTGTCTAGTCCAAAAATATCGTTAAGGAAGGTAATATATATATAGAATCAAACCGAAGGGCCTATGACAAAGCCGCCGAACGCGTCCTCGGGTTGCGGATAGAGGGTCCCTGTACCAAATGTTTCTGCTGAATATGGTTACAAAAATAAATAGGCAGTCGCGGACAATTGTCCAGGGGTGGTCCCGAAGGAACTAACCCCCAAGCGGAGGTGTGAAAACCGT
>NC_046658.1:165836157-165845405 GCF_010883055.1 Belonocnema kinseyi | reverse complement strand
CCGTCCCGGTACTACTCTATTCATTTGGAGTAGTTCTATGGACGAAGAACGAGCTCAGATCTCTTGATATCGGGACAAGAAAGGTTATGCACATGAACAAAATCATGCATCTTATGTCTTCCGTTCCGCGACTGTACATCTCATGCCGTCAAGGGGGTCGCGGAATATTGAGTCTTGAATGTCTTTACAACAGGATTATTCTGGGTACAGCACATAGAGTTGCAAATGGAAGAGACCCTCTTCTTAAAATGGTCAGGAATCACGAGGAAGTAGGCAAAGGAGCATTTCTGTACAAAGCAGCGAAGGAGCTGCTGAAACACTCGGACTTGACTACAGTATTAGGGGTGAGCAAAATGCATCAAATCTAATCCATCTCGAGTACTCACTCCTGAAAGTCCGGATTAAGAAAGAACAAGAGAAAAACTTTCGTGAACAGCTCCTAGATAAGAGGATGCACGGCATCTTCCACAGAAATGTGAAGGATCAGTCAATGTCTTATGAGCTAACGTTTGCTTTCCTTAAATCGCCCGGATTGAAATCTGGTACAGAGGGTTTCATTTTTGCATGACAAGATAGTGTCATTTCCACCTTAACATACCGTCGCCACATTTTGAGCCAAGACATTCTCGATGATAGCTGCAGGGCGTGCCATGCACACGCCGAGCATTTAGCTCACATACTATCTAGTTGTCCAACACACGCGGGAACGACCTACATTCAAAGGCACAATGCGGCACTAAGAGTACTTTATTACCATCTCTGTCACTCCTACGGCATTCACCTTAATATCGCTCCTCTAAATGCTCCTAGGGAAATGGGAATAGAGAATGGGAAGTGCCGTATATACTGGAACTTTATATTCTCGACAATTGTTTCTGTTGCTCACTCGAGGCCTGACATGGTTCTTCTTGACTTCGAGAAGCGAACCATGTTCGTTATCGAATTTTCGGCACCAGCTGACAAAAACATCATAGCCAAGGAGAATGAAAAGAAAGAGAGGTATCGAAACCTTATAAGGGAGTTGCAACGATTGGACCCGGAATATTCTGTTAAACTGATCGTCCTTATCATCAGCGCACTTGGAGGTGCCAAGCTTTCATTTGCTAATAGCCTAAAAAGCATCCCTGCGTGTCAACAATATGCTAGAACACTTGCGGGAAAAATGCAGAAGGCGGTTGTCCGTGGGTCGCTCCGTGTTCTTAGGGTCCACGAGGCTTTTGCTGGATCGTCGTATTGATTCCTTTACAGACTGTAACCACCTATCTCACGGTTGTGAGACGTGGTTATGGCTGAAATTTTACCGCGATTTCGCTGGAAGCGGGTGCAATTTTTCAGATTAGCACCCGCTCCCGGCGAAATCCTGCGGTTGTCCTTATGACAAATTTTTAATTATTTATATACTTATAGAAAGTTAATACACTGTTACCAATGAATTGTTTCCTTGGGTCGCGTTTCGGGAAGTTTGAATAACGCTATCTTTAGATTCTCCCCTTGGTTTTTGTTATAGCGAAGGTATACGACATGTGTCGCGCATTTAACCGTACGCGGAGGCAACTTTTCAGTAATAGAGTGATCTAGAATATTTGGTTTTGAAATTTTGATTAACTTACATGGTGTTGAAACTACGGTAAATAACTTACAGTCTAAATGACTGATGGGCGTTTTTGCTTGAGGTAATTCCTCTTCTTTTTTTTATTGACACTTTTGCTGTTGAAAGAGATTCTATTTGCTCTGGAATACTTGCTTTTTTATTTTCTGTGCTATTTCTTTCATGTAATAGTTGTGGAATTTTAGGTTCATTTGATTCATTTTCCTGGTTTATGGTAGAATTTAATTTTTGATAAAATTCCGCTCCACTGTCTAGTTGAAATTTCTCGGTGGCTTTTATATTGAGTTTTCGTTTTAAGCCTGCTCCTTTATAATCAGTTATCTGATCCTGCGCGACTTTCCACTCGTTATCGATGAAAGGAATCGGCTTTAAAGGGTTCGAATGGATAACTATACAATTACACCAAAATGAAATTTCAACGTTTTCTTGTCCGAGGTATTCTTTTCCTAGAATTCCATCTGTAGCCAAAGGAAAATCTTGAGAGACAAAGTGAAAATCTACCATGGATTTTTCTATGGGTAGCTTAATTGTGCCTGTAGTGGAAAATCTATTATAAGTCAATCCGTAATGTCTACGGATTCATCTTCACTTACAAATAGTTTTTCATTTAACAAATTTATTTTGATAATATTAATATCGGATCCTGTATCGATCAAAAAGGAAACTTTTTTCTTCTTGAAACTAGGGGATGAAAATTCTACAGCTGGAGATTCTGGATTGGATTTTGCATGGGTGATTGTGCACGTTTCATTAAGATTTGTGCATTGTTGTCTCGCCTCATACTCGAGCGCGATTTTTATGGCTGCGTCTAAACTCACGGGATTACCATGTGCTTCTACTACCCCCGAAATACCGTCAGGCAGGCTTCGTTTAAAGGCTTCGAGGGCACAGTCATTTAAGGGGAATAATAGTTGTTCGACATTTGGATATTTGTCTTCAAGGGCCGCTTGGGCAAAGCGCTGTTGTAAATGTTTTATTAAATCAGTTATAGTTGTAAAATTTTTCCCATGAATGGAATCTCTTGCCGCACCTTTCAATCGTGCTAATACAGCCTTGAGATATTGTTTTTCACAATTTTTTGGCACGGATGATTCCCCATTTATTATATTTTGGATAAAGTCTCTGACGGGCATATTTTTTTCATCATAACTGGGGATATTTACAACCCCTTGTTGCACAGCAAAAAAATTTGCCATGGATGTTATCATGGCATCACTAAGTGTACGGTTAACATCGCCGCTAAATTGAGTTTCATTTGTATTTTTATGCATTTTGATTTTTTATTGATAGTTGTTTTTAATGAGAAGTAATTTAAAATTGAAGGATAAAAATTAATTATCTGTAATTGGTTTTAAATATTAATTAAAGGCTTAAAATAATTAAAATGTGCACAAGGACTGCTCAGTTTTCAAAAGAGGATTCGAGTTACTGAATTAATACCCTAAAATTATAATATCTTGATCACAGATCGAATAATACTAAAAAAAAATATTTTTTATTTTGTAATTTTGAATTTTTATATTTGTATTTATTTAAATAAAATACAGATTAATGAAGTTTAGGTGGATTTCCAAACTATAATTAAACTTGATCACTGACTGACAGTTGCGTTCAGCGTAAGTCGAAACAGACAGTAACGGTTAGACAATTTCCCCGAGATGAAAGCATGAAATGCCTGCGAATGCTAAGTTAAATTCATCGCTTTTGCTTGCTCGAAAATTCTTTAAGTGATACTATTTTAACTGCTTTTTTGTATATAAAAGGTTCCAGATAAATACTAGACTTGATTTTGGAAGATATATTATTAATTATGAGTGATGAACACGTTGCCAAAATGTAGGTGATCGGTTTGATCGAAACGTGTACATATCACTTTAGCGAACGACCACCTTTGTTCTCTCAGTAGAAAAGGGCAGTAAAGATTAGACACACTTGATTCGTTAAATTACGAATGTTAAGGTGTTGATTGTGTCTACTAATTGAAACTTTTAATTTTAACTTTCCTTTTCGTTAAAATAAATTGAATTTGAAAGTATTAATTCCGTTACAGGATTTCCATTCTCGAGTGATCAGTTCGTGAAAGGGAGATTCTTATAATAAAGTTAAGTTGCTTTCCTAGACTCTTAGGAATCTAGGTTAGAAAGAGCTATTACAAGATGTAACGAGAAAAGGGTTTAGAATTTCAGAATTTTTAACTTTTCCGGATTAATTATTTTACATACTTTTGTTACTGTTTTAGCATGCTGAAATCAGATTGTGAATAGTTTCAAAGTTTGTCAATAGTTTAAGTTTTTTGTTAAGAACAGAAAATATAATTTTTGAGGTCTTAGGGAAACACTGAATTTAAATTTAGATTAAATATACTGAATTTTAACGAAAAAGTGACAATATATAAACAAATATGGTGACAAAATTGACCATTTTAGCTTTGTGAATTTTTATCTCAATAAAAAATACAGATAGAAACTCACTATCAGCCGGAATTATTGCACATGCATTCATAGAACATAATTAATTTTAATAATATTTAACTTAATTATTATAAACAATTTCTATAAACAAATTCTTTATGAACGAGTTTTTCTCATAGCTGAATTGATTTTTCTGAACAAAAGTGATTCACAATTGTCTTTAAAGCCATTTATAAACTTTAAGCTTTATCAAACATAAACAATATAGATTGTTTATAACAATTTAGTTAAAGAAGTCTCCTAATCGGCCGCTTCCTCGTAGAAAAACATGTTTTTTTCTTCAATAATTATTACAGTGACATTTATTGCGGTGACTAACCAACGAAATTAAATAAAGAATAATTAATATGATTGTTATAAACAATTAAAAAAAAACTATGATTTATTTTGTTTACATGCAAGTTTTTTATAATTTACATTTTAAGTTTTTTATAATAATCTCATTATTATTATGAGTATCAACTTTTTCATTGATTCAATAACACAAATAAGATTATCACAAAAATGATTGAAGAAAAAATAACTTTTTTCTACAACCAACCGCAGATTGACACGCATTGTTTTAAAATTGTTATTAACAATTACGAAAATTATTATTTAATGTCCCATATCCAATTTTGCAATCACTGTTTGTTTATTGTCGGATAATTTCAGTGGAAAACAATTTTTTTCTACGAGGAAACGGCTGATTAGGAGACTTGTTTAACTAAATTGTTATAAGCAATCTAACTGTTTATGTTTGATAAGGCTCAAAGTATATAAATGGCTTTATAGGCAATTGTGAATCACTTTTGGTTAGAAAAATCAATTCAGCTATGAGAAAAACTCGTTTATAAAGAATTTGTTTATAGAAATGTTTATAAAAACAATAGTTGTTAACTTATGCTAATTTTTTTGTTACTGTCCAAATATTGTGCTAGTTTATTAAATATTTTAGGGCAAAATAGCTCCCTGAACATACATCAATACTTTACGAATTTTGAGAAGACTTAGCCAAGACGAATTATTTTTAGTGGGATATGTATCATCTCGACACGCTTCACAGTGTGGCAAGAGAAGCTGTTTTTGGGCAAAAAAGGCGGGACAGTATGATATTTAACCAATTTATATGTTTTTTTAAGTAATCTTAATGGTTCCAAATATATAGTAGAGCTGCTATTACAAAAGTTTTCCAGCTAAAGCTAAAGCAAAATTTCCATTTGAAACCGAAATTTTCAATTTCAAGAATTTTTGAAATTTAGTTTGGAAGTCTTATGGTCTGTTTTATGGGGTCCCAAAAAACCCCTATAAGTGAAAAAATGGGTTTTTCGAGATTTTGTTGCTAATTATGATTCTTTTTGCAGTTTTTTAACGCAGATTATTTCGAATACATGAAATACTACTTTATACTAATAATTAGATGTTTATTCAAATTGTTTCAACAATTTTTTATTGTTTTTAGCAACTTTCTCTTAGAAAAGAGTTAGAAAGTGAAGGTTTTTTCTAAATTTTTCAACTTATTTTCAATGTTTCAGTTCGAGCGAGGCAATAATAAATTAAAGTTAACAAAAGTAATTGTTTAAACAATTTGTTATTATTCATAACGATATTCTCTTAGAAGAATGCTAGAAAGTTGCGGTTTTTTCTAAAATTTACAACTTTTTGTCCACTTTTCACTCAAAGTGAGTAATTATCTAATTTAATTCAGGAAAAATAATTGTTTAAACAAATTATTACTTTTTATAGCTATCTTCTTCTAGACTAATAACACATAGTTGCGGTTTTTTCCGGAAATTTTAAACTTTTTATCACTTTTCAATTAGAGTGAAGTGATAATTAATACAAGTTAACAAAATAATTTTTTAAACAATTTTTTATTATTGCTAACAATATTCTCTTTGCCTAATGATAGAAAGTTGCGGTTTTTTCTGAAATTTTTCACTTTTTTCCCCGCTTTTCACTTGAAGTAAGTTAATGTTTAATTTAATTTAACACAAATAATTGTTTAAACAAATTATTAATGTTTATGGCTATCTTCTCTTAAATTAGGTCAGAAAAGTTGCGGTTTTTTCTAAACTCTTAAGCTTTTTGTCCACGTTTCACTTAGTGAGGTAATAATTAATGCAAATTAACGAACATGCTAATTTAAACAATATATTATTGTTTATAATGTCTAACTTTACTTAACCTTTTTAGCTGGTAGCAAATAATAAATAAACATTAGAGGGAATCTTATTTTAAACAATCTCTTTCTTTTTTACTTTTAATTATGCCATTCTTTGTTTTTGTCTCTTTTGTATGATAGCTTTTTTGTTTTAATTAATTTCTTTTGAACATTGGAAAAAGAAAAAAATTAATTTACTTAAAACAATACAATACTATTCAAAATATGATTCTCTCTAATGTTTATTTATTATTTGTTCACAACTAAAAAGGTACAGCAAAGTTAAAAATTTCAGAAAAAACCGCAACTTTTTAGCATTAATCTAAGAGATGATAGCTATAAACAATAATAATTTGTTCAATGAATTATTTTTGTCAAATTAAGTTAAATATTAATTCAATTCAAGTGAAAAGTGGGCAAAAAGTTAAAAATTTCATAAAAGCCGCAAGTTTCTATCATTAAGCAAAGAAAATATTATTAGCAATGATAATAAATTGTTCAAACAATTATTTTGTTAACATGAATTAATTATCACTTAATTCTAATTGAAAAGTGATAAAAAGTTAAAAAATTCAAGAAAAAACCTCAACTATGAAACGTTGAAAATAAGTGAAAAGTTCAGAAAAAACCTTGACTTTCTAACCCTTTTCTAAGAGAAAGTTTCTAAAAACAATAATAAATTGTTTAGAAAATTTAAAGAAACATCTAATTATCAGTATAAAGTAGTATTTCATGTATTTGAAACAATCTGCGTAATATTTGTTTCGCATTCTGTGACTAAGTGTAGAGAAATGGTGAATTTCGAACTCGATTCACCTAATATTAAGAATTAGAATTATTTTTAAAAAAATGGTTTTATTTTTTTGTGGATATGAACAAATTTCCGGGCGTCTTGCATAAAAATTCTAAAAAAAATTCGTTAGACCATCCTAATCAATAATCAGTTAACTATTATTAATTTAAAGCGTCCTTGAATTAAAATAATGAAGTTAACTGTACAATGCATAGGCAGATTTATTTTAATCCTAGCATTTAGACTCCAAAATTTAAAATTATATGCTGTGTGTTGCTCATGCGGCTCATATTGAGGTAAGGAGATCTGGTCTCTGGAATCGAATGCTCCTTCTTTAATTATCGGAAAAATCGACCATCCAACCCAACCGTATCAAAAGCTTCTCAAGGTCGTGTATTTTCTTAAGGGCGTGTGTTGTCGAGTATTTGTACCTAAATCGGAATATCCACTACCCCATTGCGGCCGGCACGATCGGAAGTTGTGAGAGCCGGTAGTCACTCGTAGTGAGAATGCACCTAATTTTTTTAAATATTGTATCTCGACAAAGAAGCCTTAATCAGTATAACGCTAAAAGTGTTTTTTCATGAGGTCTCAAAGAACACTCATAAGTATTCCCAGCAAAACAGTATGGGACATTACGCGGTGCCCCTTGTATAGTAAAATGGTTTCTGAAACGTTAAATCAGATACCTGATACGATGTAATTCATCTACGCCCCTCTTTGAATTTACGAAGCTTCAAAGCAGAAACATAAAATATTACACAGATGGTAACGTCAGTTTTGAAGAAATGTGTAACCAAGTTATTTTCGTTTAAACTCTTATCAAATGTAAATATTTTAGAACGAACTTGGCGCCTTCAATGTGGAAGATAACGATTACAATACACATTGTATAAACCAAAGAAGCATTAAAAGGTTCATTAGTTAAATTTTTACAATATATTGTTATATAGAAAATATGAGGATTGTGTGTACCCTACTCTTATGCTTGACCATTATCCTGAATTCTACTGGTGAATATAATACAATAATTTATTTATTATTTGGGTAAATATTCTTTTAAGCTTTGATTTAACCATTATATTTGTGATTTAAAGAGCGCAGCCAATTCCTTTACGTACCAAGTGGCATAAAAATTGGCCTTTTCTGCATTCGTGTAAATAGTAATAGTATATTCTCATCACGTACCTCGTGCTCCGCATTCGAGTTTCTGGCGGAATTTGTATATCATTGCCATCAGTGCATGTTATTATAATTCATAAAATGCATTAATATTGTAGCCCGAACCTCAGTGAACCAGACTTTCCCAATTGAATTTTCTACCGCATCGTGTTCAACATCGCAGAGGTGGTGCTCTATTGCATCATCTACTAATGATTTACTAAAAAGGTCTGTATAAGCGTCTGGGGTAGAGAGTCTAGTTACAACAGCAGCCTAAAAAAATGTTCACTAATAAGGGGATGGGAGCTGTTAGTTTTAACCGGAAGTTATAGCTTTGTTGTGTTTTATGCCGAGAAAGTCACCAAACTTTAGCAGCGTTATGTTGGATGGGACTCCACATGGCTGGCTAACGAACCTGAATTTTATTCTAATGACAAAAAAATGAAATTTTTAAGATAAACTGACAAGAGTTGCGTTTTCAAGAAAAACGATATTTTAACATTTTTATAATGAAAGTTCGCTAACCGTAAGACAAATGTTTTATCTGTAAACAAGAATTGCTCATATTTAGAATTAAAAACGGTCGATTTTATTATTTGATCAAGTGTGATAAATACATAAAGCGTTCCATCCAAAGCGTATCGACATAAATTCACATATTCAATGTAGATATATAAGATACATGATATAAAGTCCCATTTCTAAACATCGGGAAACCCGGGTGCAGTGCATGAAGCTCCTCCCGCCGCCCCAGAGCCCTAATATTTCGGTGTCCATAGACTTTTAAAACTGTTTATCATAAATTATAAAAAAGAAAATAATTAATAATCATTGAAATCATAGTATTTATAGTACTAAGTATTATTATTCATTATCAGGGTAAATAAGAATTCAACAAATATTGACTTACACATTTATTATTGCGTCACATTTTTTCACTTCGAGATTCCTTTGCTGTAACTTTAGAATAACCACTGATACAAACCGGGTGTATGGTTGGTGAACTCCACTTGATATGAAGGTGTGGAGAGAGAAGGTTGCATCACGAAATGTTTGGCAAATGATGTGTGG
>NC_046658.1:165830181-165836147 GCF_010883055.1 Belonocnema kinseyi | reverse complement strand
TGCTTTACCACGGCTTCCGGAGTGCGGTTGCTGGTGTATGTGACGGGCCGCTCGTACCCCACTAGGTAGAGGCCACTTTACCACGTTGCGGCTTCTTTGGTGTTTATGGCGGGCCGTTCGTAACCTCCTCGGTAGAAGCCACTTTACCACGCTGCTTCCGTGGATCGAAGTTGGTAACGGCCCTCGGACGGGCAAGCTTGGTACGCAGGGACTTGTCCAGTCGTCACATCGACCGATCCTGGTTCCGGCGACTAGTCGGCGGCGGCAGTGGGTTGCGGGGTGCACCCTTGGCGGTCATGAGGTACCTCCAAGCCTGGAGACCTATGATCTATGCGTGTCCTAGACACGCGCAGCAGTGCAGAAGAACGGTGGTGGTAGAGTGCCCTGGCACGTGTGGAAACGTGAGGGCCACTAGCCACGTGCTGAGGTCCCGACGTCAAGGCTGTTAGCAAGAAGGCTAGACCTAGAAGACTAGGTCGCGTCTGTACTTGCCGCAGGGGCGTTTCGAGGGGGATCGAAGGGTGAATGCTCTGTTAAAAAATACTTGCGTTCCCTAATTTGTTTATAACTATATGCAAAAATTTCCAATGCTTTAAGAACCGCTAAAATTAATGTTGGGACCCTTTCTGTACCAATGAAGAGTGTGTTTGAATGAATTTAATTTGAACGAAACAACGTCGTTCGATGCATTTTAAATGGCATTTTTTTACAAAAATTAAAAAAAAATTGAAAACGATAGATTTCAGAGAATGAAACATGAAAAACCCTTCAGGAGTCACTCATAGAAAATTAAATTCTCATTGGGAGAGAGGAAGTTATAAATATTTAAAAATAACCGTATTGCCTGGGGATGCGAATTTCACTCCCTGTAGTTCGAGGAGGGATGGTAGTAAAACTCTGTAAATTTGTGGGTATACTACTATCATAAAGGCAAAGAAAAGCTAAAAATTTAAAGGCAATTGGAAGAACTCGATAAGATCGATACACAAGAAACAGATTAGGATCGAAAAATGCAGCATTATAAACATTTTTTAAAACCAAGTTTTAGAAAATGCGATTATATCATAGTCATGCACAGAATCAGTCAATAACAGATCCAGTTTCTCATCACTCAGTCCATTCACGTTTTGATAATACATTCTAATAACGCGCCTTTTACCTATGTTTGTATTATTATTTATTCGACGTTGTTCACTGTGAGGTGAGGAAGGTTCTTTACTATCTTCGGGCACCCATTGCGATAAGTTTTTCGAATTTTTTCTTCTCCTTTTGGTATTCGCTCGTTTAACACGTTTCTGAGCTCCCGATACTCTTTTCGCTGTAATACTGTTCTGTCCTGTGACAGGTTCGTATCCTGTTGACGTATCACGTTTGTTTTACCCTTGCGATTCCTAAAATACGTACGTAATATTATTGTTGAAATGAGCTTCGTTGTAAAAATACATTCAAGGGGTCTGGGTACTTATGCAGCCTGGGAATATTTTCTAGTTCGTATGAGTCTTATTGCATTCATATTTTACAGGTGATAACAATTGTTTAAATATCTTTCAATTTTACTGTAATCAAACTCCTAACCGCTTTTCTTACTTATCTACTCCGCGGCGCCATGAAGAATTAGAATATTTTTTCTAAATGCGCGTTTATTTATCCACCTTATAACATTTCTCATTGTTGAATAGTTTTCGCCACTATTTGTTTCAGCACTTAGATTTCGGTCATTAGCCTGCCTTCCAACAATTTACAAATGGCTTACACCCAGGTGTTTAACGAGACAAAATCATAGTATGCATTTATGAAATTGGGCCTCATAATTCCAACCTTATTTACAATTCGTCATGTTCCAACATACAACTGTTTCGATACATAAAACAAAAATGTAATCCTGTATTTCTTGTTTCAGAATTCAGTTCACAGTCTACCGGTTCTCCACCAACTGCGGAACCACCTGTTCGTGGCAGGTCACGGTCTCCTACTCTCAGGAAAACTTTTCCCAGCATATTTGGATACAAATTTGAAGATCTTGAATTTATTCGACTAATTCCTCACAGCAACACAAGACGTATATTCGAACTCCGAAGATACGTTTTTCCTCCAGATAAACCAATTCGATTGAAACGAAGAAATCGTGGCGAAAATCTTATGCCGACCGGAGAACAAATTGTATTATCAACGCCGAATGGCGACGTCTACGCAATGTTAGATAAAACTTCATGCCATCGCACTACTCTTCATGCAATATTTACACGAGCTTCTAGGCTCTTAGTGCGGGCGAAAATAAACATGAACAGTGGCGAGGTTGCGGTATTGACCGCAGAAGAAATAGTGGACTGTCCAGTAACTACCCAGGAACTAATCACAAAGAGTTATGGAGTATTACGTATGTATTGAGTAATAACTTTGTACATTTACAATTACATCTTTCTACATTTCCCAATAATTTTTAAAAGATCAGATATTCTTCATTAATAAATGGCTATTAATTTTCGAAAAGTACCTATTCAGTACAAACTTGGTATTTAAGGTAACGCTTACATGACTATTCAGAGCTTGCAAATTTTTAAGTATTTTTTTTATAATTATAATTTTGACTCCTGCTTTTTTCCTAAATTGTCAATTTGAAACTGAAAGACTTTCAATGTTGTGGGGAAACTCACCTAACGCGACTCGCACTCCCAGATTTTTTTAATAGGTGGGAGGTTCTGTAAGTAATTTAGATAAGTAATAAAATTTATTTCCGAATAATTCGAATTATTGTTGATTAAAGATAAATTTTTAATTGCAAATTATTTTTAAATATTGGGTACTAGTTTAGAAGATAATCGATACCCAAAATAATATATTTAGACACATTTTAAATGACTTAGGTTATACTTTATTTTTAATCAATATTAAGTTTCGAAGACATCGAAGTATGTCGAAACAGAAACTAGTCTTACTCTCTCCCTACCATTTTTAAAAATTATTTAATGTTATTAACGCATGGATCATTTTTGTAGGAAAAACTTTGCTTATGGCACTGCTGTTTAAATTTTTTAAAATAAGTAAATAATCTTCAAATACCTTTATTTGTTAAAACGTATTTTGTAAAGCCGTTGAACGAGACGAAATTAGAGGAATTAATAAATTTGGGCCCCGAAATTACAACCTTATTTACAAGTATTTATGCAACAACTTACGATTCTGTAGGTATTTAAAACAAAAATTTAATCCTGTATTTATTGCTTCAGGGTTAAGTTCACCTTCTACACGACCATCTTCCTCTTCTTCTGGTGGACACTTTAGAGACACTACTCATTCTCTTGCCACACCTCATAATTCTACCAGGTCTGGACCACCTCCCGAATCACGCCTTCATGACAGTTCTGATTCTTCTACTCTCAGGAAAACTTTTCCAAGGGTGCTTGGATATAAATTTGATGATCTTGAATTGATTCGACTTATTCCTCATAAATATCCACATCGGATATTCGAACTTCGACCATATATTTTTCCTCCAGATAAACAAATTGCATTGAAAACAACACATTATATTCTGAAACCCATTCAAACCGGCGAACAAATTGTAGTTTCAACGTCCAATGGCGATGTATTTGCAATATTACTAAAATCACCAAGCAAGAACACGATTCTTCGTCCAATATTTACCACTATTTTTGGGAATTCAGAAAGAGTGAAAATAAACATGAATAGCGGCCACGTTGAAGAAATGACCAAAGAAGAAATGGCGGAATGTCCAGGAACCTCCGGGGAAACAGTGGCAAAGAGTTATAGAGTATTACGTATGCCAATTGAAATTCAAAAGTAATTTTTGCATATACAATTACATTTGTTTACATTTCGCAAATGTTTAAAAAGTATATATCGAGTTACTTTGAATATCAAAAATTTTATATTCAGTTTACAACGCGAAATTCTACATTAATTTATATACCAATTTTTTTAGTTTAAACGTATCATTTAAAAACAATAATTTGTTTACTTTTTCGAACTTAGAATTGCTTAGAGTAATACAGTTTTTTAATTCACAAATTTATTGATTCCTTTTTAATTTCAGAGTGTAAAACATCCGACAATTTCCTTATTATCTTGAACTATATTATGTTAAATGTATCTTTCAATCATTTTTTACATCGAAGCGTATGTATTTATTTAGTTCATGCAAAATAAAGAAAGGATTTTATTCCATATCATCATTTTATTTTAGTTACGAACAGTTTTTTTCCCATAATTAAAACCTCTTTCTCCTTTTACGTCTCGTAACTTATGCGAGCGTATTATCAAATACAAAATAATAACGAAATAAACATATTGAAAACATATTTTTCGAAAATTAAAAAGTGAGCATGGGTGAGGAAGGCTGGTTTAGGGGAAAAAAATACTCTCCTAGATATTACTTTCTCGCCTGCCTCCTCCCCTAATCTTTAAACCTTTTTCACATAAAAAGTGGGAAAATTCCAGGAATTTTTCATGGTGTGTAAACCTATTTTCCAGCTGCCGCGCGGTAGAAGAATTCACTCATTTGAAGAATGTCAGTCATCGTGGGTCTTTCATGTCCATAAGATTTTTTTAAATATTTCTTTTATTATTACAATCTGGAAAAATTCACAGTTATTTTCCTGAATCTGAAGAATGAATTGCCAGAAACAAATTTGCTATAGGCAACTATATAGTTTCACAAGTTTCACAAGTTCTGAGACAGAAAAAGGAACGGTGTCATAAGAGACCCACCATGCGGACGAAGGGTTAAAAAAATCTGTCAAATTACTTTAAAAATTATAAATTTCATATCACTGGATATTTTACTGCCGTTTAAAATAAGTTCTATTTCTATTTCTTCATGTTTTACTATTTTTTAAATGGAAATTCTCAATGTAAAGAATTCTAAAATTCAGCTTGGAACACTTATGATGCAATTTTTATTTTTTGTACTTGAATTTGATTTTATCGTCACTTCACACTAATTTAAAAAAAAAAATTGTTGAATTTTAATGAATGGTTGAGTCATTTTTCTGGGAAAACTTTCTCTGCTGTTTTTAATCTAAGAAGTAATTTTTTCCATGGCTGAAATCTTTAAAACGATCGTCTTATAAGACATTTTTCAAACAAATAAGTATAATTGCCGATTTTTCATACATATTTTCAGAATGCGAGACAGTAGAGGTGTAGGTAATATTTTCTCAAAAGAATTAGCCGGAGTGGATAAAAGTGCAATCCCCTTTTTTGGTAGGAAGCGTCAGTAGAGCAAATTAAATTACAAAAACTATTCAAGATTTTAATCATTGGACTGTAGTTCGTGAAATCTGTTTGGATCTATAAATAATAGTCGAACAATTATAATTACGAAAAGTCTTTGAATTAAAATAATTTCACTTTTAATGTAAAAAGAGTACCATGAAGAAAATCGTTCAATTTTTAATTTTTTGAACTTAGAATTGCTTGAAGGTATTTATTTCCAGATATGAACACGTAGTTTTTTGTTAAAAATGGTAATTATATTGTTTCATATTTAAAATAATTTTTATTTATGAAAATGCATTAAAAAATGTTAAACAAGTAAAAAATATATAAATGTGATTAGTAAAAATGTTTGACAATGTTCTTACATTGAAACATTATTTATCGATGCAGGCACACGTGGTGCGTGGCCGTAGTTTATAAGCCATCTATAAATGTAATAAATAACATAAACTATTGAAAAAAAATTTCGACATTAAATAGTATACTTAAATTAAGAACAATTCAAAACTTAACAATTTAAAAGGCAAAAATTTCGTTTCATAGACACTTTTTGATATACTACTGGCACATAACCTCACGATTTTCACATGACAACTTAGGACGGCTGCCGATCAAACACTAACGTTAGGCAGAGCTGCCAGATCGTGGATGAAATTTACCCCCACCATACCTACCGTTTGGGAGCCGCAAAACAGAAGGTGCATGATTACCACTGTGAGTTCGTATGT
>NC_046658.1:165828858-165830081 GCF_010883055.1 Belonocnema kinseyi | reverse complement strand
AAATACATAACTGAAGAAAAAAATTTTTTTTAATTGTTTTCAACATGATAGTAAAATTTTAAATAAAAAAAATTACATTTTCATCCAAAAAGCTAAATTGTATACTAAAAAAAGGCATTCCTAATAAAATACATGAACTTTGCAGAAAAGAAATTTGTTTTCCATGAAGACTAATTTTCTGAGCAAAAAATCAATGTTTAATCATAGTTAAATTTTCGACAACAAAGATTACTTTTCTACCAAGAATGAAGAGTATTCAATAAAATACAACAAATTATAACTAAAAACGATCACTTTTCATTTAAACATAGAATAGTTAAATTTCTGGTTTAAAAAAATTAATTTTTAACCAAAAAGAAAATAAATTTTCTACAAAATAGTTACATTTTCAGAAAATAAATTTATCCAACTAATTGATGAATCAACAACCAAAAAGAAATATGAGAAAAAAAATGTTAAAATTATTTGAAATCGCTCGAAATTATTGAAATTAATTGAAAATTCGTTGGAATGTTTTAAACTATCCTGAAAAATTTTGAATCCTTTAAAACCGCTTAAAATTTTTGAAAGCTCTTGAAAATTCCTTACAAGTTTAAAAATACCTTAAAAGCTTTCAAATCCTTTAAAATCTCATACTGAATTATTGAAATCAATTGAAAATGCCTTGGAATCTATTAAAATATCCTAATATGTATCAAATTCTTTAAAATCTCATATTAAATTACTGTCAAAAATTGAAAATTCCTTGGAACGCTTTAAAATACTCTCAAATATTTCGAAACCTTCAATATATTTTGAAAGACCTTGGCATCTTTTAAAGATTTCTAAAGTACTTTGGAATTTTTTTACATAACCCTGCTAAAATTGTTAAAATTCTTTGAAATTCCTTTAAATTATAAAAATAAGTTGAAAATTCCTTAAGATCTTCCAAAACATCCTCAAATATTAAAAATCCTTAAAAATCTTTTAAGATCTTTAAAAAAATTTTAAAGCTCTTGAAAATATCTTACTTGAAATCTAAAAATCTAAATTACTTGAAATCTATCAAAATATTCTAAAATATACATCAAATCCTTTAAAATATCATTCTAAATTACTGTGATCAATTGAAAATTCCTTGGAATTTTTTTAAATTCTCTAAAATTTTTCAAATACTTTACAATCTTTTGAAACACCTACAACTTATTTTTTTTAAGATTTATAAAGTATTTACATTTTTTTTT
>NC_046658.1:165827713-165828758 GCF_010883055.1 Belonocnema kinseyi | reverse complement strand
TAGTTAAATTTCTGGTTAAAAAAAATTAATATTTAACCAAAAAGAAAATAAATTTTCTACAAAATAGTTACATTTTCAGAAAACAAATTTATCCAACTAATTTATGAATCAACAACCAAAAAAAATATGAGAAAAAAAAAGTTAAAATTCTATGAAATCGCTCGAAATTATTGAAAATAATTGAAAATTCGTTGGAATGTTTTAAAATATCCTGAAAAATTTTGAATCCTTTAAAGCCGCTTAAAATTTTTGAAAGCTCTTGAAAATTCCGTACAAGTTTAAAAATACCTTAAAAGCTTTCAAATCCTTTAAAATCTCATACTGAATTATTGAAATCAATTGAAAATGCCTTGGAATCTAGCTTTTAAGGTATTTTTAAACTTGTAAGGAATTTTCAAGAGCTTTCAAAAATTTTAAGCGGTTTTAAAGGATTCAAAATGTTTCAGGATATTTTAAAACATTCCAACGAATTTTCAATTAATTTCAATAATTTCGAGCGATTTCAAAGAATTTTAACGTTTTTTTTCTCATATTTTTTTAGTGTTGATGATTCATCAATCAGCTGGATAAATTTGTTTTCTGAAAATGTAACTATTTTGTAGAAAATTTATTTTCTTTTTGGTTAAAAATTAATTTTTTTTAACCAGAAATTTAACTTTTCTATGTTTAAATGAAAAGTGATCTTTTTTAGTTAAAATTTTTTGTATTTTATTGAATACTCTTCTTTCTTGGTAATTTTTTGTTTAGAAAATTAGTCTTCATGGAAAATAAATTTCTTTTGTGCAAAGTTCATGCATTTTATTAGAAATGTCTTTTTTTAGTATACAATTTAGCTTTTTGAATGAAAATTTAATTTTTTTATTTAAAATTTTACTATCATGTTAAAAACAATTGAAAAATATTTTTTTCTTCAGTTATGTATTTGATTCAAAATTTTTTTGTTGCAGAAAACTAAGTGTTTTAGTTGGAAGTTTAACTATTTCTAATAAGACTTAGTCAACTATTCATTTATATTAATATAATATTTTATAATTACAATATTCAC
>NC_046658.1:165826416-165827613 GCF_010883055.1 Belonocnema kinseyi | reverse complement strand
TTCCACAACCTTGTTCATTGCTTTAAACGCCGAAATTATGGGTTGCAATCGAAACATTCCAACGTTTGAATATATTTCTCGGTCATTAAGCATATCAGCATTATTTAAAAGTTTCCGACATGCGTTTCCTTCGAATATTTCGCCGTGATAGCTCTTTGGTATTACCTTCAGTTTTTTGGCCAAAGTAGTGCCCTTTCTTTTCCAATTATTTTGACTAGACCATTCCAAAATATGTGGTTGACGAAACCTTGTAAAAGATGGAGTTCAGCCACTGGACATTTATTCAACACAGTAAGATCTGGTTTTTCTACGAAGAAAGGAGCATTCACTGTGCTACGGAAAAATTTTGCTTCTTTCTTATTTTTTTTACCAGCATCACAAAACTTAATATAATCTGTATTTAAGTCACCATAAGTCTTTAGTTTTTTGGATTCATCGTCCGCGTTCAAAGAATTAGTATCAGTGCTTATAATTATTTATTTCTCACTGGCTTCTTCCGAAGTAAATTCTTTACAACCGGATTTCAAATCTGATAAAGTCACAAAGCAATATGGACATGGGTATGTCGATGAAGCGGTTTGCTGTCCATTAACAATTAACAGTAGTTTTAAGTCAGAAACAAATTGAAAGCTTATGTTATTGATTTTAGTTAAGTCAAATAATATTTTAATATTTTCATAGCTCTCTTTAATGTTTGGAACAGTGCATAATAAGACAGTCTTATAAACGCTAGACGGTAGTGAATTTTTGTTGCTTCTTTTTTGTTTTTACAGTTCATCATCTCTTTCTTTGAAATCATCAATATAATCTTCTGGAAGAACAGACAGTGATACTTTGAAAAAACCTTGGCCTCCATCAGCCATCACTTTAATTTTATAATGACCAATTATATTTCTTTCACTCTATATAGTTTCCAATAAATTTTCGGCATCGGCCCAAATGACAGGTCTTGATTCTTTGAATTTGGAATTTTCGACTTCAAAGTCATAATTTGATTGTTTGTATACATTTTCAAATATTTTTGTCTTTAATGAAACGTGTTCTCTGTAATGTTTTGGGACCGAATTTTTTCCAGCGTGAACCCTTAAAAAATTTGTAAATTTTTTTATACTAGTATTTGACAAGCTCATGTGGTTTTGAAATTCATCCAAGTCTTGACTGGGAAATGTGACATCAGATTTATTGTTCGAACCAACT
>NC_046658.1:165824646-165826316 GCF_010883055.1 Belonocnema kinseyi | reverse complement strand
GACCATTCCAAAATATGTGGTTGACGAAACCTTGTAAAAGATGGAGTTCAGGCACTGGACATTTATTCAACACAGTAAGATCTGGTTTTTCTACGAACAAAGGAGCATTCACTGTGCTACGGAAAAATTTTGCTTCTTTCTTATTTTTCTTACCAGCATCACAAAACTTAATATAATCTGTATTTAAGTCACCATAAGTCTTTAGTTTTTTGGATTCATCGTCCGCATTCAAAGAATTAGTATCAGTGCTTATAATTTTTTTTTTCTCACTGGCTTCTTCCGAAGTAAATTCTTTACAACCGGATTTCAAATCTGATAAAGTCACAAAGCAATATGGACATGGGTATGTCGATGAAGCGGTTTGCTGTCCATTAACAATTAACAGTAGTTTTAAGTCAGAAACAAATTGAAAGCTTATGTTATTGATTTTAGTTAAGTCAAATAATATTTTAATATTTTCATAGCTCTCTTTAATGTTTGGAACAATGCATAATAAGACAGTCTTATAAACGCTAGACGGTAGTGAATTTTTGTTGCTTCTTTTTTGTTTTTGCAGTTCATCATCTCTTTCTTTGAAATCATCAATATAATCTTCTGGAAGAACAGACAGTGATACTTTGAAAAAACCTTGGCCTCCATCAAACATCACTTTAATTTTATAATCACCAATTATATTTCTTTCACTCAATATAGTTTCCAATAAATTTTCGGCATCGGCCCAAATGACAGGTCTTGATTCTTTGAATTTGGAATTTTCGACTTCAAAGTTATAATTTGATTGTTTGTATACATTTTCAAATATTTTTGTCTTTAATGAAACGTGTTCTCTGTAATGTTTTGGGACCGAATTTTTTCCAGCGTGAACCCTTAAAACATTCGTAAATTTTTTTATACTAGTATTTGACAAGCTCATGTGGTTTTGAAATTCATCCAAGTCTTGACTGGGAAATGTGACATCAGATTTATTGTTCGAACCAACTTGAAGTTTCAGCCTTTTTGAACCACCAGTTATCAATTCTACTTCTTTTCGAGATTTCCCGGGATTTCCTGTACTCTCGAGCTTTCTCTTTATTGATCTACTTATGATTTTTTCTTTTACTGATTCAGGTGCTGATTCAATTAATGTATTAAAATTTTTTTGCACCTTATTAGCATTAACGCAATTATGATTTTGACCAGACCCTTTGATTTGTTTAAAACATACATTACAAATCTGAATAATTTTTTCATTTGGAAACGATTCAGTAGAGCTCGTTGTAGTAAGTGACACAGCTTCAACATCAGACGCAGCATATTGACCATTCAAAGGATTAATTTCAATACCGAAGTTACGCTTATTCCCTGCACCTCGTTTATTTTTTATTTCTTACTTTTTGTTGCTTCCAAACATACATAACAATTACTAGACTGATTAGATTTGTTTCTGGTTTCTTTTTGAAGAAAAATACTTGTATAGTTTGGCATGATCAAAGAGGGACGCTTGGTGCCATTTGTATCACATTCAAAAATCGTGTGTCGACAAGTATTGCAGATACTGTTTGGAAACCTTGAGTCGTTGACATCGAACCTTTTCTCGACATACTTTTGGATTAATGCGGCACAGTTCTCACTTATTTTATAGTTTTGTATTTTTTTGGTCCCAGGAAATATTTTTTTACCACAACAAGCAC
>NC_046658.1:165821582-165824546 GCF_010883055.1 Belonocnema kinseyi | reverse complement strand
ACATTTCATGGAACTCAAGTCTACCTATTTGAAGTTTGTAAACAATACGCGAGTCGTGCTTGCCCCACCTTGACTATATACGCTGTGGTTTATACGCAATCGACGGCAAGAGAACAGTAGTAAAAGTACCAGCGTGTTATCGGTTCGTGATTTACTGATTCTAGTCAAGTGCAAATAACTAAGTGTCCCATTCGAACGATTCTGATTAATCTAAGCGTAAAATGATTTACTGTTTTCGGCCAGCTCAGCTAAATTATTAAATTACAATGTTAAATGTTTGAAAATTCAATTAGTTAAAAGATGGCCCTTGTCAGTAGTCATGAAGAAAACAGAAGTAAAGTTTGTGCTTGTTGTGGTAAAAAAATATTTCCTGGGACCAAAAAAATACAAAACTATCAAATAAGTGAGAACTGTGCCGCATTAATCCAAAAGTATGTCGAGAAAACGTTCGATGTCAACGACTCAAGGTTTCCAAACAGTATCTGCAATACTTGTCGACACACGATTTTTGAATGTGATAAAAATGGCACCAAGCGTCCCTCTTTGATCATGCCAAACTATACAAGTATTTTTCTTCAAAAAGAAACCAGAAACAAATCTAATCAGTCTTGTAATTGTTATGTATGTTTGGAAGCAAGAAAAAGTAAGAATATAAAAAATAAACGAGGTGCAGGGAATAAGCGTAACTTCGGTATTGAAATTAATCCTTTGAATGGTCAATATGCTGCGTCTGATGTTGAAGCTGTGTCACTTACTACAACGAGCTCTACTGAATCGTTTTCAAATGAAAAAATTATTCAGATTTGTAATGTATGTTTTAAACAAATCAAAGGGTCTGGTCAAAATCATAAGTGCGTTAGTGCTAATAAGGTGCAAAAAAATTTTAATACATTAATTGAATCAGCACCTGAATCAGTAAAAGAAAAAATCATAAGTAGATCAATAAAGAGAAAGCTCGAGAGTACAGGAAATCCCGGGAAATCTCGAAAAGAAGTAGAATTGATAACTGGTGGTTCAAAAAGGCTGAAACTTTAAGTTGGTTCGAACAATAAATCTGATGTCACATTGCCCAGTCAAGACTTGGATGAATTTCAAAACCACATGAGCTTGTCAAATATTAGTATAAAAAAATTTACGAATTTTTTAAGGGTTCACGTTGGAAAAAATTCGGTCCCAAAACATTACAAAGAACACGTTTCATTAAAGACAAAAATATTTGAAAATGTATACAAACAATCAAATTATGACTTTGAAGTCGAAAATTCCCAATTCAAAGAATCAAGACCTGTCATTTGGGCCGATGTCCAAATCACTGTCTGTTCTTCCAGAAGATTATATTGATGATTTCAAAGAAAGAGATGATGAACTGCAAAAACAAAAAAGAAGCAACAAAAATTCACTACCGTCTAGCGTTTATAAGACTGTTTTTGACTTAACTAAAATCAATAACATAAGCTTTCAATTTGTTTCTGACTTAAAACTACTGTTAATTGTTAATGGACAGCAAACCGCTTCATCGACATACCCATGTCCATATTACTTTGTGACTTTATCAGATTTGAAATCCGGTTGTAAAGAATTTACTTCGGAAGAAGCCAGTGAGAAAAAAAAATAATTATAAGCACTGATACTAATTCTTTGAACGCGGACGATGAATCCAAACAAATAAAGACTTATGGTGACTTAAATACAGATTATATTAAGTTTTGTGATGCTGGTAAAAAAAATAAGAAAGAAGCAAAATTTTTCCGCAGCACAGTGAATGCTACTTTGTTCGTAGAAAAACCAGATCTTACTGTGTTGAATAAATGTCCAGTGCCTGAACTCCATCTTTTACAAGGTTTCGTCAACCACATATTTTGGAATGGTCTAGTCAAAATAATTGGAAAAGAAAGGGCACTACTTTGGCCAAAAAACTGAAGGTAATACCAAAGAGCTATCACGGTAAAATATTCGAAGGAAACGCATGTCGGAAACTTTTAAAAAATACTGATATGCTTAATGACCGAGAAATATATTCAAACGTTGGAATGTTTCGATTGCAACCCATAATTTCGGCGTTTAAAGCAATGAACAAGGTTGTGGAATGTTCTTTCACGACGAAGAATGTAAACAAAGAAAATTTGACTAGCAGTATAAAAGAATTGAATGGAGCTTTTGATGCGACTGACGTTTCAGAATCGTTGAAAATGCGTATATTACTTAATCACGTTGAGCAAAGTGTGCAATATTTAGATTATTCAGGATTAGGACTATGGTCTGAACAGGCTGGTGAATCTTTACATTGAGAGTTCATCAAGTTCTGGAGCCGCTATAAAATAAATTTCATGAATGATCCTAGCTACGCAGTACGATTACGGAATGCAGTTATTGATTTTTCATCAAAACATATTTGATTTTGAAATTTGCAATTTCCATTAGTATACTTTGTACAAGTTTGTAAATATCATATAATTATAATAAAATTATTTGTAAATTGTTATACATTTGGGCATAATTAAAATATATTTCGTTTTCCAATTCAATTTTATTTATCAAAGACCAATCTTTTTGCAAGTCTGAAAACCCTCTGGGGAGGGGTGTGACCAGGTGGCGACACATATTTACACACAGGAGCCACAAAGAGAAGAAAATTTACGCAGAAACATAATTTCTGCTTAAAAAATGTTTAATAAATCGTAGTGCCTAGCCTAAAAAATATATTATTTTTTATTTTTCTGCAATCTAAGAAGTAAAATGATGTGAAAGGAATTCGAGGTTTGACACTAAATGCTGTATTAAAGTGAAATAAAAAATTAAATGGAAAGTAACAAAAAACCAGTTAGACGCAGATCATTTTATGACTATGAATAGAACTCAGATTGAAATTTGTAAAATCTGATAACAACGTAGCTTATATATATATATATATATATAATTAAAAATTTGTCATAAGGACAACCGCAGGATTTCGCCGGAAGCGGT
>NC_046658.1:165806633-165821482 GCF_010883055.1 Belonocnema kinseyi | reverse complement strand
TATAAAATGGAAAATGGACTAAGTTTACTTAGTTAAAGAAACCTTTTTTTAATAATATCATTTTATTTTAAATGTATATTTTAAAAAACAATTTAATAGTAGAAAAATGCTGTTTAAAGAAAAAACCGTTTCTTTAAAACAGACATTTCTTTGGCTGAACAGAAATCGATTTGCATCGAGACATCTGCTACGTGTTTATGTGTGAATGTCAAGTGATTAGCCCCACCCATCATTTTAAGTATCAGTGAGACAACATTATATCAATAAAATTCATATTTTACGATACAAAAATATCTTTGGGAGTTTTAGTAGTCTTTAAGAATCGAAGTTAGAGAACCATGCTTTTCTTTCAAGATAACCTTTTTTCTGTGAATAGTTTCTATAACATTAAAATAAACCCATGAAATGATAAAAATCGTATCTATAGCTCTTCAGATTTCTGAAGCAATGAAGCCTAAAACATTAAATATTACATGGATTGTGATATCATTGCAAAGAAGTGCGTAAAAAATTATTTTCGTTTAAATTATTATCAAATGTAAATATCTCAGAAGGACAAAGTTGACGTCTTGAATCTCAAAGATAATGATTATAAGATAGGTTTTAGAACCTTATGAAGTAGTAGAATGTTCAACATTAATCGGTTTGTTCTCGACTTAGAAAAAATGAAAATTGTCTGCACTCTGCTCTTATGCTTGGCCGTTATCCTGAATTCTATTGGTGAATATAATAATAAAATGTATCTATTAGCATAGAATACAAGCCTTTTTTGCATTTCAAAACTCAGGGACGCATTATGTAATTTTTAACCTTGGAACCAAAGTATGACGGAATAGTGCTCAGAGTCGAAACGTAAACAAGTTCAGCTACGGCACTGACTATTCGAGTGTATTGGCCGTTACGGGACTATCGGGGAAAGGGGTGGGGCTATAATAAGTTAGTTCCCACCCACTGTCAGCCCCAAAATCGGCGCTATAGAAAAGTTTCACGGTACTTTGTTCAACATAACTGAATATTTATTTTAAATACGAGAATTTTTATAATTAGAATACAAAACTATCGATTTTAATATTTGATAAAGATTGATACATACTGCAAGACTGAATTTGGGGGAATTAAAATTTATTAAGCCACGCCCATTCGCAAAGAAAATGCTCTAAGCTAAAATATCAAATTTTCTTAAACGGTTGTTGGGCGCCAGGAGCACATGCACAACCTAGATACGAGGGTGAATGAAATATTAATCGGAATTCTTTTTTAATATTTATTTATTTATAAAACAATACAAAAATACTATTTATTATTTTCCTACATAGTCTCCTTCACGCTCTACACATTTTTTCCAGCGGTTTGGAAGCTTGTTAATTCCTTGCTCGTAGAAACTTTGAGGTCGATTCATCAACCTATTGCGCACGAATTCCTCAACATCTTGATCGTTGTCAAATCGATATCCTCCAAGTGCATCTTTCATGGGCGCAAACAAATGATAGTCACAGGGTGACAAATCTGGGCTGTATGGAGGATGTTAACCGTACGTCGATCATGTAGGAAATCAATGAGCAACACTCCTCTGTAGTCGAAAAAGTCGGTCGCGACGACCTTACCGGCTGAGAGACGGGTTTTGGCTTTCACAGGACCGGCTTCGTCTTTCCTTCGCCATTCTTTACTCGCCATCTTGGACTCGGGAGTGTAATGATGCATCCATGTTTCATCACATGTCACGATATGCTTCAAAAAAGTCTATCCCTCCCGCTGAAATCGATTCAGATGTTTCTTACTGATTCGCAGTCGGATGTTTTTTTGATCTTCGTTCAATAACTTCGGGACCCATGGGGCACAGATTTTTTGAAACCAAGATGATTTTTAAAGATTGTTTGAGCGCTTCCATAGCTAATGCCCACCTGTAAAGCGATTTCATGAATAGTGAACCGCCTGTCACTTTCAATAAGGTCACGAACTGCACCAATGTTATCGCCAGAGACACTTGATCTTGGACGTCGATTATGACTCACATTTTCTACACTTTCTCGTCCACTCTTAAACTTTTTGGCCCAATCAAACACTTGAGTTTTAGACAGAGTATCATCCCCATACTGATCCTTCAATCGAGTCAAAATTTAGCACGGTTTAACGCCTTCTTTAGTTAAAAATTTTATTATAACCCGTTGTGCAACGGACGCTGGAACCTGTTGCTCACTCATAGCTGTACTGACGAATTGACTGAGTCAAACAGCTCACCAAGCGTTTTACCCAATCCTAATACACTACATTACAAGAAACTACACTGTGAGAGTGCTTGCGATTGGCTAAGAAAAGTATTTGTAAAATTCCGGTTTATATTTGATCCACCTTCGTACTAAAAGCGCGATCAACTAGGCGTGGACGAGGTTTGTGCCTGATTCGCAATTCATTTTTTAAAAGGGGGTAATTTTTCTTGTTAAGACAATTCAGTATTCTCTGGCAAGCGAAAATATGTGGTGAAAAATTTATATTTTGAAAAGGGAGAGTATGATTTCATGCCAAATTACACCTGAGGATATAAATTGAAAGCTTTCGATTTAAGTAGCTAAACACTTCGCTTGATAAAGGGCAGAGTGGGCTTTCGGAGTTTTCATTAATTTTCAGTAACGCATCATAAGTTTTCACCTATTTTATAACAGTATCATTGTGCTCTATCTGTTTGATTTGAGCAACGTGTATTAGGTACAATGAAGCCAATATTGGCACCATGTGCTACTGCGCTTGGGTTAAGGCTACGCGCTGATTGGCTACACTTGGGGCGCAATTCAAAATTATTTAAAAACAATTCTTTAAATTGAATAAATAATTATTGAAATATACACAAGAATATATAAAAATTATGTACTCTTTCGTTTCAGAAAACAACAAAATTTATAACAGGTATGTTTTATAAATAACGGTTTATTTTCGTTAAACTCAAGGACTTACTTATATTTCACAAAACATTTTTTAATAGATACATTTTTTGAAATACCATATAATATTTCATCAGCTTAACATCTAGTAGTTAATTGCAGAATATAATAATAATGTTTCAATTTCTATAACCAAACTTTCAGCTCAGAATATTGTTCTTTTGGATTAAGACTCTTAATCGAATAGAACAATATTCTGAGCTTAACTTTTTTTTCAGAAAAATTCAAATATAATCATTATTATGTTCTGAAATTGACTGCTATATGCTAAGCTGCTGAAATATGATATGGTATATTTTAATAATTATTTATTTAAATTAAAGATTCGTTTTTTAAAGGAAAATTAAAACCGCACGCCGAATGCGGCCAACCAGCGCGCAACCCTAACGCAAGCGCAGTAGCACAGGGTGCCAACATTGCCATCATTGATTAGGTAGCGGTTTGGGAATGAATCTCGAAAGCTACAACAATTTTGTTATCTTTCAGTTGACACCAAAAGAAAAATATATACCTGCTGCATAATTCCGAAAAATACAGCAGTTTCAATACCCCATTTTGCAGAATCATTTAGAAAGTCGAGTATTCTTTTTTTAATACCTGATTGTTTATCTTCCATATTTTCACATGATTGAACAAACTTTAGATAATTGATAATAAGATAATTGAGGTGTATTTTTCTGGTTTAAAAATTAATGTTACTTTTTTAGTTTGAATTATATTTCCTACATACGCTGTCTTAATTTTACTCTATTGTTTAATTTTAACACGCGTATTTAAATGACTTATTCCAGGGTAAATTATGCAATAATTTTAATTGCCTTTAAAAAGTTTCTATTATAATAATAAGAAAAGAAATCATAGAATCCACGGGGAGCACAATTTTGTCCCATTAATAAATGTTCAATAGGGTGGTCCAAAAATACATGGAAAATTTTTCTTATGCTACAAAGCAACAATCCCCCCCCCCCCCGTTTAAATTGAAGTCTGAAAAAATAAACTGCGTTTTTTATTTTATTATTATTTTAACAGCTGTCGGTTTGACATTAAGTTTACTATGTGAAATTCATGACGGAAAATCACTTTTTCTAGTTTTTGGAATAATTTTTTAGTGTTTGGGAAAATGTGACGGGGAAGTATATAGGTTTGTGAAGAATTAAGGAACGATGAATTTCATGAATCAGGCATAAGGGTGTAATACCACGAGCACACCGACACGATTCCCTGAAAATTACCCTGATTCCAAAAGTGTCAAACCTTTAGTGAGATATTTCTCAACATTGGTTAATTCATTTGCAATTATTTAAAGAAATGGAATTTGTTTTAATTTTTTTTCGAAAATTAATTTTTGTTTAAAAAATATGACTATTAGTTTAGTGGAATATTTAATAACATTGGTTGATTAATTTTCAAGTATGTAAAGTAATTGAAATAGTGTGAATAATTTTTTACAAAAAAATCATTATTATTTCTTTAGTGGCTGATTCATCAACATTGGTTCAGATATTTCTAATCGTTTAAACAAATTCAGTTAGTTTAAATAATTTTGTTTAATTAATTTTTTTTTTATAATTTTGGTCTAGTGGAATATTAAACAACATTTGTTAATGAATTAGATTTTCCCTATCCTTAAAAGATGATACCAAAAATTTAAAAAAAAATTTCTGCGTGCATTTTACTTTCTAGCGCAACTCTTAAACGAAAATGATGGTTGTTCCTAACTAATCAAGAGCTTATGTACCTAGTATATAACAGCGACAAAGATTTTCCTGCATTTTGAGGGTCAATTCTAAATGCAAAAAAAGAATTAAATCTTCTCTGTGCCAATCTTCTAGTATCAATTTTATCGTAAAATGCATCTCATTCTTATAAGGGTACAAAACACAATCTAATAATCTCCGCTCTACTACAGCCACTACGGGAAAGCAATCTGACTTATTTCCATAATTCTTAACATCACGCCAAAATGCTGATACCCAAAAGTAAGCCAAATGTCTGTATGATAATGACTTGCAACATTCTTTGGATAGGAAAACAAATGAAGGCACAATGAAATTTTTCATCGTTCAAAAAGAGGTATAACAAATTTCACAGGGTAACATGCAATTGATACATTTCTCGTGCGAACTGCGGATCCATTATCATATACTGAACAAGAAAAGCTGCTATCAGTCAACATATTCACACACTCGTTCCTCACTTGATTGCCATTATCTTTGGCGCTTCGCCACGCCAAAGAATACTTCTTCAGCAAACATAAAAATCGAAAGCATAAGGTCGGACATGGATTTTTTACTTATCATCTTAAGATCTAATCTAAAAATATTTAGCAGCTACATCTATCTCTAGGAGTTATCGCCAAATACCCTCAGGTGAATCTAACAGAATTTAAGGTAAAGGAATGTGCCAAGGTTTATTTGCAACAATAAAAACTTCGTGGCATCTTCGATCACATTCATCTCGTCAACAGAAGTGTTATACGATATGTTGGCGCTGGAAAGACCTATAAATGCCTGGACGGGCAGCAGAGCCGCATTCAGGACGTGGCGTCTATAGAGGATACTTTCCGAAGCAGATATAAACGTTTAATGTCACTTGCTGACTTACTTCGTCGATGCAAATAAATTATAGCTACACGATTGGCTTCTTTACTCATTACGGTTTTTAAAGCACCTGGAAAAGACTCAAGAACACTAACCGAATGGAAAATTACCTCAGGAACACGAATGTAATATCCAAATTAATGAATTTTCCACAGAATTTGGAGAAACTGAAGCGCAAAGATGGTGCGGGAACTTTTTACGGGCCCTATAGTTCTTGAAACTAAAATGTTCCGAATTTTGAATGAGTAAGTCAGTTAATAAAAATTACAAGTTCTATTGGTCGTAAAATTGGAATCTTTAGCAAATGTCAACTAGGTACCTGATTCCTGGAAATTCAAGGCTCTGCCGGTGGGGTCCATAGTTCGTAGAGGTCGGAGTATAATGGGAAATAAAATTTACAAAGCAAAACTTTCCTAATTTTGATCCTGGAAAATACTGAAGCCCTAAATTCGTAATATAAATTTCTTCAGAAAAAATTTTGTTTACTTCTCAGGACTTAAATTTCTTGTCTCAAGATAAGTCCACCCCGACTTGTCTTCAAAACCCGTCGTAAAACTTAGTTACAAATTCAAAACGTACATTTTCGACTACTGAGTCTCGCCCGTGGCTGTCAGCGAGACACAGGCGTCTTGGAAATGAACTCAAGATAAAATATTTGTACTCAGAATCCTACAAAAACAGCATTGCCATAGAAAAAGAAAAGAAAGAGAGATATGTAAAAACTTTATAAGGCAGTTGGCATGGTTATACCTGGAAGTTTTTGTTAGGCGGGTTTAAATGTTCAGATTAGCACCAGCCCCCGCTGGAATCCAGCGGTTGTCCTTAAGACAAACTTTTAAAAATATATATGCACATGTAAGGGTACAGAAAATATAAGCGTCGAGATCACATAGAAAGGATATTTAGAGACAAGCTAGAGACAGAAAATGTAACAGCAGATGTCATTTAGACGCTGTGTGACTCCATCAAGAGAAGGCGAAAGCTAGCAATAACCCTGAAGCGGAAATCATCGTGATTTGAAATCATCGAAATAGAAATCATCGAACACTTGAATGTGATTCGTCATTGTGATTCAGAACAGTGTTGTTAGCACCAGAAATTATTGCAGGCACGTATTACATCCAGACGTGGTTGACTGTGAAGGAAGAATATTACAACACCAATGATTATCTTTACTCATGATGGTCAATATTTTACATCTAAATATAGATATAAGGGTAGGTCATAGCCCTGCCCCGCAGTGACCTTAGTAGGATGTAGCTTATTAGTTTAAGTTTTGTACCTGCGTCACTACGAGATGCCTGTTATGATAAAGCAGATATTACAAAATTGGCCCAGGAAAGGTCTAATTCATTTTTCGCTCTTAGAATAGATACTTATGATCCAGGACAAGTGTAATGTGTCACGATAAAGCAATTGCCCTTTATAGAGCCGCCCTGTACTAAAACCCGCTGATGAGGCTGTCAAAGGGTTGCTGTCAATTGACACACGGTATATATGACAAAATCGGAAGCTATCTGCGCCATTGCATGGACATTTTAGTATTATAATAATATCCTTGTCGCGGACGCCAATCTTCCAAAGCACACGTAAGGATCTCAGAAGCTGACGTCCCGCAGGGAAAGATACCATTTTACTACCGCCACACCCACGGAAAAGCACGGAAGGCGTACGACTCTGCGTAAAATATATTTCGCTGTTTCATAATAGGTACATAGGCTATGTAATAATAAGTAAAAACCCTTATCTCTGCTTAATATTTGCTCTAGAACAGTTTATAAAAGCTCTTACGTAATACCGATCTGGCCCGATCGGATTTCCTGATCTGGCCCTGATCGGTAGAACCGTGCGGCCCATACCTGGGCCCGACCGGGCCAGACCGATTTCCTACTGAAACGCCATCTCCATGCGCTCGAAGAACTAGTGCTGCTTGTTTTTTTCTGGTAGTCAGTTGACCCCGAAACCTGTGCGAAGAAGATGAGAGTAAGTAATTACACTCTGCGGGCTCATTGAAAATTAACCTCAAATAAATTAATAATTAATTAAATTTTTTGACGTAAAATTAATATATTTACCATCAAATGAGTGAAATATTATTATATGATGAAATTGATTAAGTTCTTTTGTTTTCAATTATTATTAAAGAACTCAAGGTTTTTCGTTTTAATGTAGAGTTAGAATCATCAAATCTATTAACAAGAAATGAACTGCAGTATGCACAAAACTGTAAAGTTTTTAAATTATAAGAGTAAAATATGTGATGCAATCGTTTATTTTATTGATACTTTGATTCCGTATTAAAAAATAAATTTAATACAGAAATACATTGAGGAAGAATTTTCATAACATTCCAGCAAGAACTTGTTATACAATTGCGCATGCGTCGCATTCTGCATCTAATTGGTTTCGCGCGATGTTTAAAATGATAAACGAAGTTTTTTTCTTTTTATTATAAACAATGCAATTTTAACTTATAAAAATGTCCATTAAATCGAAATGAATTAACAATGATAAAAATTAATTAAATGCATATTCTGTAAATAATATTTAAAACAACCAGAAGTATTTAATACAAAAATTTTCATTTTTGTTTAAAAGTTGTTTGGTCTATATTTCTTCTGAAACGATTTAAAATAATAAAACAATCTAATAAGTGATGGCGCAATTTTTTGGCAAAAAATTATCTGCAACCACCTTCTTGAATTTTTCAAGAAGTAATGCAATTGACAGAAAATTGAATTTATTTGCAGTAAAATGATAATAGATCGTAAATCATACCTTATTTCTCGATGACAATAACTTAATTGGAAATTCAAAATATTAAGGTGGCCTTCGAAAGGAGAGGACTATTCGATAGTTTCGTGTTTACTTATATTAAAACTCCATTTGTGAAATTCATGAATGGATTATAATGAGACTCATCGTGTACCGATCGGGTTTCCCAATCGGGTGTCCCGACCTGGCCCCGATCTGGGCGTGTGTTTCATGCGCGGCCTGGCCCCGACCAGGATTCCCGGACCTGGACTGGTCTGGCTCTGATCGGGGCCAGACCGAGATTTATGCACGGGAATCTAAATTAATCTATTGAAAGAGCAGTGTTGAGTACAGTGAGCTTTATATAATTTCCACAATTATTTTTATGAATAATATTTACTGCTGGGTTACTGAAAGGTAATTAGACGTATAAGCTACATTATACAATAATTACTGGGACAAAATTTGGCTTCCCGCGGATTATCGGATCCTTTTTTTTATTTTAATAATGCGAAGATTCTAAAGCAATTGAAATGACTTTGAAATTTGACTCCATAATAAGTAAGTTCATTGAGGATGTTCATCTTAATCACAATGTAGGAGTACCCTGCATCTACCATGTATGTGTATGGAGTTACGGTCTTACGGTCCGCATAGGAAATGTCTATGAAACTGATCCCACAGGTGGTCCTACGGTTATTTTCTGTAACAGTTACAGACTTATTCAATAAATTTTACAAATTATATATACGAATTTGACAAAAAATTTCAGTGAACGTTACAGGGAATATCCGTAAATTTATGAGATAACTGAAAATGTAAACTGTTCAGAAAATTTGGTAATCTTAACAGAAAAAATGGTGTCCCTATTTTTACTGAAGAACCTGTAACTTCAGCAGAATTTGTGACTGCGTATACTAACAATTAAGAATATAAAACTACTATTTGAATTGCACAGTGATGAATCTTTTTAAACTCTAAATAGTTACAAGCTCTGGAGGCAAGACTTTTTATAACTTTGTCGCAAACTAATAATTTTTTTATCATTTTCTTAAAATATGATTAAAAATTCATAAAACCGGAAAAACGCTGCTCGCTTTTCCTTGACTGTAAGCCTGACTAAATTCGCGATGAACAAGTGAAATTTTTCTTCAAATTTTTCGAAATAAATCAAGTCTGATCACACAGATGAACGACTTGTGCACGATGTATTAAATGAACAAGATTCATGTTCCTTGCTATCCTTAAGGTTCAAATCTTGTTGTAAATGATTCTGAAAAATGTACTATTGAAGCTGATCACTTTTTCGGAATTATGCAACAAGTGTATAATTTCTTTCGGGGTCAACTGAAAGATAGCAAATTTGTTGTAAATATCTTTTAAGATTTGCAGTAAAACTTCTATCTGATAACCGCTAGACAAGTCGAACAGATACATTAAAGCTATTTCATTATTAAATAGGTGAAATTTATTATGCGTTAATAGAACTAAGTTAAAACTCAGAACGACATCTCTGCCCGCCATTAAGATCAGTGTTTAGCTACTGAAATCACCTACTTCCAATTTGTAGACTGATCTATCATTTGACATATAATTTTATCAAATCTTATCAAAAATTTGAACAAAAGTTATAAATTGTTTTCTGAAATACTGCATCAATCTTGTATTTATGTATTTGAACTGAATTCGAGCAATAAAAACTTCCAGCGGCAGTTTAACTTTTGAAAGGTAAATATTTCCCCTACCAAATAATTAATAAAAATAAATCTTGCTTAAGAAATTAGGAATTATTAGTTCCGGCCGCGTGGGTCTTTTCTTCTAACGAATGTCTTTTCTCAAAGCGCTCCGCAGTGTGACAAAAATGAAGGTTTTTCTACCTAAATGACTGGACAGTTTAATTTTCAATTATTTTTATGAAGTTTTAAAATAATTTCAAGGGTTTTAAGATATAATCTGCAGTTTATATTATACAGAATTCCAGATGAGGAAATATTTTTCAAAAATATTTAGAGATTCAGACATGCAATTGAATATCTCTGAAATTAGTCAAATAACTATACGGAAGTAATGTTTAATCCGCTTAATCACAACGTGATTTATAAGTCGGGATCTATCAAAATACCGGTATGTAATTACTTAAAAGAAAAATTTTTTCCTGTATTTATTGTTTCAGAATTAAGTTCACAGTCTAAGGGTTTTCCTGATGGTGACCCTGATCCTGCTTTTCATCGATGTGGACCTTCTTCTTCTCCTATCAGACATTGTTCAGATACGAGTCATTCTTCTGCCACCCCTCGATATTCTGCAAGTTTTCAACCACCTGCCGAACCAATTGTTCGTGCCAGGTCAAGTTCTCCTACTCTCAGGCAAAGATTTCCAAGCGTACTTGGATATAGATTTGAAGATCTTCCATTGATTCGACTTACTCCCCATAACAATCATAATCATAGATTTGAACTCCGAACATACGTTTTTCCTCCAGATAAACCAATTGGATTGAGAAAAAATAATCGTGATCTTAACCCCATGCCAACTGGAGAACAAATTGTATTATCAACGTCTGAAGGCGACGTTTGTGCAATATTACAAAAATCATTAAAAAGATTCACGAGTCTTCGTGCAATATGTACAAATATTTCTGGGTTGCCAAAGAGAGTGAAAATAAACATGCATACCGGCGCGGTTGAGGAATTGAGCGCAGAAGAAATAGCGGCATGTCCAGTACGCAAGCAGGAACTAGTCGCAAAGAGTTATGCAGTAGAACGTGTGTGCACAAGAATTCTTTTAACCATTAATGAATTAAAATAAAATGCGCGCGACAATCAGAGCAGGAATTTGCATTTGGCCTTGTTCCCTTTTTCAGTTATGCCTTGTTACCTCAAGCAATTGTAAAACTTCTTACAACTATACTGTTTCTATTTCTCTAAATCAGTAATTGATCTTTAAATATAGTAATTCGTTTAAAAAATGTTTTCTTTAGCCCTTGAACTAGATGAAATTATAGGCGTTTAGGACATTGTGCTCCACATTTACAATTTTATTAAAACTGGTCATTTACCAGTATACACTTGTGAAGGTACTTGAAAGAAAACTTTAATTCAGTCTTTTTTGTTTTAGGATTAGGTTCAGAGTTCAATCCTCATTATTCTGCCAATTCTGAACCACCTGCCGAACCGGCTGTTGGTGACAGGTCGATGTCTCCTAACCTCAGGAAAACTTTTCCTATCGTGCTTGGATATAAATTTGAAGATCTTGCATTTATTCGACTTATGCCCCACAGCAATCCGAATCGGGTATTGGAACTCCGAATATACGCTTTTCTTCCAGATAGACCAGTTGGATTGAAAACACAACATCGTGTCCTAAATCCCATACCGAACGGAGAACAAATCGTTTTATTAACGTCCACTGGCGACGTCTGTGCAATATTACTCAAATTAGAAAACAGGACGACGAGTATTCGTCCAATATTTACCTCTATTTTTGGGATCTCAGAACGAGTCAAAATAAATATGAATAGCGGTGCGGTTGTAAGAATGAGTAAAGAAGAAATCGCGGAATGTCCAGGAACTGGCGGGGATTCAATCACAAAGTTTTATAGAATAATACATGTGTAAACAATACATTTATAACAGCGTTAACACATTTTAAATAACGAACGCGTCCGAAAAATATGGCGCATTACACCTGGTCAATACAATTTTTCCAATTGCCTACACAGCGGCAGAGATGGGCTAAATATCCAAATTGAAAATTTTGAATTTTTAGAGATCAGGGGCGTATATATTGTAGAGCAAAAAACGAGTTTTTTAAAGTGAATTTTCAGCGAAAATTGCAAAATTCGTGCAAATGAACATTTAAGCATTTCATTCCTCGAAGAAAGTTTAAGCAAATAGAAACTTGTTTGGGAGAAGTTTTTAGAAAACATTATAGAGAAGTTTTCTTTGACATTAATTTCAAAAAATTGTGTAACAAAATTGTTTTCAATTAAACTGATTCTGATCAGATTGAAGCACGTCAGACGGACAAAGTTGACGCATTTAATAAAAAAGTAACGACTATATTGTATAACCTAATGAAGCAGTAGATTATTCATCAGCTATCTTTTTAATTAAATTTATAATTACCACATTAATTAGTTGATCGTCTACTTACAAAATATGAGGATTGTCTATACTCTGCTTTTATTCTCGGCCGTTATCTTAAATTCTATTGGTGAATATGATAATATAATATATCTTACTTTAGGTAAACATATATTAAAAACTTGCATCACTGTTTCAAAAATAACTTCTAAAGATGACAGTTTTCTTTTTTAAATATTGTTTATGAAAGTTTTGGCCCCGAAAATTAAATTAATAGCGAATTGAATGGCTTTTATTTAAAATCAGTGCATACGAATACGAACTACATATTTTCGGAATTTCGCATTCAGGTAAAAACATCCGGGAAAGAGGCTCTTACCGCCGCCTGAAGGCTAGCCACTACGAAAATAGTTTTGTACAATTCAGAGAAAATATTCTGTATGATGTACTGCGACTGTTGTAGTAAATAAAATATAAATCTGTTTAAATAAACAAATGCCATAAATTGTTTCGTGAGACGTTGCAAAAGAAGAGTTGTTCAGAAAGGTAGTTTACATTTTCTGTTTGAATATGTTTTCTATCAAAATAATTATTTAAAATAAATCATCTTTTTAAAATGAAGAAAGTATAATTTTGGTCGCGCGGCTTGTTTATTCGCAATTACCCGAGTACAATTATTTCTTTTTGAGTTCGACTTGGCTCGTCTTGAGTTCTTCTCCAAGACAGATATGTCTCGCTGGTAAACTTTTTTAAAAACGAGAGGTTCAAATCTTGAGAAACAAATTTTTGTTTGTAAAGAAAGTTATATTATCATTATAGGGCTTGAATATTTCTCGGTTTCAAAATTACAAAATTTTCGTTTGTAAATTTTTTATTTCCATTACACTCCGACGTCTACAAACTAATGTCCTCACTGACAGGGTCAACGATTTGCAGGAATTTCCAGGATTTGCTTTTTCAAAATTCGGAACCTGTCAATCTCAAAAACTATAGGCATATAAAACTTATCGTTAAAAGATTAAAAGTGTAGTTTTCTACAAATATTGAGCGAATTGTTGGTGATTGGAAAAAATAAATAATATTTTAAGATTTTCCATTTATAGAACATAATTATTTCAGTTAAACAAAATTATTAACACATAAAAACAAATTATATGAAGATGAGTAATAGAAGAATTCTGTAAAATTTAAAGCGGATTACAACGCGTTTCAAGGCTTCTGTCTTTTGCCTGTAATATGTAGTCTGTAGTATCGTATAAACTTTCGAAAGATTGATAAAATTAGATACTGATTGGCAAACTTCTAATCTCCGAAATTAAATCCAATGTTTAATTTTATTATATACATCTATAATGTTGTATATTATGATGTTGCATATAATATTGTCATTAGCATAAAGAAACAATAGTAACGAATCGATAAATACGCAAAAAACTTTGTAGTATGTAAGAATTTTTTTATAAAACAGCAAAAAATGTTGTAAAAACAAAATCGTGCGGAATCTATTATCAACTAGGATCAAGTGTGGGTCAAGTTCGACGTTCGAGTTCGGCATCAATACAGGTCCTAGCCAGAATTAGCATTTTAATCTAACGTGACCCACGCTGGTTAGGCCCACGACAAAATTTCCATGAACTTGATGATATTAAAGTTTTGATCATGCAATTTTCAGATGAAAATGTAAAACTTTTGACTAAATAAAAATTTATATATTATATAGTTCGCCCATTGTTAAACACCATAGTGAGTTTTCCCTGTTAGTTGCATTACAGATTGAAAGAATTAGCTGAATTAGGAAAATTTTCAGACTACAAAAAATGTTTTCCTAAAATTTGAGCTCTTTGTTGTTACTGCTGAAACAACAGAAGCTTGAACAATTTTGTCAACAATGAGACATGTAGAATGTAATTTGCGATAAGAATATGGGGCATTATTCCTCAACTACCCCAAATCAAAAAGTCATATTTTTCGATTGTCTCTAAATTCTGGGAATATGTTCGCCTACCCAACAGTAGTTAATCCACATACTTATAGACCAGGATTACCAACCCTCCCCAAGTGAGGAGGGGGTTGAATTTTCAACCCTAATGCCTGCAGGGGTAGTTTCAAACGCCTGTAACTTCCTTTCTAATTACGAGATTTAAAATTTTTATGAGGGTTTTGGAAAGTGCTTTTTACACGCTTTCATCCTATTTTATTATTTATAACAAAAAAAATTGTTTAAACAATTTTTTCAATAAATCTATTGTTTATTTAACTTTTTTCGCAATTTAGGCATCTGCGATTTTTTTTTAAATTGTCTCAAAAGAAAGCTTGACTTTTTTACTATGAAAAATGTCTAATAAGAAAATGGAAAAATTGAAATTTATTGCGTTACAGAGCCGGTTGTAGAGGGAGTCCTCGCGCTCGCACTCGGGCGTTATGTGGCAGCATACCGCGGAACAGTTTTCAAGTATGCCATTTTTTTGTATTAC
>NC_046658.1:165794616-165806533 GCF_010883055.1 Belonocnema kinseyi | reverse complement strand
TGACTTCATGCAATTTTGGATCAATGTGAGTAATACAAAAAAATGGCATACTTGAAAACTGTTCCGCGGTATGCTGCCGCATAACGCCCGAGTGCGAGTGCGGGACTCCCTCTACACCGGCTCTGTAACTCAATGAATTTCAATTTGTCCATTTTCTTATTAGACATTTTTCATAGTAAAAGAGTCAAGCTTTCTTTTGAGACTATCAATAAAAAAATCGTAGATGCCTAAATTGCGAAAAAAGTTAAATAAACAATAGATTTATTGAAAAAATTGTTTAAACAATTTTTTTTATAAATAATAAAATAGGATGAAAGCGTGTAAAAAGCACTTTCCAAAACCCTCATAAAAATTTTAAATCGCGTAATTAGAAAGGAAGTTAGAGGCGTTTGAAACTACCTCTGCAGGCATTGGGGTTGAAAATTCAACCCCCCCCCCCCCCTCACTTGGGGAGGGTTGGTAATCCTGGTCTATAAGTTTGTTGATTAACTACTGTTGGGTAGGCGAACATATTCCCAGAATTTAGAGACAATCGAAAAACATGACTTTTTGAGTTGGGGAGTTGAGGAATAATGCCCCATATATACTTTTAATTATTGCAATTTGTTAGAGATAGATAGATAGATAGATAAACGTTTATTTTTTTGCCTGCTGGCCTTAAAAAATTAAATTGCTTACGCTTCCATATTTTTTACCGAATTTTCTTACATTTTCTCTACATTCTTTTCTTTTCACCTTTCGTAAATTATGTGAGCGTATTAAGAAATGCAAAATTTTCCATTTTTTATTAGAATTGTTGATTGGTGAGAACACAGTCCATGGCTAAGGAAGGCTAGTTCATGAAGAAAATACTTCTAAAGTTATTTTACGAAAAATGTTATATAATAAACACTTTTTATTCGATATCGCTTGTCTATTTTTAGTCATAAATTATATGTATTATTTATAATTATAAAAATGAATCAGTTGCCGCGTCTTTTATTTTCTCTTTACAAGGAAATCGTATCTATTTTAGATTGTCAACAAATCGCAATGAGTATTCTGCTCTTATCATAGCCCGTTATCCTGAATTCTATTGGTGAATATAATAATATAATATATTTATAATTTGGGTAGACATATATTCTCTTTATTCGTGTAAATGGTATATATGGGTTATTCCATTTCGAATTTACAATTAAATTGTTTATTTCGCTGAAACTTTTTCCCATCGTTCTGTAGACAAAAAAAGGGACACGTATTTTTTTAAACATGATATTGATCATTTTTGAGATATCGGTTTTTTAATTTTTCGATAAAAAAAACAGGCTTTCTTATAATGCTTCGCAAATCGACCATTCTTCGAATAAAAGTTTTAAATTTTAGGACAAAATGTGCAACACGAAATAATTTCTTAAACAATTAGAAATATTTTCAAAAAGCCCTTTCCGATTTGAATAAAATTTTCTCTAATTTGTAACTATAGTATGCGGAATATTGTGCCAAAATTAAAAAGTGGACAGTTGAATACTTGAATAAATAGGATTTATTTCTATCGCGCGCGAGCTGTGTGGCACGCGAGCCGGGCGGCGCGGTTTTATAACAGAGCCCAGCATGTTTTTTTTTTAATTGAAAAATCGATATCTCGAAAATTATCAATATGACTTAAAAAACAATGTGTGTCCTTTTTTTGTCTATAGAACAATGGAAAAAAGTTTCAGCGAAATCAGAAATTTGGTTGTAAATTTGAAATGGAATGGCCCATTTAAAAAAATCAAATAATTCTGATAATTATATTATATAAGAAAAAAAATAACCTTCAGAAAAAGGATCCGAATCTTTTTCCTGCTGATAACAAAGTTATTGCTTTTGCCTCTTAAAAAACTCGAAAAACTCGTTCTACAGAATACAAAATTTTGTATTTTGTTGCAACTAATTTTAAGATAGCATTCCATCTCGCTCGGAGTTAGAGTAAGAAACTTTCTTCTGTTGTTTTTGTCGAAAAACTATAAAAATAAATGGAAGCAGGTGTCGTTTCGTACCCTAAGTTCAAGGGAAAGAATATCTTGTATTATGCAGGCCAAAGAGCAAAATGAGTTTTCCGACAAAAAGAAGAAGTAAGTACAGGCTGAAAACTTAATATTAATTAGCATAGGCCTGTTGTTCGTTTGACGCCATATTATACAACTTTCCATTTGGCTATCCGCCTACCATGACAATAGCAATATACTTTTCGTATAATGATTACATAGACTTTTTATTCTTTTATGGGAAGTATACATCCCAGTGGGCACAACATTTGGCGACGTCTATACCACATCGTTACGACATCTTTACGACATCTTTACGATATCCTCTGTCCATGTCGTTAAGGTGTCTTTACGATATCGTAAATAAGTCGTATGATCTAACGATAGCTTTACGATATCGCTAAGATACCGAAACAACATGGACATAGGATGTCGTAAAGACGTCGTAAAGATGTCGTAACGATGTCGTAAAGACGTCGCCAAATTTTGTGTTCACTGGGATACCTTTCATTGTTTTTACGTTCACAACTCACACCAGCTACTAGATTTATATTTCAGTACTATATTTCCTTCTTATACATTTTCCTTATTTTTTCTGAATTTATATTATTTCTGAAAATGTTGTAAATATTCGACAGACCATCTTTTCCAAAATGATAGCATGACGCGTTGCACTAATTCCCGTCTTGATAAGCGATATTCTTTTACATTTAGAACAAAAGGTTTTGGAGGAATCAAAGTTGCAGATTCTGTTAAAAAATTTCCAGGAATCAAGTATGATGAATACTCATTATCCCTAATATTAGCATAAATCGATCAGCAATTTAAGCATGCATAGTAGAGTTGTTAACTCTTTAAAAGTTAAAATGTATCCTTTATTTTCCCTAAGTAAATGATGCTTAACACTTTTCACCCCTGTTTCCCATGATCCTCCAAAATGAGGTGCGGAAGGTGAATAAAATGCCAAGTAATTCCATTTTGAGTTAACTCTGTTAATAATTTTTTATTCTTCCCTTGAACTTTAAATTTTCTTCGTAACTCGTTATTAGCTTCCATTGTCGCTGTAAATATCGGTAAGAAGTCTTCTCCTAGAAGTGAATCGGAATAAACAATACTGCGATATAACCATTTTGGAACTCATAATCATTGTCGGAGCCGAGACGCACTGGGATTGCCACAGCATAGTCTAATCGTACAGGCTGGAAAGGTTTTGAAGATGTGAACCTTGCAGCAGTTAGTTTTACCATTAATTGAGTTAGAATTTCAGCTCTTTCCCTTTTATAAGCTACGCAATTATGAGTTATTTATTTAAACAAGTCTCACTCGCAAAATCCAATGTTTTTTTCAATAGAATGTTTTTCTCAATCCAATGTTTTTTCAATAGAAATAGTGTTAGCTGCGAGTCTCCATTGAATCGCGTGAGTTTGTGCAATAATGAGTTAGTGACTTCATTGCTGGGAAGTGTACTTAGATGTTTATCATTCCAATATTTAGGAGCATTTTCTAATCTTCCTGCAATTTGATTCAGGCCTTTATTCTCAATGAAGGGATTACGATTTATTTTCTAACTGACTCGAGATAGTAATCGTTTTTGATAATTTCAGAAATTTTTATTCTTATCAATTAGTATAAAAAAGGTGACTTCTCTTGAATCTGAATCTGATGGATTATATTTTGTTATTCAAGATCCTTACTGAGTTTCGATAGAAGGCGAGCCAAGAGTACCGCTCCACAGAGCTTTATTATAGAAATACAAACATCGGAAAATTCATGCAAATCAGGCATTATTTGGCTCGGCATACAGTCCTCCACCGTGGAATCGTGAGTTCTTGTAATTACGGTAGCTCCTCGTCATAAGATAACCTACCTTGCTTTAAATCTTCTGGTAATTCATCATCCTAATCCAATTTTCTTAACCACACTTCCTGAAAAAAATGTTTCGCAATTATGAGGAATATGAGATACCCATCCTAATGGATCATATAAATATCAAATTACCAACAAAAAAAATCTATTTTACAATTGAGAAAAATCGTTTTGAGAATTCCACAGTAAACATAACACTGTTATACGTTGATCTAACAATAAATTTTTAGCTAATTGATCTTCCATTCTATTCAAAACAGAGCTAGTTGCATGAAGGTCCTCTTCTAAAGCTTAAGGGTCATCTTTGAATGGCAACCGCACTTCATACCTACCCTGCTTATCACAATAATTCGTTTCAAGGACGTTTTTTTCAAAAAGCTTTCTCTAGTTCAGTAAGTAGAGTTTTTCTTTTAACCTCTTCTTATTCCAAGAATTTCCTTAGTTCTAAATGCAAATATTGCAGATCGTCTAAAATTAAACAATGATGTACCTGAATATCATTAGTATTAGATCTAATACAAGCATTGTTTGAGAACTAGGATCAATTAAGACACGTACAATTAATTAGCATCGACTTTCTGCGTATGCAGCGCGTACACGTGCTTGTTTACTACGCGTGCATAAGCAGTTTCTATGAAAAAGATTTTAAATTGTCTATTTTTAGAAATCTTTGTTTGCAAAACTCTGGTATTACATATTCTATCTCTAGTAGAAGTACTAGCTCTATTTCGATCTAATTAAGCATCGACAGGCGTGGTCTGACTTACGAGGAGTGAAAATTAAGTAATGAAACTGTTCTTATTTCGGCGCTGGTGGTAAATATGCGACCTTAAAATTTCCTTCCCTTCCCCGGGATCCTTCCGCTCTCAATTAATATATTTCCATCGCTCTAGTTTGTTAAGTTCACCTTCTGTGTCATGCTGAGTAGACGAGATTTGGTGGTGCTCGTCACGAAGATGGAGAAATTAAATCTAGAGCAACGCGTCGCGATAAAATTTTGCGTCAGATTGGGCGTCTAGCTTCGGAAACGTACGCTAAAATTGTAAACGTGCATCGTGACAGTACTCTTAGTCATGCCTAGGTGTTTCGATGGCATGAAGAGTTTAAGGAGGAGCGTGAAAGCTCGCATGGGCAAGTGGAAGGTGAAAACGATTATCATTACCTTTTTTGATAGCCGTCGAATGGTCCACAAAGAATTTGTTCCATCGGGACAAACCGTAAATCAAGTGTACTATTGCCAAGTTTTCGAAAGATTGCGAAAACGAGTCAACAGGATGCGCCCAGACATCGACCGAAACTGGATCCTTCATCACGACAACGCGGCGTGCCACACCGCCCTCAGCGTGTTCCAGTATTTGGCCTATAAAGGGATCATCATATTGCAACAGCCGCCTTATTCGCCTAAAATGTCACCCTGTGAGTATTTCCTGTTTCTTATAACAAAATCGGTGGTCGAAAGAACCTACTTTGAGTCGATTACGGACATCCAAGCGGCCGTGACAAAGGTACTCGCGGACATTACAATCGAAGCGTTCCAGAAATGTTACGAAGCGTGGATGTGTAGAATAATTTTTAAATATATGGTTAGAAAATTATGCCATTATGCTTTTACAGTTTCGCGAGTAAATTAAATTTTTAGAAAAACATTCATAATGCGTAAACTGTTGCCTTATTTAGTTTGTTTACTGCTGAATAAACAATAATCTCATTCCGTTGATCTAAAGGGCATATCAGATATGATATGCCCTTTTTGGGCATATCATGATATGATATGCAAAATTTCTGAAATAATTGCAAGATAATTTTAAAAACGCTTTTTTATTGTTTGCCCAGCCTCGTAATTAATTACATATGTAATTGCAGTTTGCTTTAATAATTGGGAAACGTCATCGATTAAGCGAGTTTTTAAATGAAACAGCCTTTAAGCTTTGGAAATAACTGCTTCATTAGGTATAGCTGCAATTTACTAATCTCGGAAACTTTCCCATTCTATGTAGTTTCCCGAAAATTTTGGTAATAATTCCTAAAGTAATTTAAGTTATTTATTAATTTCTAACGCACACCTAATATATTAAGCGCAAGTTATAGTATTGTGCAGTTATCATTACATCAAAAGCTTGTGACGCCATTATTTTTTTCTAATAGAATTTTGGGGTCCTCTTAGTCGCGCACAACCTGCCCTTTACTAAATAATTGCTTTAAAAAAATCCATTTTAAGCCAAGCGTCAGTCCTATCTCGGGACAGATTCAATAAAAATTCTTTATATGTAAAAAAACAAGATAATTCAAAGGCACAAAATAACTCAAAACGCAAAACTGGCCCTTCCCAGGTCAGGAATATGGAATTCTTAATTTCAAACCCCACAATTCCTAATCTGTAAAATTTTTCAATTCGGGACATAGGCGATAGTCGATAAGAGAGATAAGCGTGATGTGAATAAAAACCAAATATGAAACAAAAACAAAGTGGAATAAAACAATCGGACAGTTACTATAGCTCGGTCTAAATGGTTAGCTCAGCCTATAAACAAGATTAGATAATGGTAGAGGGGCCTGGTTCCAATGAACTGGCAAAATTCGATTTCAAAATGATAATTAAAATTGATGTATTATTATTTTCCAAGGACTTAGGAGTACATTTATAATAATGTGAACCGTGGCTTCAATAAAGATTCTAACTTACTCCAGTCTCTATAATCTTTAGATTACGTAAATTTACAAAACAAAAAAAAACAATTTAAAAGAAAAAGTAGCAATCATAATTACAATAATAATTAAACGTATGCGGAAAGGGGAAAATAATCTTTATCAGAACAATTTGAAAGGAACAATGGAAAAATTATAGCACACAGAAATTTCAAGATATAAAACGATGTGATTTTTTGCGTTTAACTGGTTCATAGGGGAAAGCGGAAAATGATTTCTGCTAGCACAATTTTATGGGAATACATTGGGAAACTGAGAGCACATGCAAATAGTCTAAGATATAAAATAAAGTTATTTTGGAATTTAAATCATCGATAGGGGAAAAGGGAAATGATCTCTACTAATACAATTTTATGGGAATATATATGGTGAAACTGAGAGCACTTTAAAATATTCTAAGATATGAAATAAAGTCATTTTAGAGTCTAAATTGTCTATAGGGGAAAGGGGAATGATCTCAGCTAATACAATTTTACAGGAATATATTCGAGACTGAAAGCACATTGTTGCGGTTTAATTCAGATAAACTTATAAGGCACGTGATTTTGGACTCAGGACTCCGTTAAAAATATTTCACAGGTTCATAATATTAGCAATACAAATAACAATCATATAATAGTTGGTATGATTTTGCCAAGGATTAAAGTTATTAAAAAAAAAAAACAATATAATCAATATATTAGGACTTAATTCCTTGGCCAAACCATAAAGAAAAGGATGGAGATCCTACTTTAGTACAAATTAATCAGCGGATCGTCGGGGAGCACGTGGTTCGCATCTTGTGTTCACAAACTGGGCAGAGGACTAATTTTAAATGCTACGATCAAGATTAAGATCCTCATGTAGGCTTGTTTCCATTGGTCCGCAATATTGCCTTTTCCTTTCTTCGTTGCGTCTTCCTCTGCCTCGCTGAATCAAGTCATCGACCAAGCTTATTTCCTTTCTCTCGAAAAGCGGGAAAAGCGATCCTTGAAAAGTCGAGGCCAGCGGGGTGGCTAAATGTACTCCCATGCGAGAAGTGGAGAACGGAAGTCCACGCTTCGAACGGCAGATATGATTTTGGACTCCATGACTCCCAAAACAATAGATAAGAGAAATGGCATCAACAGCCAGAAATAAAATAAAATATGCAAGGTGGCGAAATTACCTACTTTATTCATAATTAAGTCTGGTAATAGCCTTGGTCCATTTTCACCAGAGACATGCCGTGGATCTTAAATGACCAATGAGAGAGCAGATACGATAATCCAGGAGGGCGAGCCAGAAGAAGAATACGCAGAAGGTCACAAGACAGAAGAAGCCTCGCTAAGGTGGAGGTGACGACAGACCCTAGTCGATGACACAAAGTGAGGTGGTGGAGACCTTAACGATTCACCACTGAAGACCGCAAACTTCGAAAGATCTTATAGCGTTTTTTTTCGACAAAAAAAAGATAAGCAAAAAAAGGAAATATAGGGAAATATATCTTAAATCTAAAAAAAATAACCATAAGGAGTGCCGAATTTACTCTCGATGCAAACCAAGCGTATTTTACTACATTTTCAAGTAACTTTATTTGTGTGAAATTTGTGTAAAATTTAATATGTTATGAGTTTAAAGAGAGAAAATTATAGGATTTTATGGAATTGAGCCCCTCAATTACAACCTCATATACAAAACCTTTAGTTATGTACCAGAATTTAATTCTGTAGATACTTGAAAAAATGTAACCCTATATTTCTTGTTTGAGAATTAAGTTCACAGTCCAAACCTTTGCCTGATGATCGTCCTAATTCTGGTTTTAATTGTAAGATAATGAAATTTTCCATTGTCAATAGGTTTCGTTAGATTTTGTTAATGTTTTCTAGGGTAATTTAAGCTATTTATTAATTTCAAATGCACACCCAATATAAGAATTGCGAGCAATAGTTGAGCCAAACGTTATATTTGCATTTAGGTGTGCAAGAATTTCATTATATTAATCATAGGTCTCAAAAAATTGACACTCGGCGCTTACTTTCGGAGCTCACAAATGCATCATATTTAAAATAAGGTATCGTAGACTTATCTTCTCCGGCGGCAGCTACTTCCAAATGAAGATTCGTTTCTTGAATTAGTTTCGAGGTGTCCAGCAAAACCGAGTGACGCTCTTCGATAATTCAAAGGGTTACGTCCTCAGGTTATATATAGACAGTCGAAATTGGCACAAGTTTTTGTTAACGTCTTAAATAAGGATGTCTATCTATTATAAATTGATCGATTGTATTGCTCTTATCAGTATTAATGGAATGTCCATGAGAGACTGCACGCAAATATGAGCTCGTCAACTTCTGCGAATGTACGATGCTAGTAATGTGAGAGTGAGAGGATCGAATATGCAAAGTGAAGAATCAGATCTGATTAACGAGTCACATTCACGTACACTAGCCGTCCAACAAGACCACCTCCGGCAAGACGACCCGCTCAACATAACGACGGGCGAACCCTCAACGAAACGACGGCAGAGGCCGTAACTCTATCCCCTCCAATTTCTTTTCTGAAATTCACACGATTTAATGTTTCACTTAAAACATAAGTTCGCTTTACACCAGCTCTAAATCACTCTAAAGCAGCGCAGAAGGGGACCCCTCGCGCCGTCGTCTTGCCGGGCGGTGAAAGACCCGCGTTCGTCGTCTTATTGGACGGCTAGTGTACTTTCACGTTCACTCATACGCATGTCTATTACTCACAAAATAATAAAATAATTTGCTTCTAACATGACAAATTTATTTGAAGTGCAAGAACTGTTCATTATTAGAATAAAAAATTATCGATTTTATTATTTCAGAAAGTGTGATATACAGGGTGTCTAAAAAATCCCGGGAAGGTTAAATATTTCCTCAGGTAAAATATTTTTCGAAAAAGTAAAGTTATTCCTGAAGTAAACATCAACGAGGAATTCAATGTTGACTTTCATTTTGACCTTTAGATTGACCTTCATGGCCTTTGGAGGTCAACTTTGTTTTTTCAAATGGAAACCCCCTTTTTTAGATCTGCAATCGATAGAGCGGAAAATTTTACGTTCAGGTACGTACCCACGTCATAGGTCAATTGTAACGTTCAAAGTCAGTTAGAGGTTATTTGAAATTAACAAAGTTTTTCAAGAGGTCAGTGTAATTCCTGAAGTAAATTTCAACGAGAAATTCATTGGTGAGTTCTGTATTGATCTTGGTTACAGCGTTTTGAATATTGTAAAATCATAAGAAAATTTTTCATTAAAAGTTCCAGGTGTTCTTGTGAGAATTCTGTTCCTCCCGGAAGAGTTATGCAGTTCTATACCGTTTTTTGATACCTTAGTCAATACCTAAGACGATACCATAAGTCCTATACCGTTTTTCCATACGAATATTACGAATCGAAACTGAATTTGCGTATTACGAGTACATACTTCCTATATTTTGCTAAACGATTATTATGGCGTAAGCTAAACTTTCGGAGCGAGAGGGTATCTGTATTAATGATGTGTGGTTGGGGAGATCGAGTTAAATCTTATGATCAAGTTTGTTTGCTTTTTAATCGAACTTTTTGTAATAGAGAAGGGTTAAATCCTGTCTCAAAATCAATAATTGAAAGAACTGTAAGGCGCTTTATGAATCATGGATCTATAAAGGATCTTCAGAGAACTGGTCGGCCAAAATCTGCAGGATCTGAGGAAATGCAGATGGACATAGCCCAAGCATTTATTGAAAACCCACACCTTAGTGTACGTCGAGCTAGTGATGAGCATGACGCTGCTCCTGAGACAATGCCAAATATTTTAAAAAGCATTAATTTCCATCCTTACAAATTCATCTGGTACAAGAGTTCAATGAAGACGATCCTGGACGTCGGGTTGAATTTTGTGAAATTATGATGGACAAAATTGATAGCGATCCTCTTTTCTTGTACATTACAGTATTTTCAGATGAATCTACTTTCACTTGAAAAGGTGAAGTTAACAGGCAAAATTGTAGATATTGGTCCGACACAAATCCTGATTGGATGTTGGAGAGTCACACACAATATCTACAAAAGATTTGATGTTTGGGCCGGTATCTTGAATGATACATTGATAGGCCCTTTCTTCATCGATGGTAATCTCAATACCCGTGCACATTAAGAGCTTCTCAGAAACCAAATTGTACCAAGAATAAGGGAGATTACAGGCGATAATTTTCAAAATAATTGTTTCTAGAAAAACGGAGCAGCGGCTCATTACGTTAGGGAGGTTCGAGCATATTTAAATACTAAGTTCCCTCAAAGGTGGATTGGAAGAAGGGGTGAAATCGAGTGACCTGCTAGATCTCCTGATCTGACGCTTCTCGACTGTTTTCTTTGGCGTTATTTAAAGAGCAAAGCATACTCAACGCAACCGCAAAGTTTAGACGAATTGCAGAATCGGATTCTGCAACAGGCTACTTTAATTGATAGGAACATGATTCGTAATGCTGTCAATCATTTTTACAATCGCATAGCTTTTTTTCAAGAATATCAAGGTTTTCAGTTCGAACATCTTTATTCAAGCGTGAGAGGCAACGGGACTTACGCTAATCAAGCACCCCAAAGGGAACAGAATTTACTATGTCCACGTCGTTGTTCCTGGGTAATGCTACATGTAAACGTAAACGGCTTAGAAAAAACCTTGAAAAAATCTTGAAGATCATCACCAAGATCAATACGGAGCTCACCAATGAATTTCTCGTTGAAATTTACCATACAAAACATAAAACGCTTCGCCCCAAGCGCCAAGAGAAAAAAAACTAACAAAACAACTCTTAAATCTCATAAACCTACTCTAAAATACCTGAAAGTCCCTTCAGTGTGCTTGAAATGTACAAAATTTGCATCGGTTCTGACAGCATGTACTGTATACACTTATAAAATAAACGGAAATTTTTTTTAAGTTTTTGGCGCAACAAGATATATCAGTTACATGTATCAGTATACGACGAGGCTCACCAGATTTTTCGTTTTCGATATTTATGCCTGCTGGACGCGTGACACGAGGCTTCGATCAGCAGCAGCTTGTGTGTTTTGTTTATTAATGTTCCCATCTTTTACACAATTAAAATAATATATAATATTCAAATATTAAGGTGATATTTTCATAATTTCTTCAGTTAATATATTTTGAAATACTAGGACAATTTTGTCTACTATTATTTAATAAGTAAAAAGTTGTTAAAAATTAATAATAAAATAAAGTTAATATAATACTTAACCTATTTAAGACTTAAGAGCGAGCATCTCCTCGGAAGAAAAAGAATTAGAGCAGGAAGTCTTCAGTACGCCGAAAGAGATAAAGGAAAGGAAGGCAAGGGGGAAGTATAAAAAAACTA
>NC_046658.1:165786771-165794516 GCF_010883055.1 Belonocnema kinseyi | reverse complement strand
CTGTTAAACTGATCGTCCTTATCATCGGCGCTCTTGGAGATGCCAAACTTTCACTTGCTAATAGCCTAAAAAGCATCCCTGCGTGTCAACAATATGCTAGAATACTTGCGGGAAAAATGCAGAAGGCGGTTGTCCTTGGGTTACTCCGTGTTCTTAGGGTGCACGAGGCTTTTGCTGGATCGTCGTATTGATTGCTTTACAGACTGTAACCACCTATCTCACGGTTGTGAGACGTGGTTATGGCTGAAATTTTACCACGATTTCGCTGGAAGCGGGTGCAAATTTTCAGATTAGCACCCGCTCCCGGCGAAATCCTGCGGTTGTCCTTATGACCAATTTTTAATTATATATATCATTATTTGCAAGAATGTTGCGATTTACTACTATACAGGACTTTAGCTCACTTTTTAGGATCAGCATTTTGGAGTGATGTTCAGATATATGGAAATAAGTAATATTTCTTTTCCTTTGTGGTCGTAGTAGAGCGGGGTTTATTAGCTTGGGTTTTGTGCCCTCGTCACAACGAGAAGCTTTTTACGATAAAGATGATAGTAGATGACTGGTCCAGGAAAGGCTTCATTCACTTTTTGCATTTAGAATTGACGCTTAAAATGCAGGAAAATCTATATCGCTGTTTAACACTAGGTACAAGCTCTAAACTAATTACTAACAACCCTCATTCGTGTTCAAGATTAGCAATAGAATATTTCATAAAAGCTCTTCAATTTGAATCATTATTTTGAAAGATCAGTGTTAAGTGCAATGACCGTTTTAAAAGTGTAACAATTATTACTTTAAATAATATTTGCCATGTTATTTCGAGTTTGAAGGAAACAATATAACTGAAGTTGTTGTTATATATAACAGGGTTTTCTAGTTTTTGTTTGGTTTCGAGAATGGTAAATGGTTAGGATTAAAAGGTTTTCCTTTTTTAATAATGATCAGTGACTGTTGGTTTATCGCTCATAAGCAAAAATTAAATCAAAATCACACTCATACCCCGATTATGTGCGTTCCAATATTTTTCTGCCTGAACGCTTGACTGCCCCCCCCCCCCCTTCGAGCGTCCCTTGACACTCGAATAGTCAGTGCCGTATCTGAAATTGCTTACGTTGCGACACTGAACGCTATTGTTTGACGTGAAAATAAGGCTTCTGTACCACACCGACTAGATCCTAGGCTGGTAAAGAGTTGGGGTTTAAGTGCATTTAGTTTTATTAATATTATATTTACACGCATGCAAGAAATTACCATTTTTACACCAGTTGGTACGTGGAAAATTTCTCCGTGCTCTTCAAATCATAAAAAAATTCTGATATGCCTATAGCTTAAAAGGAATATTTACCTAAAGTATAGTTATGTTTTATAATGATATTCACCAATAAAGTTCAGGATAACGGCAAAGCATAAGAGCAGATAGCATAGAATCTTCATCTTGTCTAAGAAGAGAACAAACTGATTCATGTTTCAATTAAAAATTGTATCAACAATGTAGCTGATGAATGTTTTACTGCTTCATTAGGTTATTTAATCTATACCATAGTTGTTATCTTATAGAATGAAGACGTCAACTTTTTCCTTTTGGGATATTTACATTTGATAAGAGTCAGTTTTAACGACAATAAATTGGTTACGCACTCCCTCGAAACTGACATCACCATCCATGTAATATTCTATGTTTAAATCTTCATAGGTTCGGAAATTCAAAGAGTTAAAGGGGTGTCTTGCTTTATTAGGCCAAAAGGAAAGTGTTTTTCGAGAATCTTTTTGGAAAAGAAAAAACAACTGAGCCCTTTGAACTTTGAGGTATATTTATCTATATATTTTAAATGTATAAACAAATTTTTTAACATTAAATAATGAATTACTGCAAAATCATGAACCTATTCTATTAGCGCCTTGCCACTGCTGTCTCCAATCGGCGGGAAAGATGCAGCTCGGAATTATAGTATGAAAAAAAAACTCAAAAAAATTTTCTATTGGCATATATTTTTTTCTGAGTGAACTAAGAAAAAACGGAAACAATCGTGCAATTAAAACTTTTTTCAGTTTTGAAATTTTCTGTTGTTTTAAAGAAAACAAAGCACTTTAACCTGTTATAAAAGTCGTTTGAAACGACTTTTTTAACGACCATTTTAGTTCACTTAGAAAAGAATTTAATACTGAAAAGAAAAAACTAAATGATCTGATAATCAGCTATTCCTGGTCCATATAGCAGTCTAGAAAAGTTAGAAATTAGAAATTTCTACACAGCTCCAAGGTATGAAATTCAGAACAGAAGAACGAGAGGCGGCGCACGCGCCTTAGTGGCCGAGCACACGCACACTTGGTCGACGCTCCTCTGCTTTCGGCTTTGTATCTTCGAAAATACTTAGAATTGGCCTCTGTAACTTTGGGAATATATTCTTGGATTGTTTATCCATCGATTAAGGCAATAAAAAAATCGATTTTACGGACCTTCTAAAGCAGGACACCCCCTTAAAGAGACGAATTTTATCTTCTTATTGGTTTAGTCTAATGTTTTAGAAACTACTCAGAGAAAGAAGAAGTCTTTTTCAAACCAAATCATCGTTTTTTAACTGGGATTTTGTGTATCATATTAAAATAAAAAATACGAGTCGATTATTTTCAAACAGAAAAGTTATTTTTACTCTATTTTTAAAAATCAATTTTATTTAAAAATATTCAAATAACTTAGAATAGTACGAGTAAATTAAGGTATTTATATTTTTCATGCTAGTCACTACGATGATCTGCTCTTTGGGGCTCAAAATATCAAGTTCTTTAACAAGCCTTCCTTGGCATTATGAACCTAAACAATGAATTTTTCGTTCTCCTGTAATTTAAAAGTAAAATTTTCACGTAAAAATGAAATAATTCATTAAATTAATGTGATAACAAGTGCCATAAACATAATTAACGAAATTTTATAGAAGATTCGAAACATTTCAATAGCCCAATTTAAGTGTCTCCTGTTTCAAAATTTGGTAGCACTCCTAATTAAATGAAATTTAACACTATGGATTTTTAAATAGTTTATTTTAAATACTTTTGAAATATAAATCTATCGACATGATCTGCGAACACATTATAAAATTTTAGGAGGTCAAACTTAAACCATTTATAATTTAAGTTGAAGGCAATTGAAGAGTGTGTTTGTTAATTTATATTCAAATTATTATTTATAGTATGGTCATTATATTTATGATATCATATCATTTAACATTATTCGCAAATTATATAATTTCACATAAAAAGGCTGTTTCTTCTTCTCTGATGTAAAAATGAAATAATAATCTTTACCTTATTTCCTCCCTTTTTCGTGAAAAACTTACTTTATTTTACCTTCTTTTTGATCTTCTTATGATGTGATTTCTGATATTATCAAAGTGAAACTTAATAACACATTTTAAAAAGTGATTTCTCCATTTACAATGTAGGATCTATATGAAATATTAAACCATTCATTCGATGGTCGACTAATCGTTCTCGCCTACAGTGATAATATAGAATTAACAAATAATTTGCAACAAAAACTGGTTCACATGCTACTGTCGCATTTGCTCTTCTACTATGACCCCCTTGGACAATCAAAAGGAAACCAAAGACAATCTTGTTGACACCTACAGGAACAAATTACGCACATTCCGAAATGCAGGGGTTATTCTAGAAAAAGAAAACTAATTAAAAATCTAACTGCTGATAAAGGTGACGATTCTGATAACACTTCTCGGAAGCAATAACACACTTCTTTGGGCTGATATTGAAAGAAACTGTGATAGGTATTTCCCATTAAGAGAGAAAGAATTCAGCCATTTTTTGGTTAATATTCCACAAAAATGTTTAGGGAATTTTCGCTACTGAACGTTGGGGAAAATCCAACAAAATGTGTGGAAAATAGCGTGAACACAATTTTGGTGAAAATTCCCTAACAAAACTTTTGAGTGTATATTGCTCAAAGAAGCGCGTGTCTGTTTGATTGTTCCAATGTTGGAAGTTCGCTTACCAAAGTTACCAGAGCTTGGACCTGAGCCCGATACGAAAAAAAGGCTCGGCACCTAGAGGTGGTTCGGCAGGTGGTGAAAACCTAGTGGAATAATAAGGTGTGTCCCCTAAGGATTTACATTTTTCTTACACCTCCTTCTCTATTCCTTTACACACCCTCCACACACTTACTTGGTGATGGAAGGGAAACCTACAGTTTAGGGTGGGTTCCGAACCACCAAGAGCAACAGCCTTAAGTACTTAGAGAAATCATTTTTCTATAGTGGTACCGGTCCCACGACTCTCCGTAGATAAACAGCTCCCTTGTTAGGCTAGTGTTCATCGCATGGGCCACCGAGACTCTTCCAGAGTGCGAGCCGGGAATCGAACCCGCAAGCCGGAGGAGTGGGTCCAAAGCCTACGCTTTAGCCCCTACGGCCATCGTCCCAATAAAAGAAGAAGGTCTACAGCGATACAATCCAGGATTAAGGCCACCATCAGGTCAACGCATAAACTGTAAACTTTATTCTGAAACAAGAATTAAAGGATTGTATTTTCGTTTAAAGTATAGAGTTGGATATTGGTACATCACGATTTGTGAACAAGGTTGTGATGGAGGGGCTGAATTCGGTAAACTCCTAAAATTTTTTCTTGTTTAATGGCGTCGGTCTAGTTTATTATCGATTTCGCGCCATTTTCCACAGTGTTTTTTCACAAAAAGTACGTTTTTTTATTAATAAATGAGTGTTCACCTACTGGACCTTTAAATTGTCCGTGTTCCAGTGAACGAAGGCTGTGTTCATTTATTGGAGCAAAACTGTCACCCCGCAGGTCCAGTGAATGAACAGCAGGTTACGGAGACCTGGCTGTTGTTTCTTTACATATAAATAAGTTTGTTTCAATTAATGTGACCGTGAATATCGAAGCTATAAATATAAACTATAAACAGTTATAGTATAAATGTATATTTTTTTGGTTAGAACATAAAAAAAATACGCACGTACTAAATTAAAGGTAAGGCAACTTCGAGGTTAGAAATTTAATGCTTTTTTTGCATTTAGAAAACGTATTTTAACTATAAAAAAGATTAATTCGTGCTCGGTACTACTGCGTACTGGACAATATATATTTATAAATGTTTACAGAATTTCCATTTTTACAACACTGTGATTTATAATTCTATTTGCTAATTTAACCTAAAGCAACATAGTAAGGTGATGTATTACAAATGTTATGTGTACTAAAAATCGCAGTTTTCTAGTGTACTCACTAGATAAGAGTTTTCTATTTTTATACGAAAAGTTGTATTTTTTGTAATGTTAAAAGAACTGATAGAAATGTTTAAAAAATAAATATTGTTATAAAAAATTAGGAAAAGTTAACCTAGTTGTGTGTTCAACTTTTATATTACCTCCTTTCTTTATATATAAATGTCTTGTGGGTTTTTTTGAAATAATATATTTAATAAATTTCGCAACGCTTTCTAATATTTTACATGATTTAATTGCTCATTTTGTAATGTACCCATATAATTTTATATCTAAATCCTAATTCTAATTTGTAGTGATTATAGTGTTCATTCACTGGTGTTTTCGTTAATTTTGCACTATTTAATTATTTTTTTATAAACTTTTTTCGTAAAAACAAAATTTATTTATCGAATTATGAAATTTGAACTCTTGAGAATCTATTTTCAAACGTTTTATAAGAATAATCAATTATCATAACGTGAAATGGACTAGTTGTAATCAGTGATTTCCTTAAGTGTTCATTCACTGGGTCACTCACCCTATATCTAATTAATTGGATAATTCTCCACAGTCAGAGCACTTTCGTGTCCATTGATTATATTATTTAAACTACTGGTTATAATATTGTTAAAGTTTATGAAGATCTTTGTTTTAGTACCTTATGACAGGATCCATTGTAAAAATTAGGTTATATGACAGTAAGCCAGTGTAAAAAAATAATATGTACCCAAAAAATTACCTTAACCGATGTCCACATACGCCTGAGTGTCTTGGGAAATATTTTTGAGGTTACGTCAAAAATAAGCAGCCGTCGCTTTATAATTAGAAATACCTATTTGGATCCTGCTTGGACGTTGAATTGAAGAAAAAGTATCTGGCTGATTATGGTTTTAGTAGAAAAATAAACAGCGAAATGGTCAAGTACGTATTTTCTATCATAAAATGCCCCATGTGTGCAAATTGAGTTACCATCTTTTAGTTTATTCAAAAATAATTCTAGTTATAGGAAAGATGAAGAATGAGGGCGACGTAACAAGGCGTAAATCTAAATCAAGGTCTAAATCAAGGCGTAGAAAAATTGATCGCAAGCTTCATAAGGCTACGCGAGTGAACGCCCTCAATATGAAGCCAGATCGAGCCAAGAAGACCTGGGCGCCAATCAACTTCTTGTTACATAAAAAAATCATTTTGAAAAACTATTGTTTTTAAATTTACTACAAACAGAAGAACAGAGACCTTTGTATAAAATTGTTCTTTTTTCTAACTTAGGTGTTCTTATAACGTGGAGATTTGATGAAAACTGATATAGTCAAATTTGACATAAAACAAATACCTTCTTATTAGGACGAGAATGGAAAAAGAAAAATTCATGCACTTTATTATATTTAATAAAAAATTTTGCTTCAGCTGGAGTCTTTTATAATAACAGCTTCAGGTTATATTTGAGGCAGAATTTTTATATTTTATTCACTGAAGCAATCGTAGTACATAATAAAGAATATTTTATGTACATTTTAGGAAACAATTTTTATAGTGGCTATTCAAATTTTAAGGTTTCAAATTTAGAATTATTCTGAATTTTTATTGTAAAAGTTAAATTCTGAATTTTCCAATATTGTAAGCTTAAACTTTGAGATTAAATTGAAAATAGTTGAGTTTCGAAAAGTATCATTCAAAATTTATAAATTGTTGATGTTCTACAAATCTAAACGATTTATGTTGCCTAAAAAAGGAGTTTGAATAATTGCAATTTTAATATTAAAATTGAAATTGTGATTTTCGAAGAGTATAATTGATAATTACAAAATTGTTAATTCCTCAGAGAATGAATGTATGTACAGTGATAGAAATGGTTAATGGCTTAAGTATAAAAAAGTTTTAATACTAACATATTTTGCAACTCATTTTTTCAAAGCTTTATATAAAGCTCGGAATTGTTTAAGTTTTAAATTTCTGAAGTATACATTTTTTTATTTTTTTAATATTTCGCATTTGAAACTACTTTTTATTTTGAACTTTATTTAGTTGTGCCAAAAAATAGTGATAATTAGGATCCCTCTCACAAAACCAAACTCAAAAATTAATTTTAATTTAAATTTAATTATCTTCTTCTATTTAAATTGGAATTGAATTTTTGTCATTAAAGTAAGCTCTTAGACTTCGAGTTCTAGAATTGTATAATAGTCCATTTAAATGTTTCAATTCTTATTATTTCATCTAAGAAACACGCCACATTTGAAAGAAAATTTTTTTTTCAATTATTAAAGACTTGCAATAAAATTTTTGTATTTCTCAAGTCTTTATTCATAATGTGTCCCCTAAGGGTTTACATGACTTACATTCCTTACAATCTTTCCGTTTACATCTATATATTTCTTACAATCTTATCCTTTCTATATATACAATTACTTACAACTATTTACATAAAGTCTTGTATCTAGTTCCTTATTTCTATTTCCTGCGATAGCGCAATTTAGGACTTATTAGTAAGCGAGTGAGCGAGCGAACGAA
>NC_046658.1:165769372-165786671 GCF_010883055.1 Belonocnema kinseyi | reverse complement strand
ATCTTTATGGCAAGTTGATGCATTCGTCTTTTGGTCTTATGTTCAGCCGTTGGTTTTGTTTTACGGTTCGCATCGGCCAAAGTTCTCGCTGCATTATACACATAATAATTGATAGCCCAGAGTTCGGATTCGCCGGAAAAATATCCACGAAGCTCATCATCCATTTCAGCCAGATCTTTAGGCTTGAGAGAAACCTTGGTGTTGATGTTTCTCCGGGTCGCAAAGCATGGCTCTTCATCTATTGGATGCCTGCCCGCGGTTGGTCTTAGTGTCGCCTCTCTTTCTTTGTTGCGGGCTTGTTCTAGCTGTGGTAGAGTAGGCGTTCCGCTTACATAGCCCCTTTTACGGAGTATTTCAGTATGGTTTCGCAGACATTGCTGCGAAAAGTGCGATAGCTTCGGGTGCTTCTCGCACCAAAGAGCATGCAGCCGTGCCATGTAACCCCGTTCACGGGCCACAATCGCATTGTAGCAGTCTAGCAAGTCGTGATTCAGTTGCTCCGTCCACCCAAAGGTCACGAGATCCCGCCGATCCATCGCATTGAATCCATTTTCATTGGCTCCCCCAGCTCTAGATTGGTTGGCATTGTTGGCCGACCCATTGTCGGGAGCCCTGCGCGTTCTGTTGTTTTGAACCGCACTTACTGCAACTATGTTTGGTGTTGTCATTGTTGTTCCCACGAGAAGCTAGGGAAAGGGGTTCGTCCATCATGGTAGTGCCCCGCAAGCAAGGATAAGGCTGCTTACTCTGAGAGGTCGCCCGGTATCTCAGAGTCACCGTTCTAGACACCTCACCCAGGTGCCATTCAGCTTTCGGCACGGTTTTCACACCTCCGCTTGGGGGTTAATTCCTTCGGGACCACCCCTGGACAATTGTCCGCCATATTCAGCAGAAACCCTTGGTACAGTGACCCTCTATCCGCAACCCGTGGACGCGTTCGGTGGCTTTGTCATAGGCCCTTCAGTTTGATTCTAGAGGAATCAAAACCGAACCGAATTCCGGGACAGCGCGCACGCAGTCCCGACTAACAAAAATTATACGTTCGAGATATCCACATTAGGGATATTCGCAAGGGTCAGCTCGACCGTAGTGCAATTGAAGAGCCTCGACCTGCAGGAACCGCCTTTTTGATCACGGTAGCTTCTACGCCAGGTATATATATATATATAATTAAAAATTTGTTATAAGGACAACCGCAGGATTTCGCCGGGAGCGGGTGCTAATCTGAAAAATTGCACCCGCTTCCAGCGAAATCGCGGTAAAATTTCAGCCACAACCACGTCTCACAACCGCCAGATATTAATATATTAATTAACATTAATATATTTGAGAATCTTTTAAATACTGTAAAATTGTTGCATGAAAACATGTAAATTTTGGATTTTCCATTATTTTGTGTGCTGTCAAAATTTGAATTTTTTTTATCTAGAAAATTCAGAAAGTTGTTATGATAAGCTTTTGGGGCATTTAGAAATTAAACTTTTTCTTCTCTTACCATTATATCAGATCGTCCGTTATTTGGCTTAAAAGGTTTATTTTCGCGTGTTTTTTGAAACTCTGTAAATGCTATAACTGTAATCATTTTTTATTTTATGAAAAAAGTCATATGGATGAATTGTTCGACTTTTTATATACTATGAATAACCGCTCAGAGAATTCTTCAGTTTTGAAAAGAGTGATCTAAATATATTCAAAATGTGCCCACTTTTTGAATTTTTATCCAAAACAGCTGGCTAACCAACTTCGTCTTTAGTTTAGGACACTTAACGAGTGTACCATAGGCGAATCTAATAGATTTTTTTTAAGTTATCGTGTACACAGGCAGACTTAAAAATTTTCATAATAGGCTCACAGACATACAGACATATTCGTAAAAACCTATTTTTCAGATTCAGGGGGTCTCAAAACGTGGACATTTGACAGAATCTGGGGAGAGGGCGGTCAAATTATACACAAATGTAATACCTTCTCTGATGAGAATATAAAAATGTAAACCTAATGGCAATGTAAGTGTACCATTTTCCTGCAAAAAAAAACAACTAAATTTGGCAAAACTAAGTTTGTCAATATACACTGTTCCAAAATTGAATTTTGTTTCAAAAGTTTCTATTCGCCAAACGTGTTGAACGAGAGAATATAAAATATTTATGGAATTAAGCCCCGCAATTACAACCTCATTTACAACTCATGATCTACTTAAATATAATTGTGTTGTTACTTAAAACTAAAATATAATCCTGTATTTCTTGTTTTAGAATTAAGTTCACAGTCCGAGCGTTTTCCCGATAAAGGCCATTATTCTGCTAGTTCTGAACCACAAACCGAACCAAATGTTCGTGCCAGGTCGAGGTCTCCCACTCTCAGACAAACTTTTTCCAGCGTACTTGGATTTAGATTTGAAGATCTTGCATTGATTCGACTTATTCCCCACGACTATCCCAATCGGATATTCGAACTCCGAAGATACGTTTTTCCTCTAGATAAACCAATTGCATTGAGAAGGAATAATCGTGACCTAATTTCCATGCCAACCAGAGAGCAAATTGTATTATCAACGTCCAATGGCGACGTTTACGCAATATTGGATAAAACAGCAAGTAGGCACACAATTCTTCGAGCAATATTTACACTTGTTTCTGGGCAGCCAAAAAGGTCGAAAATAAACATGAATAGTGGCGATGTTGAAGCATTGACAGAAGAAGAAATAGCGGAATGTCGAGTATCCTCCAGGGAACTAATCGCAAAGAATTTTGGAGTAATACGTGCGTACACCACAATTCTTCACAGCTTTAATAAGTTTAAAATAACGCTTGCGGCAGTCAGACCTGGACTTTGCACTCTTACTTTATGTTTGCCCTGCGTTTATGCACAGACTTTATAAAATAAATGTTCAAGAATAACTTTTTACATTCAAAATTATATTTTTGCAACATTTCATAAATGTTGTTAAAAGAATCTATTAGATTACATGAAATATCACAAATTTCATATCAGTTAATATTATTCCATTTAAAACAAGTGAATTCCGACTCTTGTATGTCAAGTTCACTATTCCCTTAATTTAACCTAGGTTAATTACATGCTTATCCAGAGTTCTACAAGTTTAACTTTTATGTTTATACAAGTCGTGCTGTTGTGCCGAATGAGGCAAACACGGGGTAAAAATGACGAAACCGATCATGATGTACAAAGCGTCTTGAGTTTTGACTACGGTACCTGTACATTTACTGCCAGACTTAAACGTTTGAAGCCAATGTTCACAACTGTGATTTTAGTTCGCACTGTGATTTTCTATCTTTTTTTTTCTCCGCAAAGAGTGGGCGAGTGAGTGATGTACTTTTGTTCCAATAAATTGCTTGATACATTGGAACAGAACACGCTATTTTTTTAGCGGGAATTTTATTTTTTAATTCTAAACGGTTAAGGTTACTTGACTTTGAAAAAAGTTGTTGTAACCTCAATTTCTTCTCGCGGGAGAAAAGGAGATAGCAAATCACTCCCTTTTGAGAGTGCTGCTGCCCGAGAGTGTTACGGCCGCTATCCCGACTAGAGACCCTGTAAGAAGAGGAACTGGCCATTCACGTCCCGACCTTCTTATTGGTGCATTTGAGTCAGGGTGGTAAAATGGCCGCGCCAATCGGTGCTTACGTGGCAAAAATGTGAATTTGAATCCTTAAAGTTTTTTAAACTAGAAACACAATAGAAATGCACAAATTGAATTGTTAAAATTACATTTTAGAAATAAAATTATGACACAGGCAGCAGTACATAACAGTTAACCAGTTTGTAACCGAAAAACAACAAATGTCGATTTCTATACTATAAAAATTTAATTATTAATATTATTATCATTTTTTAATTAATTGTATAATTATTTATTATTTATTAATAATTATTCAATAATAACTATTTTGTACACGAAATTTTCATTACAAACACATAATTCATAAGTTTAGAAATTCGAAACATTAAAATTAAAGCCTCTATCAGTTTAATACACTTCATCGTCGACATTCAATGTTTTTATTATTATAGATATTTTATGTTTAATTTTAATAACGTCAGCATTAATAATTATTAACACTAACATCATTTCATTCTTTATATTTTCAAAAGTGTTTTGCTTTTGATGCACTCCTAAACACATGAAAACACATCGCAGCTCAACCGTTATAACAGATGACTAACGCATACGCACACACGCACATACACTATAATCGCCTGCTATTTTTTCACCTAAAGGCCAGACTCTCTTTTTATGGGGTATCTAATTCCGACGTGTGAGTGCAACGTCTCTCCCTCTGGCGGAGAGCAGCAATGCCTAAAAATGCTCTAAAAATAGTTCTAGAAAAATTTGTTGTACAATTTTATGCCGAGCTTCTACGTTTTCCTTTTTAGTGAAACAGCGCTACTTAAACTCGGTGCTAGTAGGGACCCTGTAGTGAGGGAAGCGCCAAAGGTAATGTAGTGGGGAGAGTTGGAACGTAGGTTGGAGCCAACGGGAGAAGGCGCGATGTATTCAAACAGCAACAAACACGACAAACACTAAGCATATCGAAGGCACCGAAGCTTGAAGCTATATCAAATTTCAATAACTGTACATTATCTGCTGTTGGAACAGAAGTATCACCCTCTTCGCGCTCGATCAATCCACACTCAGCTGCCTGTTTGGCGCGTCCCTCACTACAGGGTCCCTACAAGCACTATTCGCATACCGAAGCGCGAAGCTGTAATAAATTTTGGTATAGTATCTTGATTTGAAACGGAAGTGTCTCTCTTCTTGCTCGGCTAATCCGCAGTTAGCTGCCCGATTGGCGCATCCCTTACTATAGGGTCCCTAGGTGATAGTAAATCGGATTTCCGAATTAAAATTATATTATCAGTCATGTGTAATAAAAAAAAATGATCTTTTCTTGCGAAATTTCAAAAATTACAGAGAATAATTATTTTTAAGATTTTTGTTTCAAATTACATTTTGTTTTACTATCTAATCTTATCAATTTATTTAAAATAATTGAATTTTATTGAAGCATGCATAATTTTTTCAGGAAGAATATCCCTACAACTTTACTGTTTCTATTTTTTGAATAAGTAAATAATCTTTACATTTCGTTATCTGTTTGAAAAAAATTTTCGCAAGCCGTTGAACGAGATGAAATTATAGACGTTTATGGAATTGTAATCCACAATAAAAACTTCATTGACAACATGTCATGTATCAACGTACGATTTTTCAGTTACTTAAAACAAAATTGTGATTCTGTTTTTCTTTTTTTTTTAGTATCAAATTCACAGTCCAAGGGGTTTTCTGATGGTGACACTAGTCCTGGTCTTTATCAGTGTGAACCTTCTTCCTCTTCTTCTGGCAGACATTGTCCAGACACAATCCATTCTCTTGCTACACCTCATTATTCTGCGAGCTCTCCACCACCTGCTGAACCACCTCTTTCTAAAAAGTCCAAGTCTCCTACTCTCAGGCAAACTTTTACAAACGTACTGGGATATAGTTTTCAGGATCTTGAATTTATTCGACTTATTCCCCATAACTATCCGAATCGCATATTTCAACTCCGAATATACGTTTTTCCTTCAGACAAACCAATTGGATTGAGAACAAAAAATGGTGTCCTGAATCCCATGCCAACCGGAGAGCAAATTGTATTATCAACGTCGAATGGCGAGGTCTGGGCAATATTAATAAAAGCAGTAAGCAGACTCACGTGTCTTCGTCCTATATTTACCTTTAATTTGGGGATCTCAGAACGAGCGAAAATAAACATGAGTAGCGGCGTGGTTGAAGGACTGTCCAAAGAAGAAATCGCGGAATGTCCAGGAACTGGCGGGGACCCAATCTTAAAATTTTACAGAGTATTACCTGTGCAGACGTCACATTCATCACAGCGTTAATATATTTTTTTAATGCGAGGGTCAGACCAGTCTAGTGGTCTTAACTCTGTCAATGCTCTTTTCACGTGGCTTTTCTGGCGACTAAAAATCCAAATTGGGAATTTTTAATTGTAAAATATCCTCCTAGCATTCTTGTTATGAAAGTTAAAGATACAAAATTTAATGTTCATTTATAACAGGTTTCTCAAAAGGTAGATCCTGTATCTACTAGCGATCCCAGGACAATAGGTCGGATTTACTCAGTTTTGACCGAGAACTGCCAAAACCCTTTATCCTTATGTCCATTCGAAACTTCACTCTAAAATTGAGTATTATGAAATAAAATAATGAACAGATACAAAAAGTAAATAAATTACAATTCGTAAAATCTGTTCATACCAGTGCAAAGATTTTTCCCCTTCAGTTATGATAGCGTTTTCCAAAACTATGCTATTAAAAATAAAAAATTATTTTTTATTTTTAAAGTGTTTTCGAAAATTTTAAATTCTACAATTTAAGCAGCTTTGACTTTGAAATATTCAATATACTTTAAAGTAGTATCAAACTAAATATGATTCTTATTTAAAAGCGCTAATGTAATTTCAATTCCTTTGAATTTTAAGTCATCAATTTTTGAAGTTTTTAATCTTTTCTTTTTTCGAACTTTAATTATGAAATAATTGCATTTACAGATTCTTGATTTGAAAAAAATCTTAAATTTTGAATGCATTGTATTTATTTTCGACTACTTATTTTTATCACTGTTAGTATTTTTCAAATTATTTAGCATTAATATGGTTGAAAAAATTGATTTGTAAACAATTATCGGCAATTGCTTAGGTTAAATGCTTAAAATAAAATACTTTGTTTTTCAAGCTCTGTCCAGTTATACCAGAAAAAAGGTTTCTCTGAGCCCTTCCAACTGGGATTTTTTTTAAGGGGGTCATAAATTTCCTCTCAGTTTCCCTTCGAAACACCTGCACCTGTAGATTGTGGAGACCCTTGATCTATAACAACATAAAAAAATATTTTATAAGCTCTTGCAGCATTCGTTTCTAAAAAACATTTAAGTGTTTCGTTCTCTGAAGACAATTAAAAGAAATAGAAACTTTCTGAGGAGAAGTTGTTAAAAAAAGCATAGAGAAGTTTTTTGTGGCATCAGTTTCAAAGAAATGTTTAATAAAATTGTTTTCAATTAAACTGATTCTTATTATATATAAATACCTTATACGGACAAAGTTGATGCGTTTTGTTGAACAAATAACGTTCAGAAGAAATTAAATATTTTCAAATGATCAATTATGCCGTTTAAAATTCAACCATTTCCATTTTAATCGCAAAATTTCAACTACTTGAATTATTTTTTTTTTTAGCAAAGTTTAAACTTACAATAGGGACAAATTGATAATTTAACGTTGACGATACAAATTCGGAATTCTAAAATTGAATTCGTAGAAAATGAAAAAATTATTCGTTTGTTCAAATTGAATTTTTTAAAGTGAACTTTAGATGTTGAACTGTTTGGAACGTTTTGGAAATAAAAAAATTTCCCATTTAAAATGACTGTATTTTGAACGTCCATTTAGAATGATTAATTTTTTACGGTTAATGATTTTTTTAAATTCGATTTTGAACGGTAAAAAGAAAAGGAAATTTATTTTCATCTTATAATTTTTTACGTTAAATAGTAATTATATAAAAATAATTAAAGTTTTGATTTCTTTAGTTTTAGAAGCTTTTACATTGAAAACTTTAGTTTATGTTTTCGTTCTAATTCAGCTCTGATGACATTGTCTAAACTGTAAATTTAAAAATTTTGTAATGCACGTTTTCAATTTTGAAATATTTTGTTGAAAGATTGCCTTAAAACCTTTTTAAAACCATGTCCCCTTAACCATGTTCTGAAATTTCCAAGTTGAACTTCCAACCCCATGATAATATTTAATAACCCCCAAAAGCACCCCGAGAGCCTCCACGCAAAACACTAAATAAAATTGGGTATTGAAAAAAGTCACCAAAGTCACGTTCGGAAGATTCCAAGTTAAACTACACACCCCATAATAATATTCAATGACCCCCAAAAACCACCCCTATCAGCTTTAACTGAACTAATTCCGAAAGGATCCCACAAAAATACAAAAAGAAGTTGGAAATTTAAAAAAGTCACATTCTAGAAGGACCAAGTATCCATGAAAAACACTAAATAAAGTTGAGAATGGAAAATGGTCACCCCAGTGATTTTCTGAAACCACCAAGTTAAATCCTAAACCCCATGATAATATTCAATAATCCCCAAAAATCACCCCTATCACTTTCACCGTTTCTTTTAAACTACAGATACCCTAAATACCTTCCTTATATAATCCGAAACTGTAAAAAATTATAATGTTCAGAATTTAATATATATATATATATTTACGAATTTAAGTGTAAAAGTCAAGTGATTAGCTCCTCACATTCTTTTATGTCTCAGTGCAACAACGTAATATATTTGGCATTCATATTTTGCAATACAAAAACTTATTTCAGAGTTTCAGTATCGATTGAAAATCCAAGTTAAAAAAACGATGCTTTGGTTTAAAAAGGACCTTTTTTCCCTGAGCAGTTTCTAAAATATTAGATTAAACCAATGAAATGATAAAATTCGTTTCTACAAGTCTTTGAATTTTCGAAGCTATGAAGCCTTAAACATAATATATTACACAGATGGTGATATCAGTTTCAGAGGAATGCGTAACCAAATTATTTTCGTTTGAACAGACTTTTATCAGCTCTAAATATACCAGAAGGACAAATTTGATCTCTTTAGTCTAAAAGATAACGAGTATAGTATAGATTGTATAACCTCATGAAGCTGTAGAATATTCACCAGCTACATTATTATATAGTTTATAATTAATACGTTAAACCATTTGTCCTCTACTTAGTCGAGATGAAGGTGGTCTGTACTCTGCTCTTATGCTTGGCCGTTATCCTAAATTCTATTGGTGAATATAACAATATAATATATCTATTATTTCGGTAAATAATGAGTGTAATTATAATATAGTTTTTACTTGTGAGCAATAAACCAACAGTAACTGAAAATTATTTAAGAAAAAGTATAAGCTTTTAATCCTAACCATTTTTCATTGTCAAAACAAAAAAAGTAGAAAACCCCAATTTTTATAATTAAGATAAAAACTGTCGATTTTAATACTTGATAAAGTTTAATATATACTGTAAGCTTAAATTCGGAGGTAATAAACCGTGTGAATAAAGTGCGCATGGCTCAAAAATGGCAAGACCCTTGGAAATATCTGGCTAACGCATGGGTCACGCCTGATTGATAGCATGGCGCAAGCCTTTTTCTTGCCAGTCTCCCATGCTTAGGACACGATAAATACAAATGAATATTGTTAGGAAATCTTTACGCCATTAAAGGGTAATTTCACTAACCGTGTGCACCCGGTCACGCACCAGGTAGTTTAGTACGTATTCTACGGGAACTTTCTAAGAATTTAAAATGAGCCTTATGCCAAACTATATAGTGATGATGAGTCAACGACCCGTGTCCACCAGATCGACTACCAGGCAGTTTAATACATATTCTATGAGAACTTTAAAAAAAGCTTAAATCATGTGAACACCGAAAACAATTGCAAATGGTGATTCGACGACGCAAGTGCATTGGACCGCGTACCAGGTAGTTTAGTGTGTATTCTACTACAACTTAAAAAAAATTTCAGGATCCCAACAGCCAAAACAAAAAAAAATTGTGAGTAAAAGATTTAGATGCACTGGATTAAATACAAGGTAGTTTAAAACGTATTCTGTGAGAGCTTTTTAACAATTTTAATGTTGCGAATAACGGAAAAAATTTCAAATGGTAAGTCGATGATCCGGATCCACCGAAACGCGCACCAGGTAGTTTAGGACGTATTTTACCAGAACTTTTTAAGAATTTATTTTGTGCCAACTGCCAAAATAACTACCAGTGATGGTTTGAAAACCCGGATGCATAAGGTCGCGCATTATGTAGTTTAGTTCGTATTCTACCAAAACTTTTTAAGAATTTCAATTGTGCCAACTGCTAAAATAACTACCAATGGTGACTCGACGATTAGCGTGAACCGGTTCGTGCATCAGGTAGCTCAGCACGTATGATACAACAACCTTTTTTAAAATTTAAATTCTTCCAACAGCTCAAATAACTAAAAATTGTGAGTTAGAGTGCCGGGAGCACGGGAACAGGCACTAGGTATTTTAGCACGTATTCTACGAGAAATTTCAAAGAATTTAAACTGTGCACTAAAAGTAAATACCGATTGTGAGTTAACGTCCAGGTTTGTCGAATTGCGAACAAGGTCATTCAAGACGTTATTTACGAGAATGTTTTGAAAACACGTATTCCACAAGAACTTTAAGAAATTTAAACTATTCTAATTGCCAAAAAATATAAAATGGTTTACAATTGGAAATTATTTTGGTTGCTGGAACAATTTAAATTTTCTACCATTATTTATAATTTTGTACAATGACTCACACTGAAGACCCTCAGACTTTGAACAAGTTCCAATGAAAAAATCAAGAATTCACCAAATTAACGTTATTAACACATATAATTGATTTTTGGTACATTTATATTGGACATTAGAAACACTTTACAACCTAATACTTTACCCACCTTACAACCTAGGAAACCACACTTGTCCAAATTTGCACCAATCCCAACTTTCGAAGTGAACCTCACGAACAGTAAGAGGCGAATGAGCTGGGCCCTACTTGGCATGACTCAGTGCCTGGTGGACATATTGAACAATTAAGGGAGAGACCCTTATACCTATCGATTAAAAAGAGACACTTATCTGAAAATTATGCTGGAGCATATTTGCCCAAGTGTGGTAAACACGGGTTAATTTGTGTTTTGCGTGTCGTAAGCATGGAAGGCGGGAAAGAGCAAGCCCTGCGCCATTCTACTATTCACTCGTGAACCATGCTTTATCCAAGTGTTTTGCCATGCTTAAGCTATACAAACTTTTCTACGCGGAAGATTAGCGTGTACAATTTATTATTGAGAAAGGGGGATATTTTTCTTCTTAAAACAATTTCGCATTGTAAGGCAAGCGAAGTCAAGCGGGGAAAAATTTATACTTTAAAAAGGGGAAAAAAGGTCAGTCGATAGCCATTCACATTTAGTGGTAGTTCATGGTCACGCGTGACCTGCCAAAAAGGCAACAAAAAGGAAAGAACAAGTTGAATCTGCAGAATTACGCCAACTTAATATCAGCTCTATATACGCAAATTTTAGTTTCAGATCGTAATTTTTTAATAAACATTTGATCAACCTTAAACAAAAGAAAAGGTAAAGTTACGCGGTGTTGAGTGTGAGTCGAAAATAAGACAAATAATTATTCAAGTTACGAATTATAACATGAATAATTACGTTTCCTGAACGCTACATTCTTAATTAAAATTCGCGAAACCAAAAGTTAGAACTTACGTTAGCCACGAGGCCAAAATGAAGTTGAGAGTTAGGAAATGACGCCGAATACGCCGTCTAGGCAGAAAACAGGGGTTCACATAGGGATACCGAAAGCTACATGGAAAATTACTGATTCTTTCCCCCGACACAGAAAATACAATAGTTTTATCCAAAAAACCGGAGACCTTATAGTCTCGGTAAGGTCCTTGTGTTCTTCAAATTGAAAACACCAGAAAACTTAAAAACTCGACTCAAATTTCCAGGTGTAAATTCCCATTATAAGGACAGGAGGATCCGCGAGAAATCCCAACCTCCCGGTTAAATAAACCTGACCCTACCTCAAATACAAAATTTACACTGAATTTACATTATTTAAACGAAATGTGGATTATCGAGCGCGTTATCTCGCACACCTATGGGGCAAGTCTCATAGTGTTGCGCCGATTCGGTGTTTCCCCAGTACTGCTACGCGGTTGGTACTCTGACGCTCTACTCGTTCTTGGGCATGCCGCCAAAACGAAAAGAGATGCAGGGGTGGCCCAATTGGAAGCTGTAATTCGGCAAAATCTCTAAAAGTAGATACAAAGCGTTCCGGGTAAATGAAGCTCTCGTTCTCTCTGGCTTGAGAGTTGCCCGCATTTGGCAAAACATATAACAATAAATTGGGGACAACCAGACCTGATTCTCGTCATATCGCGGGAAAATTGAAGAGGCTGGCTTCTCGGCCAGTGCCGTAACGTCGAAGGCCCTGTTAGAAAATTTCAGGATTTTCTCCCACATAAAGATTGCTGTTGCAGACCAATGTGTAGCTCCGGGGCTCCTAATTTCATTCCCAAAACCAGGAGAATTTGATCCGCGGTATTCCCTGACTCTAGAGGTATCCAAGGTTTCCAGTCAGCTGCCGGGACTATTGGACACATCAACGGAAAGGCGAAAACTACATTTAACACGAGAATCTCAACTTATATTTAGCGGCAGTATTTATAATAATAATTATTATTATTATTTATTATATTTAATGTATATCAAAGAAATACTGACTTGCTCATTCATTTTGTGTCAGATTTTGTTTAATACAGATTCGACGTCTGTAACATCGGAATAACTGCGTTGGTATGAGATAAAATTGTATGCCTAATAAAAACAGAGGATACGAATTAGAAGCTGTTGATTTTAGTAGCTAGACGCTGGGATCAATGTCGGGAAGAGGGGGTTTTCTGAGTTTTCATTTTTTTCACTAATTCATTATAAATTTCACCTATTTGATTACAAAATCATTATAGTGAGTCTGTTTGATTTGGCGTACGTGTTTCAGATAGGGGTTTAAAATAAATCTCAAATGTACAACAAATTTGCTATCTTTCACTTGGCACCGAAAGAAAATTATATACCTGCTGCATAATTCCGAAAAAGTAAGCAGCTCTAATGCCACATTTTGCAGAATCATCTTATTTACCTTACTTATTACGGCGTCAAATTATGTAATCATTGTAATTGCCTTTAGAAAGTTCCCATTATCAGAATAAAATAAACAATTAGTTAACCCACGGGTGCAAAATTTGATCCCTCTAATATGTGTACAATAAGTTGATGCAAAAATGCATAGAAAACTTTCTTTAATTCTAGAAAGCAACGATTTGACGCTGGTTTTGACTTTTAAGTTCTCCATTTAAAATGCATGGCGAAGAATCCCTTTTTGTGTTTTTAGAATAACTTTTTAGTGTTTTGGAAAAATTTTACGGGAAAGTATAGAGGTTGATATTGTGAAATATTTTTGTGAAATATCTGTTAAACATATTTTGTGAAAAAGATATTAATACTTCTTTAGTGGAATATTTATCAACATTTTTTTAGATATTTCGAATTTTGTAGACAAATTAAGTTTGCGTAAATAATTTAAAAATATTTTGTATACAAGTCAGTATTTTGGTCTAGTTGAATATTTAACAACATTTCCTACTTAATTTTTTATTATGTAACCAAACTCCATTTACCTAAAAAATGTATTCAATCTAAAAAATAGTGTCTTTGGGCCAGCCTAATTTACAATGTAGCATACACAATCAGTCATGTTACTATAATTTAAAATAATAATTGTTGCACTTTTAAATCGATCACTGCGCATAATACTGATCTTTCAATGTACTTATTCACATTGAGGAACTGTTATTGACTGTTCTAGCGCAATCCAATCTAATGAACTCTGCTTTACTACAGCCACTACGGGAAAGAAATATGACTTATTTAGATGAATCTAAACATGACTTTGAAATGCTGATAATTAACAATAAGCCAAATAAATATTTAGTAACAAATTGCAACATTCTTAGGAGAGGATAACAAATAAAGTCACAATGAAAATTTCCATCGTTCGAAAAGAGATATAACAAATTTTACACTGTAAATTGGAATTATTTGTTGTGATTATTTATATAATTTTAGTCAATATTATATTAAATGAAAACGGGCTTAAGCGCGTTGACCCTACGGTCGGCCTGCGGCCAACACGGTAAGTGACCCCTCTCTGCTGGAAGCGTCAAACCGCGTCAGACAGCGCCATCAATCACAGTCGCCGCCTGACACCACGATGGTAATCTCGACCTCCACCGGGCTACCAGGTGTAGGGACAAGACCTTATAAATTTTGACTGCTGCAAACAGTGAACCGTAAACCCACATTCAGTGTGCGATTGACTAGATAAAGTCTGGCAGGAATTTTACCGCTAAGTTTCGTCAGTTCGCATGCGAAGTGCGGATCCGTTATCATTCACTGAACAAGAAAAGCTGCTGACCATCAGTCAACATATTATTCAGGGAATATGGGTACTATCTTACGCAATGAAAAGTGTAACATTCTTTAAAGTCACTTTTTAAAAAGGTGTCTTTAAGGGCGACGCAATAAGTTCACTGCTCACTCGTGCCTTACATGATTTCCAATATCTCTCCCGCTTCGCCATATCGCTGGGTACTTCTGCAGCAAATTTGGAAATCAAAAGCATATAGATATAGTCTATATAGTCTATAGATGATACTCTGTGAACCAGATACTAACATCTCATTTAACAGATATAGTCTTTTGAACTGCCGGCGAAGAAAGAAGTACCTGCAACGAATATTCAAGCGTCCCGTTAATACTCTATTCCTTTGGAATAATTCCATTAATAAAGGACGAGCTCAGACCACTTGATATGGGTTCACAAAATGTTGTGTACATGAAAAAAAGTATGCAAATTACGTCTTCTGCTCCGCGACTCGACATCTCAGGCCGTCAAGGTGATCGTGGAATACTGAATCTTAAATGTCTATATGCCGGTACCATAAGTATAGTCGCAAATGGACGAGACTCTCTTGTTTACATGGCCAGGAAACGCGAAAAAGTGGACAAAAGGGATTTTCTTCACAAAGTAGCGGTGGTGGTTGCTGAAAAACACGGTCCTGAGTTCATTATGAGGGGTGCGCAAAATTCATCAAATCTTTTCCATCTTCATCACTCGCTCCTGAAGACTGGGATTAAGAAATAACAACAGACAGAATTACGTGAACAGTTCCTTTACGGCATTTTCTACAAAATTGTGGAGGTTCTGGCGATGTCATAAAAGCTAACGTTTGATCTTCTTAAATTACCCTAATTGAATTCGCGCACGGATGATTTCATTTAAAAATATCGATATAGTTAAATCACATCAGAAGGCACAATGCGGGACTAAGAGTGCTGTACTACCATCTCTGTTACTCTAGTGATATAGGCTTGAATATTCTCCTCTAAACCCGCCTAGGGAAATAGAGCCAATTATCGAGAATGAGAAGTGCTGCATATACTGAAACTTCTTGCACACTCGAGGCCTGAAACAGTTTTCATTAAATTCGACAAACGAAGCATGGTCGTTATAGAAATTTTGGCAACATCCTACAAAAACATCATAGTATTAGAGAGCGAAAAGAAAGAAAGCTATAAAGACTTTATAAGTTGAAATCGCATTCAGTTTTTCAGATTAGTACTTTCCCCCGCCGAAATTCCGCGGTTGTCCTTAAAACAAACTTTTAATGATATAAATGCAGATTTAAGGGTATAGAAAATATAAGCGCCGATAGCATATAGAAATAATAGTGAGTCCAGGGGAAGAACCCGGAATAAATTTTTAGAATATGTGAATTAAAGCCTGATTAGCAGAGACATAAGAAGCCGCGGAAACACGAGATCATTGATAAAAAAATGCATTGATGTGAAGTAAGCTGGAGAAGTATGCCTGGGCATAAAAGTGTGGCAACAATTACTCAATAAAAAAAGTGTCAGTAGAGTGAATGACTCCTAAAACAACAAGACCTTGCATACTAATGGGCTTGAGTTAGGAAGCTCAGAGGATTATATCTCAACGCTTTTCGATTTCCGAGGATTATCGGGGCGCCCTGCGACAAACTCTAGAGGTAGATGGAATTATCCAGCCAGAGGCACAAAAAGAGGTTCAGTAACCATGAAGGCAATCAAAATGGACATACCATATGCACAGAGATGTTTTGCACCTTTAATTTTGAGCAAAGAAAAGTAGGCAAAGTGTGAGAAGAGAAAATTATCGCATTTTCAATAATTCATGGATGTAGAACCAATGCAGAGGAATTCTCTGCGTAAGGAAACGATGCCTTTATACTACCGTAGTACTCACAGAAAAACGCGGAAAGCGTACGACTCTGCGTGAAATCTATTTCGCTGTTCTATACCAGGTACATAGGATATGCAATAGTAAGTACAAAACTTAGTCTCAGTTTAAGATTTACGCTACAGAAGTTCATAAAAGCTCTTTAATATGGATGAGTATATCGAAAGATCAGTGTTATGTACAGTGAACTTTATATAAATGCAACAATTATTTTTTCTAATAATATTTTTATGTTAAAAATGGCAAGTTTCTAAAGAATTTGAAATAATCTCGACATTTTATCCTCTTATAAGTGAGCTTATTGAGCATGTTTGAGTTAATTACAATATAGTAAAACTATGATGTCGGATTCAGGAAATATTATTTTAAATTGATAAACCGGAAAAATGCTTAGCTTTCGAGATTTACAGTAAAACTGCTATCTGATAGAGATTAGTCAAGTCAAACAGATACAGTAAAGTGATTTCATTATCAAATGGGTGAAATTTATTATGCGTTACTAGAAATAGGTTAAATCCAGAAAGACCTTTCTGCCCGCTATTACACGCAGTGTTTACCTACTGAAATCAAAAGCTTCTAATTTTCAAACTGAGCTGTCAATTAGAATAAAATCTTAATATATGTCAACGTAGTAATTTTGATATTACAGCAGCGCGGCTCGTTCATTCCTACGTATGTCTCATCTCAAAGCGTTTCCCAGTCTGACAAAAAGCACTCTTTTTGGACGAAAATGGCAAGGGAAAATGTTGTCAAAAAAGACCTAGGATTTAAATTTCTATAATAATATATACTCTTAAAAAATTCAATTTGCTTTAAAAGATTTCATGCACCAGAGTTGTTAAACGCGAAAGAATTATACAAATTTATGGAATTAATCTCCTCAATTACAAACTTATTTACAAATCATGATAAACCAACCTACAACTGTAGAGTTATTATAAACGAAAATGCAATCCTGTATTTCTTGTTTCAGAATTAAGTTTGCAGTCCGAGCGTGAGCCTAATGAAGGTCCTGATCCTAGTTTTCATCGCTGTAGACCTTCTTCCACTTCTCCTGTCAGACATTGTACAAACGCGACTGATTCGCTTGCCAAACCTTATTATTCTTCCAGTTCTCAACCATCTTCTGAACCAACTGTTCGTGCCAGTTCGACGTCTCCTACTCTCAGGCAAACTTTTCCCAACGTACTTGGGTTTACATTTGAAGATCTTCCATTAATTCGACTTATTCCCTACAACAATCTCAATCGGAGATTCGAACTCCGAACATACGTTTTTCCTCCAGATAAACCAAT
>NC_046658.1:165765961-165769272 GCF_010883055.1 Belonocnema kinseyi | reverse complement strand
TTTACATTTGAAGATCTTCCATTAATTCGACTTATTCCCTACAACAATCTCAATCGGAGATTCGAACTCCGAACATACGTTTTTCCTCCAGATAAACCAATTGGCATGAGAAAAAATAAGCGTCGCCTAAAGCCCATGCCAAACTCAGAACAAATTGTATTATCAACGTCCGAAGGCGACGTCTGCGCAATATTAGCAAAATCATCATGCAGAAACATAATTCTTCGTGCAATATATTTGCCTGTTTCTGGGCTACCAAAAAGGGTAAAAATAAACATGAATAGTGGCGCGTTTAAGGAATTGACCGCAGAAGAAATAGCGGAATGTCCAGTAAACAACCATGATCAAGTCGCAAAGAATTATGGAGTATTACGTGCGTATCAAAGAATAACTTTTTACATTTAAAATTACGTTTTTCTACCTTTCCCACATTTTTAAAAAGAGAATCTAGAAAATTACATGCTTTCAATTTAAAATTGTTTTTAATGCAGCTTGTACATCTCATATGTATTGTTGTGATTGCACCTGAATTTTAATTTATTGTCGCTTCATATTATTTTTTTAACTCAAGGAATGTTGACATTCAATGTAACCTATTTGATAAGCTGATTTTTATAAATAAATGGCTATCAGTTCTAGAAAAATACAAATTTAGTACAAATTGGTTTGCAAGAGAACACTTACATGTCTATTCACAGTTCTTGAATTTGTAATTATGTTCATTATACAAGTTGTAGCAAACCAAGAATTTTTTATGATTTTTATGTAAAATTATCATACTAATAACCTATGAATATTCTGTGCTTGACCTGTTGCTTTTAATTAAAAATGGAAAATAAAAGATTTTTACGGTGGTGGGGAAACTCACCTGACGAGAATCGCATTCCTATAGTTGCTTGATAGGTGAGAAGGTACTCTAAGGAATTCAGGGAATTATTGGGTAACAGTTAAAACAAATGTTTGAAGAAGGTTTTTTGAGTTGTGTCCTTGTTCCCCTGTTTAGTTGTGCGTTGTTCTTTTGAGAAATTTTAAAGCAATTTTTAAATATATTTATTAAAAAAAATGTTTTCTTAACCCCTTGAGCGAAATAAAATTATAGGTGTTTATGAAATTGTGTTCGGCAATTACTGCCACATTTACAACTCGTTATGTACCGACATCTGTTTATGTAGGTACTTAAAAAGAAAATGTAATTCTCTATTCCTTTTTCAGGAATAAGTTCGCAGTCCAAGGATTTGTCTGGTGGTGAGCCTAATACTGTTGCTCAATGCTGCGGACCTTATTCCTCTTCTCCTGGCAGACATTGTCCAGATCCGAGTCAATCTCTTGCCAACCCTCATTATTCTGCCAGTTCTCTAATACCAACTGAACCACCTGTTCGAGACAGGTCAAGGTGGCCTACTCTCAGGCAAACATTTCCAAGCGTACTTGGATACAGATTTGATGATCTTGAATTTATTCGCCTTATTCCTCACAGCAATCCTAATAGGAAATTCGAACTCCGAATATACTCTTTTCCTCCAGATAAGCCAATTGGATTGAAAACACGAAATCGTGTCTTGATTCCCATGCCAACCGGAGAACAAATTGTATTATCAACGTCCAATGGTTACGTTTGTGCTATGTTAGAAAAATTATCAGGCAGAGGCATCAGTCTTCGCCCAATATTTACCTCTATTTTAGGTATATCAGAAAGAGTGAAAATAAACATGACTAGCGGCGTGGTTGAAGGATTGACTAAAGAAGAAATCGCGGAATGTTCAGGAACCGCCGGCACACCAATCAAAAAGTTTTACAGAGTATCACATGTGTAAACGATAAATTTATAATAGCGTTAAAAAAGTTTTAATAACGAACGCGTCAGATAAATATGGCTCCTTGATCTTGGTCAATACACTTTTCCCGCAATACACTTTTCATACATAGATATATGTAATGAATTATAGTGTAGTCTGAACTCTTATTGAAGAATAAGACGTAGATTCATACTAGAGCGGTAGAGATGGCCGGTAACGACTGAAAATTCAGATTTAAATTTTTGAATTGAAAGATATAAATTATTTTTGAGAATTAAATTTCACATCTCTTTTTAGTCTGAGATCTCGCTCAAAAATTCGTCATGTATAATGTTAATGCAAAAATCAAATTTTGTAAACTGTATTGTCATTGATTGGTCCCTGCTGTAAACGGTTTCCAGAGTCATTTTAGTGAAAACTTCGAAAGGGCTTATTTAGGGCTCATTCAATCTCCTATTGCCAGATTTGATGCTCCAAAATTTTTTGAGAAATTCTGTGGTCATTCCAGCTTAACGTTCAGCTAGCAGATCCACAGGTTTAAAAAAATATGGAACATTAAATTTGGAAATAGGACATTAAATTAGCCCCAAATTATTGTGCAAAGAAATATTGTCCAAGTCATTTTTTTCTATTTGTGGTTCTGCTAACTTACAGTTCAGCTAGCATTTTCACCGGTTTTTTTGTTTGAATATAGAATATTAAATTTAGCAATAGGGAATTAAATGAGCCCCACATCAATTACAGTGCAGGGAAATATGGTGTAGGTTTTTCTTTTTTTTCCGTTATTTTTATTATTTAAAAAAAGACCGCATTGCATTAAGGAACCCGATACCGTTTCATTTCAATAAAACATCTGATATTAGAGTTTTTTAAAAACAAAATTGCATACCTTTAAACACTTGCATTTTTTTGTCACACCCTAATTTGTCCTAACCACAAATTTTTTTAATGTTTTCATAAAATTAATATACTACAAGCATTAAACTGCAAAGTATTTGGAATATCTGGGCTCTGCAATATATTCAATATTGAAATAGATACGGACGTGAGTTTATTTTCAGTAAATTTTTGTAGAAATTAAGGGAAAATGGTACAAGTATCCGTTAAAATTATTCTATGCAGTTGAGTCTGTTGTTAGTTTCTTAGTGGGTTGACGATAGAAGTTAAGGAATATTTACAACAATCCTAAATATCTTTCCCTTCATAAAAGCAAACAAATGGCGCTTTAAATTTGATTTACACTTTTTTATCAATTGTTTAAACAAAGCTTATTTTTAAAAAGCTCACACTATTTTCTAGCATATATTTTGAGAGTCTTTAATGAGCTTGAAATTATGTTGGATAATGTAAGTGGTTTTTCCGGATTTTACTAATTGTTGAAACAACATTTAAAAAACAATATATTAAAAAAATGTTTACATTTGAAGATCTTCCATTAATTCGACTTATTCCCTACAACAATCTCAATCGGAGATTCGAACTCCGAACATACGTTTTTCCTCCAGATAAACCAAT
>NC_046658.1:165751406-165765861 GCF_010883055.1 Belonocnema kinseyi | reverse complement strand
CAATTATTAAAATTAAAATAGATGCTTATTATAAAGTACACGCACCAATGACAACCGCTGCGCCAGGCAAGCGCATTGGCAGAACGTGCCAAAGTTGGGATCACTGCATAGGTGAGGACGAGAGAGACAAAATTTGTTTTCGTCCCGCCCTTCTCTATCCAATGGCTTGTGGCTCTCCGCGACATTTTTCAACGTAAGTTGTACAAAAAGTAAATAAAAGTTTTTTGTGACATCGATTTTAACCCTGACACCACAAGGCGAAAAAGAGTCTCATTTACCACAACATGGGGTGTCTCCACACCACAGTCGTTTTGAAACACATGACGAATGATATTGTATTAAACATTCTGAATAGCACGTTAAAAATTCATATTATCGCTTCTCAAAACATCTGTAGCATGACTTATTGACCGTTATCCATTCCCACGTGCAGAGGACAACTGTAGAGGAGGCTATTGAAATCCCTATTCCCCTGAGACGCCCTAGGCCTAGCGTATGCGCAAAAATAGAGCCTTGTGGTGTCTAAACACCCAACCTTGTGGTATAATAGTTAAAGAAATGTTTAAACAAATTTTTTTCAATGAAACTTATTCTTATAATATATAAATATCTCAGACGAACCTGTGTGAAAATAACCTCATTTGGCCCTATTACAAGTCGGGCACTAATCGGGGGCTAGTTGAATTATTACTTTTGACAAAGTACCCAGTCGTCGACTAATCGGGGACTAGTTGGGCTTTTTGTTGTCAACATTTAAGTCGGGGCCTGGTCGGTGGTTGGTCAAGGGCTAGTCGGGCCTTTTTGTTGACTAATTTCCATGCGGGTAATCTTCAGGCTATGGGTGGGAGCTAGTGGGGCTCTGGTCGGGTTATTCTTATGTTTGAGTTTTCGGCGAGGTCTTATCAAATGAAGTAATATCTAAAAAAGCGTAATAATTTTTTTATTCTAAAACACTAAGAATATATTTAACAATAATCTTACACCGTTCTTTGGAGAAAAGATTCATTAAAGTTAAATTTATCTCAAATATACTTAATAAACAATTGTTAAGTTGATAATTTTGTACGAAAATAAGCTTTTTATAATAACAACGTTCAAAATCTTCAAAAAGACGTAATCCTATTTTTTGTAGTATTTTTTAGAAAATTGCGAATTTCTAGGAACCTTCATTTGAGTCTTGCGGTTCTGGATTGGTAGTTTAAAGAAAATCCGCAAGGGCGTGACGTGCCGCCTCTCGCACAACAGAAATGACGCGTCGAGTATTTAAGACAGCAGTCCACACTTAACGAAGCATAATTACCTGGAGCAGAGACTAGTGTGACCAACATGGCGGTTCCTTGAGAGCGAAGCTCTTCCATTGCTGCCTTCCAGCTGAAGTTTTTTTAAAAATTAATATTCCACAAATCTTGGGGAATTTAAGTTACATAAATTTATGCATTTTTAAGCGTAGCATATCTTCCTTATTAAATCTTGGGTAAATTTGAGCACTTTTAAATATTTCAAAAAAGTTTATCGAGAATTCCGTAAATAATAAGTATTTTGACAAACTTTTAGGGAATGTTTTAGAAATCTAGGGAAGCTTGGTTAATATTCCACGCGGATGTATTATCATATGACACCTACTAGTACCCGATCAGGCCCCGACTAGGATAAGTCGGGTCAGCTGACTAGCCCCCGACTAATCTACCGTGATGATATTAGTCGGGGGCTAGTCAGATGACCCGACTAGCCCCCAACTTTTTGGGGTCGAATGGTCGGGAACCAGACTAGTTCTCCATTTGAATTTCTACACGGGAACTAAGTTGACGCCTTTAATCTAAAAAATAACGACTATGGTATAGTTAATAATTAAAACAATGGATGAGATGTTAAAAATGACATACTTCAGACCATGGGATTAAGGTGTTGAAAGAATCCTTTATTCAAATTATTAGACGTTTCGAAAGCTATACGTTTTCCTCATCAGGATAGAGTCGTGTATATAAAAGTTCCTTATATCATTTCGAGTATTTATGATTTATCCTTAATTCTCCTTTTCTCAATTGTTCGATGAAAAAAGTTACACAAAATTAATATAATAAAAGAATTTTTTTTTTCATTTGAAATGCGGCAAAAAAAGAGAGATAAATATATATTTTTTCTATTAAAAGTGAGGTTAGGAATTCAAAAAAAATTTTATATTTACCTTTATGTTATTTTCATTTCAAGTTAATTAAATAAATTATATTGTTTATTTAAAAAAACATACACACATTACTTTATAACACAGATATAAAAAAAGGCAGTACTTTACAGACTACATTTTGGTGAGATGGAAACAAAAATACGTTTTGCTCCATTTTCCAAACGAGAAAAAGAGAAGGAGGACCAGTTAACAGAGAAGCACATAGCATTGCCATATTACAAGTTTGGTAATGAGGGTTCTAAGAAAAATAGACGGAGAAAAAAAATATTACAAATGATTGGTAACCATGAAAAAAGGGTTATTTAGACTATTAGTAAATTATTAACTATGAAAAAAAGTTACAATGATATTATCCTTAAATTAAGAATTATAAAAAATTCATAAATTTTAAAAAGAAAATTAGAAGATTATCAGTTGGATGTATATAAGAAATCAATAGCTGTACATGCAAAGGAAAATAATAAAAAATTCGTTAAATTAAAGTTAGATCTGGTAATACAAAATTAGTTAAATTATTTAACTTATATAATATATTATTAATATATTAATTTATATCTTGACTATGGTATAGATTGTATAACCTAATGGAACAGTAAAATATTCATTAGCTATCACAAGTGCAAAGTCACATGCGGCCCAACATTGGCCCATAGTCGGCAAAAATATTGCCGAAGCTTGGCTGCCATTATTGCACCAATGACGGAATAATAACTATGGCCTGCACTTGGCAGTCAAGGTTTGGCTGCAATTGTCGGCCCAACACTGGGTACCAGTATTAGACCAAACCTGGCTACCATCGTCGCGCCATTGCTGGATTGATAACTATGGCCTTGACTTGGCAGCCAGGGCTTGGCTGCCATTGTCGGCCCAACACTGGCTACGGTCTAAGGATGTGACAAAAAAAATCTTTAAAAAATAATAATTGATTGCGAGTACTTTGAATATAAATATTAATGGTCTTGTTTATATTCAATGCATATATTACATTTTGAACATTATATCACAAATAAAATTCCTAACGCTACGGGATATCGAACCTACATCTATATACCTAAATCTATAACCAAGCAGTCGGGGGTACTAACCACTCCGCTAAACCGACAAGTTGAAACTTTCATCCTGAACTTTGACAATTTTTCAATATGTTTTTTTTCGTGTAAGATTTGTTTATTAGGAGCTAAAACTGAGACTTGGCGAAAGAAAGTGCCGATTCTGGGTCAAGTATCGGTGGAGAATTGGCAAATATAAATAGCCAATATAGACTACCAGCACGGGATCAAAATTGGGCCGATTTAAATAAAACATGGTTTGCCTTGAAAAAAGTGACACTTGGCCAAGTAATGTGCCGTCACTGGGCCAGACTTTGGCTGATCCTTGTGAAACATGGTTCCCCGTACTAAAAGAGAGAATTGGTGCAATAAAGTGCCGATACTGGGCCAAACATCGGTAGAGAATCGGCAAATATAAATAGCCAATATAGGATCCCAGCACTGGCTCAACACTGGGCCGATTAAAATGCCGATATTGGCCCAATAACTTTAGCCGACCTTTGGCTACCAAAATTGGACCAACACTGGATCGTGTATTCAGCTCCGGCAATTCGCACTTGGGATGTTATTAATTAAATTTTGATATAACTATACTTTAGGTAAACATACATTTCCTGCAGCCATGTAAATAGTATATAAATAAAAATTGAGTGATTGCGATAATCATTTAAAAGGATGGTATTACAACTATTTTTGATTTGAGCCCTTAACAAATTCTTTCACTCTAAGTACATTTATTCGTTCAGAAATTAAAAAATTTAAAATTATTAATTATACAGTTCACACTAAAAATTACTTTGTATTTTGAACGTTCCTTTAGAATAGTTCAATTTAAAGCTTGACAATTAAAAAATATTACATTTTGAACGGCGAAAATAAGGGAATTTCATTTTATTATTTTATAAGCTTTTCCCAATCAATTTTCACTTGAAATCGTAATTTTTTGAATGTAATTGAAATTTTGATTTCTACTGTTCTAGAAGCTTTTAGTTTAAGATATTTAGTTGAGTTTTCTGTTTCTACTACTCTCTAGTGGCATTGTGTAAACTCTAACTTTAAAAATTTTGGAGGGAAAGTTCTGAATTTTAGAAGCTTCTCTTACAAGTTTGTGCTAACTTAACATTACGAGTAGATCCAGTCACTATCCATTTTCAACTATTGAAACTTTGTAATAAAACCAGCAAAAAAGTATTTCCAAAACTTAGGTAAGACTATATTTAATCCATATTTAAAGTTTCTACAAGATAAAGGAGAACCAAGAAAACGAATAAAGTGTTAACGACTATCGTTTTTCTTTAATCTGCATGAATTTTCATTAAAACGTTCAATAACTTTTCCTCTATTATAAAACTTTTTTATGTGAGGTTTTATTATGAAAAAAATGGATTCATTTTATAAATTGAAAATTATATTCAAATTTCAAATTAAATGTATTGCACATTTTAGTACACAAAATTTAGACCTCTATAAATCCCATTGACAGTGCTTGCGATTTCCAGGAATCAGGTACCTAGGCTGGGACCAAACAATTAAGATCTGATAAAGATTAAAATTAAAATTAAAATTGAACCGCTGGCTATAGGAAAAAATGGATAATATTTTTAGATTTGCCAAGTTCGGCTTGAAGACGACAATTTTTAAATGAAGACCAAAAATAATACCAGGGAAAATGGAAAGCAAAATATAGAACACAAGAGGGTAGTAAAATATTTGAGGGATTACCTTGGTGACCGACCACGACATGATGATCACATTAAAAAGGCACTGAAAAAAGGGAAAAGGTATGAAAAATCTTAATATTAATTTATTATGAACATTCTGAAAACGTCTAACAGAGGCCGATTGGAACACATACTTTTGAAGCGGTATCAAACAAGCCTTTTTTCTTTATAATGTTTTTTACAGCCTACAAATACATATATTTTATGGAAACTTTTTTTCAGTAAACATTGTTTTATAACATAAGAATTAAAAGGTCATTTTTATTTTTATTTCATTATTCTACGAGAAATATCAACACGGTTTGATCCCCTCCCCCCGAAATTATTGAATGAATTCCTTCTGGCCACGGCCCTGAAACAATAAGTAGCACAGAAATAGAATTCCAGATAAAGAAAGCCGATTGCCACATGAAGCCACGTGTGGGGGGATTTATGAACATTACGGGAAATCAAGGTCTACGCTACGGAAAACACTTTCACAATACACTGTATTTTAATGTCATCCCTGAAAATAAACCTGTAAAATGTAAATAAAATGATTTTCTATTTTTTCTACGCCACAAATGAACACTCACCGTTGTTAAAAAATATTAAATAAAAGAATTAAAACAATAATTAACAATGATGAAAAAAAGAATTATAAATAAATTTAAAAACAAATTTCTAAAGATGGAAAAGAAGCGAAGTATACAGATCATACGACTCATTTACGATATCGTAAAGATAACTTAACGACATGGACATAGGACGTCGTAAAGTTGTCGTAAAGAGGTCGTAACGATGTCGTAAAGACGTCGCCAAATTTTGTGCCAAGTGGGATCGGTGTCCCTAGTGTCCCCTTCGTCATTGCGGTCGGCACGCTTCGAACTTGCGAGAGCCGGTAGTCTTCCATAGAGCAAATGAATCTCATTTTCGAATTATAGTATCTCGAAAACAAGCCCATAATTGGAATAACGCTAAAAGTATTTTTTGTGGGTTCTCCAAGAACACTTAAACTTATTTCCAGAAATGTGTAACCAAGTTTTTTTTATTTGAACTGACTCTTATCAAATGTAAATATCTCAGGACAAACTTGACGCCTTTAAAGTGAAAGATAACTACTACAGTACAGATTGTAACAGCCAAAGAAGCATTTCAATATTCATCAGTTAGATTTTTACATTACATTGTCATATTGAAAAAATGAAGATTGTTTGTACTCTGGTCTTATGCTTGACCGTTATCCTCAATTCTATTGGTAAATATAATACAATAATTTATCTATTATTCACGTAGGTAGATATCCTTTTAAGCTTCAGGAAAATCAGCTTTTTTCAGGGAAAAACTCAGGACCGTATAATGTAGTTTCAGATCTTGGAACAACAGAAGCAGTTAATAGAAGCGTTAAACCATAACAATATTGGAGCGCACATAATCGGTATATATAATACATAATCTTTAAAATCAATCTAACTGTACCTTTAGCTTGGGATACTAAAAGAGTGCACCAAAGACCAATCAAATAGATTTTTTTAATGTATCGTGCACCCAAACAGACCCACAGACATACAGACAGATAGACGGACATATTGAGAGGCACATTCGTAAAAAAACTATTCTTCGAGTTCATAGGGTCTCAAAGCGTGGACACTTGACAAAAACTGGAGTGGTTTAATTTTACACAAAGCTAATACCTTCTCTGATTAGAATGTAAAAATATAACTTTCTATTCAAAACCATTTAAAATAAATAACGGAATTTTTATTTGGATAGTGCATATATTCTTACAGGCAAATTTTATTTAACCTCATTTTTATCTAGATAAAACAGTTGTATCTAACGATTCTTAGAAAAAATTTAAAAACCCCGTTGTAAAGAATATCATATTTTGTTGTATTTTTTATTTCAACTAAGAACAATTGAACCGCTGACGATTAAAAGCGGATACGCCTGAAACGCCGTCGTTTTAGTTGGCCCCGGGGTCATATTTTTTCAGGTCCAATTTTAATTTTTTAATAATATATTCCAATCGGAAATTTTATTCCGCATATTTTTAACCCTATAAATAAATTCGATGGCTATTAGTTTTGAAATAATCAAGAAAATGTTAGTTTTTCCTGCAATCGCAGAATACGAATTTTTTGTGTTCAACTCACCAAAAGTATCACAATAATAGGAATCTAGTAATAAAAACTTCAGAAAATATGCACCACCTTGTAATAAAACTGACGGTATCTAGAAATTTCCGAGGATTGTCCCTACAAATTTATAACGATTTTTATTCTATTTATGGCGTAAATCAGATATTGGAAGCTTCAAACGCTTCGGGAATCGAAGTTGATATTGCAGGACGAGCTAGACCGCTTTCCGGACAGCGCTCGAATTTAATCGGTGTGATTTCCAAACTCCAAATATTTATTTGTTTATTATAAATTTAAAATATTTAAAAAATATTTAGTAATATTTAAGAAATTTGTAGAATAATTGGACATATTCTTTGTGTATGAGGCTTTTGATAATTTTTGACATTTGTCAACAAGACAGGGTCGAATACACTTGGATAAGCAAAACGATGGAGCCATTACCAGTCTCTATATTTATAGATACGGCTTCTGTTTTTTTTCTTTTTCTTGAGAGAGAGAAAGAGAGAGAGAGAGTTGATATAATAATGACATCATGTCTCATCCTTTGTATTATCTTGATTATTTATATAATTCTTTTTAACTTTTATTGCTGAACTCTACAATCACTTCTCAGTAGTATCCACTGCAGACGCCGTTTGGTTATTATTTTCTGTTACTAGCGTTGGTTTTTTGTATTCTAAGATTACGCTGTAATCGATTAGGTATGGTTCTTCATATTCCTTTGGTGCTTTCAATATTAGTAAACACTTTAGATTTCCTATAGCTTGAAGTATGCTTTCCTTCACAGTCTAATTGCTTCTTTGACTTTTTCGGATTGCATAAGATCTAAAGAATTAGCACCCTCAATTTTGTGTGGTTGGATAGCTAGGTTCTTAAGACAATTATTTCTCGAGACCGTTCATTTGCAGCCCAAGGCCGCTAATCTGTACACACTTACTTTTATAGACGATATTTATCACCGCCAAAGCTCAAACGGTACTGTAAATTCATCTTAACTTCTGAAGTCCTACAATTTTATAAAATTTTATCTAGCATCATTGGCCCTCTAAGTCGTGCAATGATGCTTTGCGGTACAAGAATCAAGTATTTTGATTATGAAAGACCAAAGATAACTAGATTAATACGAAATACGATGGTTATATTTCAAAGAGACTCTGTCAGTGCACTATGGTTCTGTTTAGCGTTGAACCCATTAAGCAAAACACTAAACAGCGTGTCTCATGGGTTCAGAATACATGATAACGACGGCTTTCATAACAAGACGCAGATTGATTCTAAAGAGATCTCTCAACTCGGCAAAAATAATTAGGAAAATCAACATCAATGCTATCCCTGTCTTCACGTACTTACTCGAGGTCATCAAGTGGTCTAACATGGCACTAAAAGGTTAAACAGAGTCGTCAGCGTGGAAATGACGAAGGGCCGAATGCATCAGAATAGTTTGGCGATTAGAATGAATAAATTACCACGACATACAGGGGTTAGGAGCCTTTCAGATGTCAAAAAACTGTGTGTCACATGTTATAAATTTGCGGGACTAGTTTAACAGCCAGCGAGATGTTGTGCTTTACAACACCATCTGTAGAGCTCATCTCAACTACATGCCCTTGAATTTGTACCAAGAAAAGGCCTTGAACATCAAAGCAGAAACGATAGAGGAATTAGCAACACAATGTAGACAGAAAGACATCTACGGCAAGCACCCCAAAACATTTGAAGTGGATAGTGAGTCATCCAATATTTGGCTTAGAAAAGGCTCCTGTATCCAGAAATGGAGGGTTTCGTCATTGCGATTTAGGACACAAGGTGCCGTTTCCGTCGGACTTGGGATACGAAAACTTTTCTGCTTTCAATTATTTTTACAGTTTTTCAGTAGAAGAAAATATTATATTTGTATATTAACTGCGAAAACTGCAAAAACGGCAGAAGCTACAAATTTTTGTTTAAAAAGATATAGAATTAAATTTTTTACAAGAATATATTCTCTTGAAAAATGCAATTTGGTTTTAAAAGTTTCCATACGCCAAGACGTTTAACGCGAAAAATTGTAGGCATTTATGAAGTTTGGCCTCATAATTCAAACCACATATACAACTCGTCATGTACTAACATACACCTGTGTCGATACTTAAAACAAAAATATAATTCTATACTTCTTGTTTCAGAATTAAGTTTACAGTCCAAGCATTTTCCTAATTATGACCCTAATCCTGGTTTTCATCGCTGTGAAACATCTTCTTCTCCTGGCAGACATTTTCCAGACATGACTCATTCTCTTGTCAATCCTCAACATTCTACTAGGTCTCCGTCAACTTCAGAGTCACCTGCTCGTACCAGGTCAAGGTCTCCTACTCTCAGGGAAACTTTCCCCAGCGTACTTGGATACAGATTCGAGGATCTTGAATTTATTCGACTTATTCCCCACAGCAATCCCAATCGGATTTTCGAACTTCGAAGATACGTTTTCCCTCCAGATAAACCATTACGAATAAAAACAAGAAATTGTGCCCAAAATCTGATGCCAACCGAAGAGCGAATTGTAGTGTCAACGTCAAATGGTGATGTCTGCGCAATATTGGATAAAACAATATGCCAACGCACGATTCTTCGGGCAATATTTACACGTCCTCTTAGGCTCTTAGTACGCGCCAAAATAAACATAAATAGCGGTGAGGTTGCGGCATTGACCGCAGAAGAAATAGCGGAATGTCCAGTAACCACTCAGGAACGAATCGCAAAGAGTTATGGAGTATTACGTATGTATTGAAGAATATCTTTCTACATTTAAAATACATAATGCTATATTTGCCACCATTTTTTTAAATAATGCAGGCAAATTTTGCATTTTTAAAAACAAACTTTTAATTCGAAAGTTCCTAAATTAAGTTTGGACGACTTACGATGTATTTTTTTTTGTTTTTTAAACTTGAATTTCATTTTATTTTGGCTTGATACTAATTTTTTAGATTCAAGAAACCATTACGCTTTATTTAAACTATTAATATTAACTCCCAATTGTTTCCTCCACTTGCAGGAAACTTATTAACTCATTTAACGCCACTCCCTGTCCCAGATTTTCGCAATAGGTGAGATGGTACTGTAATTGATGTAGCTTTATAATCAAACTTACTTCTGAGTGATTCGAATCATTGTTGGTTAAAGATAAAATTTTAATCGTAAAGGATAAACCTATAGGCGTTTATGGATTTGCACCTCACAATTACAACCTCATTTACAACTTTACATGTAAAAACATACTATCATGTAAATACTTCAAACAAAAATGTAATCCTATATATCTTCTTTCAGGACTGCCTGCCGAATCACCTCTTCATCACAAGTCCAAGTCTCCTACTCTCAGGCAAACTTTTTCAAGCTTACTCGGATATAGGTTTGAAGATCTTGAATTTATGCGACTTATTCCCTACAACTATCCGAATCGGACATTTGAACTCCGAAGATACGCTTTTCCTCCAGATAAGCCAATTGTATTGAAAACAAAAAATCGTATCCTGAATCCTGTGCCAACCGGAGAACAAATTGTATTATCATCAACCAATGGCGACGTTTGTGCAATTTTAGAAAAATCATTAAGCAGAAACACGATTCTGCGACCACTTTTTACAACTATTTTTGGAATCTCCGAGCGAGTGAAAATAAACACGAATAGCGGCCAAATTGAAGCACTGACGAAACAAGAAATTGCGGAATGTCCAGTAACGTCCAGGGAACTAATCACAAAGATTTATAAAGTATCACGAGTGTAAATTGAAGTCCAAAATAATTTTTTGCCTATATTAAATGTACGTTTTCTTTATTTTTCACCTGAAAGCGTATGTACTTATTCACATAATGCAAAATAAAGTAAGAATTTTATTCCTTATCATCGTTTTATTTTAGTTATGAACAGTTTTTTTCCTATGATTACAAAATGTTTCCCTTTTTACCTTTCAATAACTCATACAAGCGTATTATCAAATGCAAGAAACAAAAAAGAAATAAAAAACTCGAAACTTATTTTTTGAAAATCAAAAAGTTAGAAAAAATAAATAATTAAAGAATTGTTTAACTTGAAGTAACTTCCGGTTCTCATGTAACCCACAATTTAAAAAATAATATCATATTTATTTAAAGTCTATGAAATCAACAACTGGTAATTTTTGTTCAGATTGTGAAATTTTGATTTTTTATTAGAATTGTGTACGGGTGATAACACAAAGATGGCTAAGGAATGCTGGTTTGAAGAAATATACGCTCCTTAATATTACTTTCTCAAGTGCCCCCTTCCCTAACTTCGAAACGTTTTCATATAGGTATTTGTCTATTTAGTTTCCATTAAATCTTCTAAAATTTGCTTACAAAAAATATGAAGTATTGGATACTTTTTTCGATATTATTTCTCTATTCCTTATTCATAATTTATATTTATCGTTCATCATTATAAAAATAAGTAATATTTTCTGAAATTATAAAAAATGGTGCAAGATATATTAGGACATGTTAGTCTGGCCCAGTTGAGTTTTGGTTTGATTTTAATAATGCATTTTTATTAAATGTATTATAGTTAGAACTCACCATGCAAGAAAAAGACGTATATTCATTATAGCGCATTTTGCTCTTATATTTGGACGTTATCAGTTTTCTTTTTTCGTCCATGCGAGTACGAACTGTACATTAATTCGATAAGTATTTGATTAATCATTATGTGAATATAAAGTATTAATCCTGTAGTAATTGATTTATCACACCTCTTTCGAAATATGACATTTACCTAATTTCAAATCTTGTTGATTATAATAGATTTTTCGGTTAATAATGTCGATTTTTTCGCAGAATTTGGCCGTTTGTTTACATAACGATAAGAAATACCATAATAATCAAAGTACTTACCATCGTTTTCTACAACTTTTCCCCATGTTTTTGGCAATGCATGGATTCCTTCCCAAAAGTACTATTCATTTTTTCAGGCCAACCATTCATCAAGCCAAATTCTCACTTCTTCGTAAGATTGGAATTTTTTCTCTGAAAGTCCGTGCTGCATCGATTGGAATAATTGGTAGTCCGAGGGGTCCAAGTCCGGTGAATACGGCTGGTCTGGTAGGATGTCCCATTCAGATACATAATTCAGAACAAACTGGCTTTTGGTGAAGTATTTCAAACCTTCAAAACGCCATAGACGCCTTGCGTCTATACCAACAAACGTATTGGTAACGCCATCTCTTAGCAAATTGACATTATTAACCGAAATTCCAACTAATTGAATAATTCTCAAAGGAATCTATGTTTGAATGATTACTTTCGAAAACTAAAACCTGACACAATAGGCTATTATTTACTTGTATTATTACAAATCCAATCTTTTTTATGTTTTGGAATGGAAGCTTAGAATGTGTCTCCTAAGGGTTTACATTTTTCTTGCACCTTCCTTTTTATTTCTTTACAAACCCCCCACACACTTACTTGGTGGTGGAAGGGGGACCTGCAGCTCAAGGTGGGTTCCGAACCACCAAGAGCAACAGCTTTAAGTACACAGAGAAAACCTTTTTCTCTAGAGGTACCGGTCCCATGACTCTCCGGAGATAACAACTCCCTTGCTAGGCTAGTGTTCACCGCATGGGCCGCCGAGGCTCTTCCGAAGCGAAAGCATGATTTTTGCTCAAAGAAATGCCTAGTAAATTTAAAACAAAAGATACCACAGAAAAAACGTAAGCATACGAAATTGAATAGCAAAGTTGAAAATCATCGTAGTGAATAACCTGAAAAATAAAAAACCTCCATTTATTTATCCTTCACAAAGTTACGTAGTTAGTTAATTTCAAAAAATGATAAAATCTTTATGTTTTTCAACATGTTGTTAATATCGAAAGAAAAAAATTGTAATGAAAATTTTCAAAAAAATATGGTACGAAAATAGCTACAAAATACACACTTGAATGGATGCATATTACATAAGAATATCTTTTTAAATTTATTTTCTAATTTCTTTTCAAGCTAAAAAGAAAATTGACTTCTTGGGAGCGTGCATTTATTTCAAGGGATTTCTAAGAGATGGCGTTACATGTAAAATATTGCATCGAGTTATTTCGTTACTTTATGCATTTCGAAGCCCTTTCATATGGCCTTAGTTTTTATTATGATTCGTTTGACCTAAGTTTAAACAGCGACCTTTATCGAAAACAACTGATGCAATTGATCCAAGCATTAAGGTGAAACGGTAACTTCCACAGATTATCTAATTCAGACTATTGTTGGTGTTTAAAATGTGAGAAGTCTACCATGCGGTAAGTAATAATGAACATGATGTTAGTAAAAAAAAGATTGATTTATTAATTTGAACGCAGTTTTGCAGAAACTCATGCAAAATAAAGCATGAAAAATTTTGTGGAAAATCGGTATTTTTAGTCCCTCACTGTATTTGCCGCCAGTGGTTACTAATGTCTATTCTTCTGTCGTGCATCGTATAAAGAATTAATTCTCTTTCTTTATGAATTAATAACCTTATGTTGAATAGCTAGACATTTCCTAAATCCATTTATCAATATTTTTTTACATGATAGACAAAAAAATCGAATTTTAACCTATCTTTGCAAAAACAGTTTTGCCGGTAATGTTTGGGCCCTACCTTAACGAAATGAAGCTTATGCTAATGATTCTATGTTTGAAAAATTATATCACTGTATAGTCAATCGCAACATTTTCAGGTATATAACCATTTATACTAGATCAATTTGTGCAAGTTTTATTGAAAAAAGTTTTCTTTCTACAGGTTTTGGAGAAAAATGTTCAATTTCTGCAAAACTAGTCAAAGAATAATGCAACTTTTTTTTAACGCAATAACTTTTTTTTGGTTCAATATTGAACCTTATACAGATAATAAAAATGGAAGTCTCTTAAAATGCATTATGTCAAAAACTATATTTTTTATATAGGTGGGCCCTTTTTTAAAAATGTATTATCTTGAAAACTACTCGTTTCATAGCTTCAAAAGTCAAGTAGTTTTTCCGACACGGTATCCGTGTGCTGCATTTTTTTTATCTAAAATTATGCGGTTTAACTATTAAAATTATTTATAACTATTAATATTATTTTACGCTGAGAAAATCAGAACATTTTGGGACTATAAATAGGAATCAGATTCTAATTTCATAAAATCTCGTAACAACTTTATTTTTTTTATACGTACATCAGATTTATAAAATGACTAAGTCTTCTTCAGAATGTATTTGCTAAGAATACTCTAGAAGATAATATTTGTTTCAAAGTCTGAACATTGGCTATACCAGGTGTATACATATGAAACCGGTATTGCCATTTAGCGGCCAGTAGGCACACTCGTAGGCACTGTCGGAACTTACCATTTGTGCTAATTGGCGTATT
>NC_046658.1:165740445-165751306 GCF_010883055.1 Belonocnema kinseyi | reverse complement strand
GCGCATACTTTGAATAAAATATTTGTTATCATTCTCTTGAAATAAATGTGTTTTTTTCTTGAAAAAATACCGGTTTCATATGTATACACCTGGTATTTACAATGGACGTGGTACTGTGGCTATGGTGATTTCGACAATCAGAAAGATATTTACCTTTAGAGAAATCGTTTCTCTTAAATAATCATTTTGATCAAACCGAATCTATATTCAGAAAAAAGAAAATAATTTTAAATAAGAGAAATATTATATTTAAAAGAAACAACTATTTTATTAAAACAAAAACATTTCTTTGGTTCAACAGAAATTTATTTGCAGCGAGAAATCAGTTACTTTACTCGATGCCAATAAATATTTCCACCTGATTCAAACAAAATGAACATAAAATCTCTTAAAACCATTTGAAATCTTTTCGAAACTTCTTTAATTACATAGATGTACTTTGAAATACCTTCGAAATATTGGAATTATAAGAAATCCCTGTCAGGTATTAGTAATTCCCAAGAATAACTCTAAAATATTGTGAGAGCATAAAAAATTATTTTGATTTTTAATTGAAAACTGATGAAATTCTCTTATGCTCCTTATCATCTAATTGAAATTATCCAAAAATTTAAGATCTTCCATTTTGGAGTAAACAATTAGAAAAAATTAATTGTATCGTACAAGTTTAAATTTCAGCGAATTTCTAGTTTCCTATGTTTAAAATCAAGGGAATAGATCCTCACATCATTTTAAATCTCAGTGCAACAATATACTCGTAATATCAATTAGATTCATATTTTATTATAGAAAAATAACTTTGGTAGTTTCAGTAGTGATTGAAAATTGAGGTTAGTTAGGCATCAGTTTCACAAAAATGTGTCCCAAATTATTTTCTTTTTTCAACAGAATCTTATCAAATGTAAAGCACTTCTATGATTTAAAAAGCGCGCTGAAATATTGTTTCACGTACCAACTAATGCACGAAAGTCCCATTTTCTGCATGCGTGTGAATATTATATTAATAAAAGTAAAATGCACTTATACCCTAATTCTGTTCCGGCCTAATATTGAAGCGCCCAGAATCGGGGTATGAATGTAATGCTAAATTGATTATTATTAATATTAAGCTAAACCGAACAGTAACTTATAATTATATCAGAATAAAATCCCGATGAACGGACACATTCTCATTGCGCGCTGCACGCACGGCACTTCGCACTAAGTTTGAGCGCGCATGTGGCGCGCGGGTACGCTTTCGCGCTTTGCGCTCTGTCTCGTACGTGCAATGCGAACACTTCAAATACATATTTTCAAATATCATGAATATTATAAATTCATTCGAAAACTGTGTTTTAAACTTCTGAATAATTACAGCCATTAATAAGAAATTAATTTGTTTCCCATTTGTTTTTAAAGAAGGTTCGGAAAGCAGCTACGGCTTTGAAGATTACATTCTCATTACGGCACTCGCCCTTCGTGCTCGATAATTTACGCAAATCTGCGGTCAAAATTTCCAAATTCAAGATGGCGCATTCAATATGGTGGATACAGCTGTCACATAACATAGTCAGCTGTAGCCGACATGTTGGATACGCCATATAATTTTTGAAATACTGACCACAGATTCTAGATGCCCGACTTTAAAATACTTAAATGTTTTGACCGGTAATCTATTCTCCAATATAGCAAAAAACATCACATACTGTAATTCCAAGGCCAGATTCGGACTCCGCTCGTCAAATTCCCTCAGAAAAGTATAGTCTAGCTTCTGGGTTTAAGAAAAAATTTTGTCACCCTGTGTATTCATAGAATGTGTAATACTGAATATAATTATTGTTATGGTAAATAAACATGCAACAAATAATAAATGAAGCATTTATTATTTCGTCACATTTTGTTACATCGAGATTCGACTGCTGTGATGTTGGTTTCAACCTGTATTTCAGGTCATTTTTAAGGCTTATTCTAGAAGGAAATACATATGTTAAAGAATAAAATGGAAATTATTTCATTTGTATGTACTTATCAGTCGTTGATGTTTACTTACTATATAGATTAAGGAAAAAGAAAAATCGATGAAGAATATGTTTAAATTTCAATGAATTTTTTTCTTTATCATTTTTATTGTTCGGGTATAATTCTTTTGTTATTAATAAAATCTTAAATGACCAGAATATGCATTATAAAATTTAAAATTGTTTTAAAATTTAAAAACGGATTATTTGCAATATAACCTGAAAAATCTCATCTGAAACAGAAATTATTTATCAAAGAGTTAGGTTATTAATTTTGAAATTTTGTATTTAGGATTTGGATAAAAGTTATTATGAACTTACACGAAAATATCCTGGAGATTATGCTGACCTGAAATACAGGTTGAAACATGACGGCCAATTTTTATAATCCCAAAAATCCTAAACGCATGTGCAATATTTATTTTACTTATAAATTTCAACATGCGCAAGTCTTGCACCCATATGATGAGACTTTAAATATTTTAAAAAATCTGACAAAAAATGTCGTTTGTTCAGCTCGAGATGTTGTCAGGTTACTATGAATAAAATTTCCTAGATAGGTTTTCGTAGTTTTATTGCACTGACACCGCGTTTAAATCTACCGTCTTTTTTTTTTTACGTGACACTGCGAGGTGGTGGATGCCAAGCGAATAGAAATGAGAGCTTTGTCTTTCGAACTGTTGTCCAGGAACAAATTATGTACAACGAGGATGCTTACTCTCCTGGATCACTTTATATTAGCCCACGAAATCTCATGCACATAAAGAAAAACATTTACCTGAAGTTCCTGTTCTTTAGATGGCCAGGATGTACAAAAAAGTGGACAAAGAAAAGTTTCTGTACAAAGCGGGGGAGGAGCCTGCTAAAATACTCGGTCTTGACTTCAGTATCATTTGGCACGGATGACTCAGAGGGTTTAGAAAGAAGAAGAAAGGAATGATGAAGCCGCGGCGGGACAGGGAACGTAATAAAATGAAAAATAAGTTTAGGAAGTGAAAAGAAGGAACTGCGAAAAGGAAGGGGTACGTAGAAATGAGGAAGGAGTTTAGGGTGATGTGTAAGAAGAAAAAGCAAGAAAAGAAAAAAGATCTGGAAGAGGAGTTGAGAAGTGTCAAGGTAGAAGGGGACCTGTTGAAGACAATTGATAGGCTTAGGAATAGTAGGGTGAGGATAAGTAAGAAGATAGGGGGTGAGGAATTGAGGCAATGTTTTAAATATTCATTTAAGGGATAAGATACGCGGTAGAGGGAGATGAGGGCATTAGAAAAACTAGAGAGGAAGATAGAGAGGAGCTGAATGGCGAAGATATAGAGAAGAAGATAAGGTAGTTGAGAAGTTCTAAAGCAGCAGAACTGGACGAAGTAGAGAACGAAGCAGGGCTGTTTGGATCACATAAATCAAGAGAAGGGCTGAAGGGAGGTAGTGACGAGAGTACGGAGGGAAAGGTTGATTGTACCACTTTATAAAAAAGGGGATAGTGAGAGGCAGAGAAATAATAGAGGGATTGCGCTTATGAATACATCGTACAAAGTATACGCGATGGTGTTGGCGAATAGGCTGCGGAAGGATTTCGAAGAAAAAGGAATACTTCCAAAGACGCAGGCGGGCTTTAGGGAAGGAAGAAGTACTAGCGATAATATGATGCGGTATATGAAGAGAGGAAAGACAGCTTGAGAGAAGGGTAGGGAATCTAGGAGAGTTTTCGAATGGATAGGTGGATGAGGCAAATGTTTTTGCTAAGCCCAACTTTTTTACAATTTTATTCGCCGATATAGAAGGTAAGCTAGCTGTCGGAGTAGTAGGAGGAGTTAGGTTAGGAGGAGTCAGGTTAGGAGGAGTCAGGATATAGTCCCTTGCATATGCAGACGACATAGTGCTGCCAGCAATGAGCGAGGAGGCTTTAAGGGAGATGATGAAAATGTTTAAAGGATACACGAGGAAGAAAGGTATATGAGATGGTTAAGAAGAATCACATGGAGCGGTAGATTTAATGGGACTATGTACACATTATACTAATGGAGAGAGCGCAATGTGTAAGTCAGAAAGAAGAGAAAGGAAGTCAAGATCTCCTAGCGAGGGTGAGATGCGAGTGCATGGAGTATTATAATAGTTTCTGGCTTTGTAGAGATAAGAGGATGTGTGAATTGTGCGAGGAGAGGAATCCAAAATTGGCCCACGGGTTGGAGAAGTGTGAGGATGTAAGAAGGAGTAGAATAAGCATAGGTGTATTATGACATAAAAAGAGGGATAAAAGAGCAGTAGCATAAGTGAATGGAAAACATGACTAAATATTCGTCGGCTGTTTGGGTTAAAAAAAAACCAACGCAATTCGACGCTGCGTGGTTCCACCTAGAGAAGACAAGAGCTAGCAATAATCTTTAAATGGAGCTGACAAACATCATAGCTTTATACGTTTCAGCGGTTTTAAAAAGAGCAAGTAACTAGAAAGCTCCTGATCTGGGCATGGTACGCTACTTTTGGTATAAGTACCAGATGATTAAACAATGTGCATCCAGCATTAATAAGCTGTTTTCTAAAGATCATCAAATACCATCCTAATTAATTTATCCTAATTACTGAATGATACAATGTGTTTGAACAGAAAAATAAAATGTCTGGATAAATGGACTAGATATTTTTTCAACTAGATACCTGAAGGATATAAGTTACATGCATCATTCTTTTGTGTTTATACTTTAGCGGTTTATAAACTTTCTCGCCCATAGTAAGGTTAGTATGCACGATAATTCTTTTATAACAGTTTACTGATATTCTTTTGATTTACCCACTTATAGTCTCTATTTTAAGTGACTTCCGCAAATTTTGGATTATAGTCAAATGATTGAATCTTCCAATGAGCTGTAAGACTTTGTTCTGTATTATTTGCAACTTTCTATGCTTAATTTGACAAGTAAATTCTGAACAGCACAAGTCTGATTCAAAGCAGGTATAACAATCGTTAATTTATTGTTGACAGAAAGAGGAGATCTTTTTATCAAGGAGTGGATAAAATATGTTAAGGAGTTCTATCTTGTATCACCCTAAGGTACTTTACACTACTTAGCCAGTTTATGAAGCCTTGACCAAAATGTTCCCGGAATTTAGGCACACCGCCGTTGTAATCCATGAAAACCATGAGTATCGCCTTTTTTCGATTGAAAACGACGTAGTTTTTGGGTCCTCACTACTCCCTCGCCTGATGTCTGGATTGCGTGGCATACTCATAAACCTACGTCTCATCTTCTGTAACCTAAATCATTTACTATAATGTCTTGAACGGATCCATAAGCAATGATCCAGTTATCTAACATAAATACAGATAACGATTCGTAAAAACCTGTTTTTCAGATCAAAGGTGTCTTAAAATGCGGACATTTGGCAAAAATTAGGGGGGGGGGGTCAAATTTCACACAAATCTAATACCTTATGTGATGAAAATATATTCGGTAGGCGTGGAAAGAATATTTTAGGTGTAAATAAGTACTTCTTCAAACTTAAGGGAATATTCGTTTAGAGTACAAACAACTATCGATTTTATTGTTTGATAAGGTATTATACATACAGAAGGCTTATATTTTTCCCTATAAGACTATGTAGATTAGAAAGTGGGATTCAAATTTTTAATTGGTGAAAACAAGCGTTGAATACCAAGCCAGGGTTGCGACTGCTAAGACTGATTAGAAGTCATGTCAAAAAAGTTGTTTGGTGGATTAGATAAAATTAAGGCTCGGGGATATTTTATGCTGGTGTCTAGTCTTCTACCTGAAATTTTCGTTTTATCTCGTTTACGAAGTAGTCGCATTCTGTGACTCCAGAAAGTGCCTTCAATTAAAGTTTTTATTTTCAGCATGTATTAATGTATAGTATTGCAAAGTCCCTTTCGTTGTCACTTCAGCATCGAATCTGCTTTTTAGTTCTTTAGCAGTGGTTTCGTGATCATCCCATCTAATAAAAACGATTTTGGTTTCCCTACAGTACTTTATCCCCCACTGAAATAGGGCTAAAGCATCGAAAATGTGATCTATAGCGGAACATAGTTGGCTAAACCTTGCTTCATTTTGTTTAACATTCGCCCATATGCCATTACATGCACCCTTACCATTAGCGGTAGGGTGTTAATGCTAATCAGCTGGAATCCAAAAATCTGCCTTGTGAGCTAGAATATTAGCGAAATTGCTCTTGCTCTTAAAATGCTGATCTGCTCCCTCTGAGACATAGTACACCTCCTGGACTGCAAAATTCTCTGTAAGATAATTCAAAATTATCCTCTGGTACTCATAAATGGTAACAGTGTCATGACACAAATTGTCTTCAGCAAAATCAACTAAGATAAAGAATTTACCATTTTTCAAAGTTATCGTCAGATTTTTGACAAATTGTGGCTGCTCTGTAGCGAGGGAATAGACCATTTTTAGCTTCAGGAACGCTTCACAAAGCTGATTTACAAATTCTTTAACGTTCATGATTAGCATCTTTAAATTGCATCTGTCAGTCTACAGCCAAGAATGAAATTAAATGTTTTCCGAATCCTCCTTTTCAAACGCATGAATCAAGTTATCTTTAATTTGAGTAATATTCGGGGAAATTTTGCATTCTCCTTATTGGAGGGAACTTGTCGCATAATGTCTTACAGTTAACTTCAAACAATAGCGATAACCATTTAAAATGACTTCTGGATCATTCTTTAAATATTGAATGTTTATTTCTTGTAACATTACCTTCACGTTTCTATGGTGAAAGCAAACGCATTATGTGTGGGTACTGCTAATCCCTGCAAAACCGCAATTTCAACTGGAATTCTACAAAAAATTCATTTAAATTGCATCTTATCAGTCTTTTTTAAACGAGAACTTTTTTGTCGCTCACTCGAAATATTCAGTTTCAAGTCTGAAAGGCCTTCTTTTTTTGCGCATAGGCAGATTTAAAATGCCATGGTTAGCAACTTACTTTTTGGATATATCATCACATGTCGCATTGTAAAAAACTTTCTCGGCCATCAGGAAGCAAGCGATGAGCATCCTATTATCCTTGCTCTCCTTACAGTTAAAATCTTGCTGTAAATGATTCTGCCACATGTAGTATTGAAGTTGGTGACTTTTTTTTATAAATATGCTACAGATATGTAATTTTCTTTTGGCGTCAACTGAAAGATGGAAAATTTATTGTAATTCTGTTTCGAGATTTGCAGTAGAACGTCATTCAATTAACATTGTTCGAGCCGAGCTGATACAGTAGAGTGATTTTGTTATGTTATTAAATGGGTCATATTTATTATGTAATACTTGAAATAAATGAAAAATCAGGACGACATTTCTGCACGCCATTAAGCGCAGTGTTTAGCTACTGAAATCAAAACCTTTTAATCTGTAGGCTCAGATGTTAATTGGCAGAAGATCTTATTAAATGTCAACTTAGTAATTCTGACGTTACAGCAGAAAAATCTGGACGTAACAAAATGTAACGTATTATTTACTGTGTAAGTTATTATTTGCCGATAGGCTAGCCACTATACGGATAATTTTTTATGAAATCTACAAAATTTGGTATGATATACTGCGGCTCATAGAGTGAATAAAATATGAATATTTTTGTACAAACAACTGTTATAAATTGTCCCCTGATATATTGCATGAATCATGCACTCATACATTTAGGCTGTCATTATAAACGATACGAGCAAAAGAAAACTTCTTATTTTCCTCTTCAATCATTTCACTGTCTTAAAGATTTAGAAACGAAATGAATATATGCTAAATTAGTATAATAATATGATCAGATGTTTTAATTAATGTTTCTTGTAAAAAGAAATTGAGAAAAATTAATGCAAGATTATAAATAAGTGAAATTATCTTGTGACTTTCAATTATTTAAACCATTTTTAATACAAATACACAATTTGAACGTGTCTGAATGAATGGGCTCTATTTTTTGGCAGAATAAACCAATATTCGAAGTCGTTGGAAAGTTACAGAAGTTATAAGAGCTAGTGTGCGGAGCGCTTAGTTGAGCGGTGCGGCATGGGGCCCATTGTGACGTGTCAGCTTTTAACTTAAGACCTTCCAATACAAAATTACAAATCTATATACATGTAAAGAAAGAGTTTTAGAAGGCCACATGTTTGTTTAAACTTGTAATGTGCAAAAGATATTCTGGTTTCAATTGTTTCTACCATTTATCAGCAAAAACTAACATTTCTATGTGTATCTTAATTGTAAAAATTGCGACAAAAGGTAGAGGCTACACATTTTTAGTCGTAAGAAAAAGACGTAGAATTTTATTTTCCATAAGAGTATATACTTTTCAAAAATTCAAATTGTTTTAAAAGTTCCTTTGTGTCAAAGGTGTTGAATAAGACAAAATTTTAGGCGCTTATAGAATTAGACCCTACAATTACAACCTTATCTACAACTCGTGACGTAGCAACATTCAGTTGTGTAGCCACTTTAAAAAAAATGTAATCTTGTATTTATTGTTTCAGAATTAAGTTCGCAGTCTAAGCGTTTGTCTAATTATGGCACTAATCCTGATGACCATCGCTGTAGGCATTCTTCTTCTCCTCCTGGTAGACATTGTCCTAAAACGACTCTTCCTCTTGCCATGCCTCATCTTTCTCTCGGGTGCCCACCATCTGTGGAACTACTTCTTCACGACAGGTCCAGGTCTCATACTCTCAGGCAAACTTTTTCCAGCGTACCTTGATAAAGATTTAAAGATCTTGCATTTATTCGTTTTATTCGCCATAACAATCCGCATCGGATACTGGAACTCTGAAAATACGTTTTTCCTCCAGATAAACTAATTTAATTTAAAAAATAATCTTTACCTAAATCCTATGCCAAACGGAGAACGTATTGTCTGATCAACGTCCAATGGCGACGTCTGCGCAATATTAGAAAAATCGTCAAGTAGACACACGGTTCTTCGTGGAATATTTACACCTGCTTTTACGCTTCTAAAGCGGGTTAAAATAAACATAGATAGCGGTGCAGTTGAGGAAATGACCGCAGAAGAAGTCGACGAATGTCCAGTGTCCTCACAGAAACTAGTCGCAAAGATTTATGGAGTATTCGGTGAGGAGAGGAGAATTGTCTGGAAAGCCTTAAGGGCAGAGTCTAACAAAGTCGTCATGTGAGGTTCATGTGAGTAATGGGAGTATTTCGTGTGTACATCACAATTCTCCTTACCATCAATAGATTTAATAAGAACGCATACGACATGCAGACCTGGAGTTTGCGCTCGGTCTTTAAGTTCAACCTGTGTTTCTGCACAGAATTTTAAATTAAGCTAGCAAGATATATATTTGTAACTAAATAATAATTGTTTTAAATTCCAAAAATTTTTACATCTAATGTAACCTATCTTATAAGATAGTTCCAATTAATAAATAGCTATCAATTATAGAAAAGTACAAATTCAGTAAAAGTTGGTTTATAAGGGAAAACTCACATGACAATCCAGAGTTCTTAAATTTGTATGTTAAGTTAGCATAATAAGCTATGAATGTTATCCGCTACTCATTTCCTTAATTTTCATATTGAAAATAAGATACATCTACTGCAATGCGGAAACTCATCGAATGCGAATTTGAAATCCCTAAGGTGGACTCTATTTTTCATTAATATTAAATTTCAAACACGTAAAAAGATGTTGTAAGAAAAACTGGAAGAATTTAAAAAGCTTTTTTTTTTAATGAAACATTATTTTCAACATAAAACTTTTGATACTTACTGGAACAAAATTATTTGAATAAAGTTTTTTTTTAATTAAATTTTAACTGTCTCAGCTAACCAATTTTATTAAAGCATAGCTCATTCGTTAAAAAAACATTCCACATAACTCTATTGTTTATATTTTAAAATAAGGAATTAATATTTAAATATAGTTATTTGTTTGAAATACGTCTATCCGATATTAGAACAAGTAGTAAGCAGAAACACGATTCTTCGTCCAATATTTACAAGTATTTTTGGGATCTCAAAACGGGTAAAAATAAACATGAATTCTGGCACGATAAAAGGATTGACCACAGAAGAATTCCCGGAATGTCCAGTATCTTCCGGGGAACTAATCGACAAGAGTTATAGAGTATTACGTTTGTAAGCCATAGCTGGATCACATCGTTAATCAAGTTTTGTAAACGCGCGCATCAGACAGATCTCAGAGACTCTCTTGTGCTTTCTTAAACTGGGCTTTCAGAAGTGCGTACTCAAGATAGATACGATTTTATGCATTTTGCTCACCCCTAATATTAAAGTTAAGTCCGAGTGATCCTGATGTGAAGACATTAAAGACTCAATATTCCACGAACACCTTGACAGCGTGCGATTTACAGCCGCGGAACAGAAGACCTTAGATGCATGCTTTTGTTCACGTGCATAACCTTTCTTGTCCCGATTTTAAGGGATCCAAGCTCGTTCTTTGTCCATGGAACTACTCCAAATGAATAAAGTACTACCGGGACGGCAAGCATGTTCGTTGCAGATACTTTGTTCTTCGTCGACAGTTCGGAAAACCAAATTTGCCGGATGAGACGTTTGTATCTGCTTCGGATAGGATCCCTTATAGGTGTCAATATGCCGTAAAGATGTTATTAGTTCTCATTATTTTTTTCAGTTACCCTAAGATATGTATACAAACAATTTTTTTGATGCTCAAAAAATTTATCTTTTTACCCTTTGTAACATCAAAGAGAAAATAATGGATTGCTTAAAAATCATGGAGTAAATGAATTAGTACATCTATGTCAAGTAACTAATTTCAATGTTTTCTACATCGAAAACCAGCAGAAAGTATTAAAGAAGCATATTTTCTTGTTCGCGAAGAAAGATTTGCTGTGTGTGTCATAATCCAACACTGTGTTTTCA
>NC_046658.1:165708522-165740345 GCF_010883055.1 Belonocnema kinseyi | reverse complement strand
TATGTATGTATAATTATTATATGGAGACGTCTTCGCAATATTAGAAAAATCATCAAGCGGAACCACGATTCTTCGTCTAATATTTGCATGTATTTTTGGGATTTTAGAACGGATTTAAATAATTTTATTTAATAGTCTCTTGAACTGAACCAGTAAAATTGTCACTGATTGAATAAATATTTTCTATTATCACTAGTAAACCAGTAAATTTTTCAACTTTGACTTGATGAACCAGTAAGTGAATCAATTGAAACAGCGCTACTGAATATACCCGTGACGCAAAATGATAGATTCAATCAGTGATATAGCATCCCATTATATTGCAGCTCATCAGACAATAAGTCTTGCGAGTAAGGTGCAGTTTTTAAAATATAACCTCTCTGAATAAACCAATGCAGGAATCCCATAAGGTGAACCAGTAAATTTTCACGGATTTTCAGTAACACACTTCTAGATATTTGAACTAGTGATCAAATTTAAATCACTTAAAGTTTACCTACTTTATTTTTATTGGAGAAATCATTTCATTATAGACTGAAAACTGATTTTACAATATAATCTCTTGAAAAACTTTAAATTTTATTGATAAAATTCACCATTAAGAAAAGATATTTTTAATCAAAATCAACATAAATCATGGTTACGACAAACTCTCCATGGATTTAAGAATAAAATTCAAAATTCCAGCCTTGATTAATAAATATTTAATTAGGAAAACACGCAAATTAACAAAAGAAAATATGAACAATTTCTCGCTTCGAAGAGTAGCTGATAACCTCCTCTATTGTTTCGGAGGCTATGAGTGATTAGGGTGCAATTCTGCATTAAAGAATAACGTCAGGAATATACAGACAGGTGTTTGAGTGACTGTCTAAACCTGACTTCTCAAAATTTGGATTGTTTCTAACAGTAGGTATCAAGGGTTTTTAAACAAAATAACATTTAGAAGAAATTACTTTTTACTAGAATAATTTACTATTCATGGTCATTTTCAATAGTATCATAATAATAATAGGATTACAATAATAGGATTAAACGTCAAAACAGGTGTTTATCCACCATTTTATATTTGCACGTTTCATCAACAGACCGCCGCACTCTCACGGTACCCAGAATCGATCGTGTTCTCAACTTCTAACGATGGGAAAATTTACAGCAAAAAATTAAAACGCGAATCGCACTATCTAATTTATGTCAATTTTTTTTAAATTAGTGAAGTTGTATTATACTAAGGAATAATTTGTGTCCTAGGTGCGTATAAAATTCGAATATTCGCTTTTTTTTACTTGTCTTACACCCCGTACAAAAACATTAAAAACATTAATATTTGGCTTTCAAAACTTTACTAGCAAAATGAGTTTACAGTAATGAATCGAATTTGTACATTTCTAAATGATAAGCTCGGGATTCCGTACCAGATAGATAATATGTTTTGCTTAATCCTCGTCTAATGTCTTGTTTCTTGATTTGCTAACTTTAGTTCAAACAGGTTAAACTACCACCCACAACAAAACAGCTGTCAGATTCTACGTTGCATGGGTGACTAAGCCCTGGACCGAGAAGAGGAGGTTTTTCAGCACATGCGCAGTGGATGAGATTCCCACTCGTACAAGAGTACTGGGAAATACATAGTTAAGCAACCACGGAAAACCTGCGCACGACCAGTACCGAATCGCGAAACTCGGATTGCGACAGTACGCCACCACGCTGCAGGGAGCTGAACTGGCAATTGTCTTACTTCTTTGTGACTCCTCTCACTCCATCAATCTTTAGTTTCAGTCTTCTGACGCAAGTGGCGTCCCGACTTTCACATGAGACGATAGACGGAGACGCCATTATGAATTATTTTCATTATTCTGAGATCGATGTGCGAGCATCAGAGGACGTCGGACGTTGCCAGGTAAGCCCCTTACTAATCCCTGCTTCAATTCGTTATAAATTGTCGTGTTTCAACGTCATGTGCCGAAGTTGCAGGGACATCTCATTGAAATGTGTTAATTGCCGACCTAGCTTAAGATCACCTATTAAGTCGCAGTTTTTTATAATAATAGAAAATCTATTATGCTTCGTTTAATTATATTTAGTGAAGTAAATAGTTTTGTTGTGTCTGCACCTAGACTTTCATTTTTATTGCCACACTTCCGTGAAAAATTTTTTGTCCGCCACTTTTTTATGACGGATGAAGTTTTATTTATTTTAATTATGACGGATGTCCCTAGGTTCATTCTTAAGCTTTTTTCACTTTGAAATTTTATGATTATGTTTCAGATATTTTACAACAATATTTTTGGTACCAAAAAGAACATTTTAATTTCTCTAACTTTTTTGTTACCACTTCAGGGAATTGTATAGAAAAAACAATTAAAATCTTAACGTAAATTAATCTGTATTAAATATAATTATCTCTTCCGTATTTATTTCTTAACTTGTCGGGAAGATAAAAAAAAATCGATTTAAAAGGAATTCCGCTTGTCTTATTCTTTTTTTCAATATTTATTGCGTTATAATTTAGATATTTTGTTAATGATGATAACTTCGGGAGATCCTTTTGCTTCATCCAACCGACAAGTTATATAAAGATATTTATCTTCAACAAACATGTTGAGGTTTTGGATATTGTTTTCCGTATTTTTTGAATACTGATGACGATTTAATTAACTTTGAGTCACGAACCGCGACGTATTTTAAAAATTGAATAAAGATTACACATTTTTCATGATTATAATCCATAATCATAACACTTATCATATCAAATTCGTTATAATTATTCAGAATGAATTTTAATCATTCTAAATTTTTAAGATTTAATATATAATGATGATTATAAAAATTCATTTTCAGAACAATAAATAGGATTCAGATGAAAATTTCGTAACACCTAGTAACAACATAGTTTTATTGTACATGTACAATAGATTTCTAAAATCATTAAGTCGTTTTGACAATCTAATTATTAAGAATTGTCTAGAAGACAATATTTATTTTCAACTCTAAAGATAGACTAAGCTTGCATTGACCCTGCAACTGTTGCTAAAGTGATTTTAATAATCAGAAAGATGGGCAACCTAATTTAAAAAAAACGTTTCTTTAAAATAGTTGCCTTTATTTCAGCGAATATATATATTCAAAAAGAAAAAAATAATTTTCAATAGGCGAAAGATTCTATTGGAAGAAAAAAATATTACCTTAAAAGCAAATATATGCCCTGGAATTTTCCGCCAGTACGACCCCGAAGATGGAAAGTTACTTGCGATAAATAAAAATAAAAATGAAGAGTCCTATTTGTGATTGCGACAGCATTAGAATCGTCCGAAATTTCACACCATAGTGTCATGCGGTCCCTGGACGGGCCGTCATCCTAAGCAGGCTCAGCGGGGTTTTTTCCACCCGGGATAGTTCTTTTTTACGACTAATTCAGGCTCTCAGAGTACAAAAAGTATGTTTTCCATCTTAAAAATATTTAGCAACGCAGACCAAACTATTTGGTTTATACAGCAAAACAATTTATTTGAGAAAAAAAAATTTAGTTGAACTTACAAAAGTATTTTCTTAGATTAACAAAAAATTTATGTTAAATCAACAAAATTATCATTGATACGAAATCTTAATTATGCTGAAATTTTAGTATTAGTCCGTATTTTCAATTTTTATTGTCGTATAGTTTACATAATTCTTTTTAATGATGATAACTTTTAAAGAGGTTTTTACTTCATCCAACCTACTGATTTAATAAGGAACATCTTATTCAAACAAAATTATTATCTACTTGTTAATTATAATTATAATTATTTTACGTTGTGAAACTCAGATTATTTTAGGACTGTAAATAGTATTCAGATGGATTCACGTAGTACTAGTGCTAAGGTAAATTCCACAATCAGTAAAATATTCGCCTCAAATTAAAGAAACCGTTTCTTAGAGATATTTTTTCTTGTTTGATCATCTCGGTGCGACAACATAATATTAATTACATGAATATTTTGATACATAAAAATATCTTTGGGTGCTTCTACCAAAGTTACTGAAAATCGAAGTTGGAAAACGATGGTTTTGGTTAAAGATGACGTAACCAAATTATTTTTGTATAAACTGACTCTTATCAAATGTAAATATCACACAAGAACAAAGTTTGCGTATTCAGTCTAAAAGATAACGACTATAGCATAGATTCTTTCACCTAATAAAGCAGTAAAATATACATCAGCTACGTCGTTGCTAAAATGTTTAATTAATACTTTAATCAGTTTTTCGTCTTCTTTCCAAATATGAGGATTGTCTGTACTCTGCTCTTATGCTTGGCCGTTATCTTGAATTCTATTGGTGAATACGATAAGATAATTTATCTATTATTTATTTAAGTATGCTGTTAAGCTTCATGCAAATCAGCTATTTTGTGATGTAACGACCACAGACAAATTTTTCGCGTATCAACTTACGTGAAAACTGACATTTTTTGCACCCTTGTAAGCAGTATGAAGCATGACACTGACTATTCGAGTGTATAGGCCATTCACGCTCGGGTTGGGGGGGGGGGGGCTAAAGTGCCCATTAAGATGTTGACGCGCAAAAAATTGGGGTATGCGTGTAATTCTGATTTGATTTTTATTAATAAAGGATAACCCAACAGTAACTGATAATTATATAAGAAAAAAATTACACCTCTTGATCATGTCCATTTTGAAAAATCACAATTTTGTAACAAAAAAGTTGGAAAAATTGTAATGTAATTTTTGGTAACAGAAATATTGTTGTAAAATATATGAAACGTAATCATGAAGTTTCTATGTAATTTCGTCACTATTTTTGCAATATCTACTTGAAAACTAGAAAATTTTTCTGCACCCTAGGCTTATTTTATACAGAACTTCAAAAACAATCAACCTTTTAAAGAGAATTTTTTTAGCTCTAGTATAATAAAATTAAAAGAATTTATTCAGTCATAAAAAAGAGGTGGCCTAAGACTTTAGAATGGCAGTGTTCTTTCTTAAACAAATAAATACTTATTTAAAGTAATACGAGAATTGTTATATTTATAATAAGCACCCATGGATTTTATTATTTGATCAAGTTTGGTACATACGACGTGTATTCAGAAATTAAAGGGTATGCTTATATTTTGCGGGTTTGGAGAGTCCGATTGTCAAAAAATCTGTTTATTATGTTGGTACAAATGCCCTGAAGTATGGTCAAATAAGCAACTGTATTCATTGTTCAATCTGTCTGTCGCAGCAGAAAATGTTAGACTGATTAGTTTGAGCTCGGCGATTTTCGTTTATTAAAAGAAATGAATCAAAGAATTTGTATCAATTTTTGCGTAGAAAATGAAATAAAGTGTAACAGAGTATGTGAAACGTTAACAAGCGCCAGCCTACTGTGAGCAAAACAAGAGTTTAGGAGTAGTGTGAGCATTTCAAGGATGGCCGTGAAGATGATGAAGGTGAAAAACGCCCTGGACGCCCCACCACGGATTCGTGGAAAAACAATTCATCGATTTTGCACAATGATAATTTATCTGCTCTTACTTTATTGCCGGTTCGTGAATTTTGGCCAAAAAAATACTGTTACGATGCCCTAGCATCCATATTCGCCAAATATGGCTCCGCGTAACCTTTTCCTGCTCAAAAAATGAATAGAACCTTGAAAGGCAGTTGTTTCACAAGCATAAACGACATTAAAAGCTCATCGCTGAAAGAACTAAAGGCCATCAAAAAGATAGAATTTGAGAAGTTTTTCGAGCGTTAAACGAAGCGCTGGCACAAGCCCATGGTATATATTGGGGACTATTTTAAAGGCGATAACATTTTTTTGATAATGAATAAATCAGTATTTAAAAAACAGCCAAATTTGTTCTACGAGACAAAATTATAGAAGTTTATGCAAACGAGACCCTAAATTACAATCTCTTATTTACAACGTGTGTTGTATAAATATACAATTGTGTAGATACTTGAAACGAAAATGTACTTCTATATTTATTGTTTCAGAATTAAGTTCACAGTCCAAGCGTTTCTCTGATGATGGCTATAATCCTGATTTTCGTCGTTGTGTACCTTCTTCTTCCTCTCCTGACGGATATTTTCCAGATGCGACTCACTCTTTGGCCACACCTGATCATTCAGTTAGGTCTCCTGTATCTGCCGAACCACCTTTCCAGGATAGGTCGATGTCTCCTACTCGGAGGCAAACTTTTCCCAGCGTACTTGGATATAGATTTGAAGATCTTGAATTTATTCGACTCATACCCCACAACAACCCGCATCGGATATTCGAACTCCGAAGATACGTTTCTCCTAGAGACAAACAACTTCAATTGAGAACGAGAAAGCACGTCCTGAATGCCCTGCCAACCGGAGAACAAATTGTATTATCAACTTCCAATTTACCTTTGCGGGTAGGTGTATTCCAATTGGTGTGGAGGGGAGTAATGTTTCCTGGAATACTTTTTGAGTTTCCTTCACGTCCATGCTTTTTTTAATACAAGCTCTCTTGTTTCTGTAGCTCTTTATGCTTATTCTGATTAGGGTTTCATTTTCACATCCCGAGTCAAAATTTTAGTCCTTTTTTGAACCTGCTTAACTCAATTAATACCTATTTTGGTCTTGCGAAGCACTTTTTGTCCTATTTTGGAGCTTGCACGTCCTGCTCAAGCCCTAATTTATACCTCTATGAACTCAGCGACAAAATTGAATATTTTTAACGTCCTGCTTTGGTCCTGGTACATTTTTGATCACGTAATTTGGTCCTGTCTATGCTCCGTAACCATCGTGATTTATGGAAAGGAATGGGGTCCAGCGCAGTGAAGCATCTATTTTTGCAGTCAGTGCAGATTGTGGAAAGTTTTGTAGTTTTGAAAGTACGTAAGTTTCTTTGAGTGAAGTGAAATCAAGTGCGGTTGAACTTTTTTTTACAAAAAACAGAAGGCAGCAGTAGCGGAAGAAAAATTTGTTAAAAAATTCTTTGACAAGTAAATTTTTTATAATACTCGCATCAGGCACTATAATGCAACGCAAGCGTTATATTCATGTAACCTTTGCGTACGGTCTGTATGTCGCGATTGTGCTGGAAGAAATTTTCATAATTTTATAGATTTTGGACCTTTTTTATGTATTGCTTCCTCATATTATATAATATATTTCGTTTAAGGACAAAAAGTATTTCCTTCCCGTAATCGATCTTGGCCCTTAAAGAAATTATATCAAATGATAATGGTTTAACATTTTTAATACAGCTTCGGCATGTTTTAATTGTTTTCAGCAGTTTAAGGTTAGGAAACATGACGAATTTTAAAGTATGGGCAAATGATAAATTGGCTGTCAGGTCGCAGAAGGCGATTGATCCAGAAGTAGCTGCAATTTTTAAAGGTAAGAACAGTAATCTGAATCCTAATTTTCACGGACATTGTTTTTCATATACAAAGTGGAATAGTTAAAGTTGGGTAATATTAATGAGGAATTCTTAAGAACAATTGTATACTAATTTGGAAATATTTTTAAAATTATTTCATTTTTTTAGGATTGATGATTTTTGTGAATTAAGGTCATGTGATACTTATAAAATTATCGACATAGTTAAACATAAATAAAAATAAATTATACTTACGTATGAAGAACTGCATTTAAATATGATTTGCGGACTACTTTATATAGTAAGTCTCATAAAATATAAAATAGAATTAATCATAATAAATTAATTATTTATTTCAGACGAGAGAGAATCAGTGCGCAAACCCCAACCACCTGGGAAAGAGATGGGAACTGATGGAACTCGGAAGAACGAAAATAATAATATAAGAACTTGTACAAATTACACAGGTTACTTATAAATTTTTAATTTGTATTTAAGATTATTGATTAATGTGATATTTTCGTGCATATAAATGGATTCTCCTAATTAAACCCCCTAAAATGACTTTTAAGAAAAATTTTACATTATTAACATTTTTTATTTGATATTACTCCAATATTTTTATTTACCGTCTTCCTTCCAACTGAGACTTGTTCTATACGTTTTCATGCACACTTAAACATTTTGCGATCACGTAAACACTTCAGTATTCCAAAATGTTCAACTTACACTTCAAATTGCTTTAACTTACGCACAATTTTACTTGGAGTTATTCTTCTTATACTCTAAACCTTTCTTATACTACGTTGCGCAACACACACTGGAACTTCTTTCAGAGGCCTACGTTGTACACAGAAAATTTTAAATAAGCCTGATTTAACCTTTAATTGTTCATAAACGGAGACGATCTATATTTGTACCGAGTGTGCTGTACGGTAGCAAGACATGGACCTATCGAGAAAATGAAAGATGATCAACTAACGTACCAAGTATATCAAGATAAATTAAATGGCAGTGTGCACAGAGGCAGACCGCGGAAAAAATGGTTAGAATACGTGAATAAAACCGTGTTTAGATGAGACATGAGAAGCTGCGCAAAAATAAAAGCTTGTGTGAAAAAATGTATTGATGTGAAGAAAGCTGGGTCGCAAGAACAACTGTGACAAACAGTAAGCAGTGAAACATCAACTGTGTCCACTGAGGACGCTTCAGCTGGCATTAGTTATTTTCAGTCAATCACCTTAGAATAAATACTTTGGGAGAGTATAAAGTGAGGCAGCACAATGAAAAGATAATTGATTCGTCTCTTTTACAAAATTGCTAATCTTCACATCTCAGAAGAACAAGAATTGTTCTGTCGCTAATGTCAGGGTAAAATCTCCCTATAACAAAAACCAGCCACAGTAGTTTGCAAGGTATCCTAACGCAAGGTTTCGTTTTCTTTGAACTTAAGATACGAAACGTCTTCTGCCTTCAATTATTTTCACAGTTTTCTAGAAAAAATAAACATATCTATTTGTATATTAACTGCGAAAACTATGAAAATGACAGAACCTGAAACTTTTTTATAAAAAAGATGTAGAATTTCATTTTCTGTAAGAATATTTACACTAAAAAATGCAATTATCTTTAAAAGTTTCCATGCGCCAAAGTTGTTTGACGAGACAAAATTAAAAGCGTGTATGGTATTGAGTCTCTTATGGTAAGTACAACCTTATTTCACAATTCGTAATGTAAAAACATAAAATTTTGTATGCACTTAAAGAAAAATATAATCCTATATTTCTCGTTTCAGAATTAACTTCACAGTTCAAGCTTCTTCCCGATGATGACCCTACTTCTAGTGCTCATACGACTCACTCTCTTGTCACACTTCATTATTTTGTGAGGTCTCCACCATCTGCCCAATGACTTCTTCGTGACAAGTCGATGTCTCCTACACTTAGGCTAACTTTTCCCAGTGTACTTGAATTTAAACTAAAAGATCTTACATTTATTCGGCTTCTCCCCCATAACAATCCGAATCGGGTATTTGAACTCCAAAGATACGCTTTTCCTTCTAATAAACCAATTCGATTCAAAACAAAAGGTCTTGTCCTAACTCATATGCCAAACGGAAAACAAATTGTCCTATCAACGTCAAGTGAAGACGTCTGCGCAATATTAGAAAAAAAATCACACAACCACACGGTTCTTCTAGCACTGTTTAAACCTATGTTTGGACATGTAAGGGCGAAAATAAACATGAATAGCGGCGCAGTTGAGGATTTGACCGAAGAAGAAATCGAAGAATGTGCAATATCCTCCCAGCGACGCGTCGCAAATAGTAACGCAGTGTTGCGTGTGTATACCATAATTGTTTACACCATTAATATTATTTTGCCATTCAGCCATTTCCCTTTTCGGGAATGCGTGACTCATTCGATGAGAAAGGGAGTAATGTGTGGAAGGCGGTATGCGTTACTTATCTTCATCTAAAATACTCGTCTTAGTCATTTAAATAAGACGTTCATTCCACAACACTGATCCCACCCAGGTTGCTGATCAATCTCTTAAGCATCCACCTCGAGTGAAGAACCTAAAAAAGTCGTCATGTAATTTTTCCAACTCTGGCCTATCAGTATCCGCAGTCTTTTTTTCGGGCGCCATTTACTCTACTGACAATATTTTTGTTAAATCTTTGCCACTATACATTTCTGTGCTGGGATACTTCTCTAGCTTTCTTCACGTCCATAATTATTTTGATGCAAGCTCTTGTATTTCTTTGGCTTCTTTTGCACCTTATTCTCTAAAGATTGCGGAAAGGGGGGGGGGGGCAAAATTCGAAATAATTTTTGAACGTCACAGTAAATTGTTCTGAAGGCGAAAGGGAACTGCGATACATGAAATACTATAAATATGCCAAAATTCGATCACTGCAGCTCTTCAATGCTAATTATCTACAACTATATAAATTTCCGACAGATTTTTGAAAATAGTTAAAAGTAATTCGAAAGTTGATGATTTGAAAATTAATGACTTTCAAATAATCAAAAGTGATTCGAAAATTGATGTCCTCGATAGTTTTCAACAGAGACATTTCTTCTTCGTCGTAACCATACCTAATTCCGATTCAAATCTCGCGCCTTTGCATGAAAAGATCATCTGTTTTGGGGATAGTACCTTTGAAATTCTATATGGTCCGACATAGCAGGGGCATAATTTAGCTGAAATATTTTTAATTTTTGAGGAAGGGACGCGGGATCGAGATAATACCGAATTTCCCTTACAAAATCGTATTTTCCTGATCCTGAGGTTGTAATATTTGGACTGATTTACGAACGCGTCGTCCAGATATTTGATCACCCAGTCGCGCATGGACTGGATCTTGCGCATCTTCCCTTGTCAGGATTCCGGATTTCGAGGTTCTATTTCGGGGTTGGCCTGGGTCCGTTTCTTGAGGAAATTGATGGGTAAGGGATCGCTTTCCAGGTTAAGAAAAGCGGGTGACGATTTAAGGGGCGTGTAGAATGCAGAATTATATGCAAACCGAAATTCTGAAAGGTGTTAATGCCAAGTACCGTGATCCTTCTCAATATAAGAAATGATCATAGTCTTTAGGAACCTATTTACTCTTTCTACTTTTTGCACATTTGGCAGGTCATATAACTATTTACGCATATGCTTACGTCCTTGTAATAACCTGGCCAATATTACTTAGGGAAACTAACGCATAGGTCTTCTGAGTTCCTAGATGGCCAGCTTGAGGGTCATCATGAGCTTCTGAAAAAACGGAATCTCTTTCTACATCGGTAGGGACTAACTTCCAATAGTTCAGATCGTCAACGAAATCCGTCACGGACGGGTTTGGTCGGTAGCGGTACAACCTGCTGTCTTTAATTTTCCAGGCAGGGAATCTCTCCGAGAAGTCAAACACGGCTTGAAATGGTCTGGTATACCAGGTAGGAAATGAGTCTTTAATTAAGATAATTTCTTCGATCGATTTCTTCGACCTTTTCTATGAAGATTGTCGAAGATTTCGGCGGACGAAGACCGCCGAAAGCTACTATGGTCCTGTATCACCGTGAACTTATACCCTTCTAAGTAGGGTCTACATTTCTGGACAGCCCATATGATGGACAGGCATTCTTTCGCAGTGGCAGTAAATTTAACCTCAGCATCGGTCGCAGTCCGACTAGCATATGATATGACATATTCTACGCCGTCTACATTCGGCATAAGGACAGCTCCTAATCCGGTATTACTCGCGTCAGTGTGAAGGACTAAGGGAGTTTCGAAATCGGGACAAGTTAAGACAGGGGCCTGGGATAGGCAACGTTTGATTTCCTCGAAGGCGGCTTGCTGTTCGTCCTTCCAAATCCACTGTTGTTTCTTTTTCACCAATATGGTTAGCGGAGATGCTAGTGTCGCGTAACTTGGAATGAACCTACGATACCAACTAGATAAACCTAGGAACCTACGAAGGTCCCTGACGTTGCGGGGGACCTGTCACTTAAGGACGGAGTTGATCTTGTCAGGGTCCGTTTGAAGACCATGTTCGCTTACTAGAAAGCCTAGATAGTGCACTTGGGGGCAACAGAATTCGTACTTCTCGAGGTTAATCTCTACACCTGCTTCGAGAATTTTTTCAACACTATTGAGAGCCATTCGAATTGTTCTTTGAAGGTTTTTGCGACGATGATTATGTCGTCTAGGTAGGAGAACGCGTGTGGTTCCATTTCTCGTCCAATCAAACTATCTAGTGAGCGTTGAAATATCGCTCGGGCGTTAACGAGGTCGAAGGGCATACGCTTAAAGGGAAACAAGCCACGACCCGGGACTGCAAAAACTGTTTTGTCGCGATTTACCTCATCAAGAGGGACTTAATGGAAGCCTTTGCGCAAATATATCTTAGAAATATACCGGCCGCTACGTAGTTTGTCGAGAATACCGTTCATTTGGGTTAGGGGGTACGCGTCTTTCTTTGTGACTTCGTTTGATTTCCAGAAATATAAACAAAACCGATAATCTCCGCCAGGCTTAATTGCCATTACTACTGGAAATGACCAACCGCTATTCGACCATGGCTGCCATAATTTTCGTAAATCTGAAATATTTTCGTTGTTTAATAGGAGGATGGTTGCCTACGTCTATGGTATGTTCTATCAAGTTTGTTAGTCCCGGTTTTTGAGTAGGTTTTGGTTATTCTTGTTCTAAAACATCTTTAAGCGAGTCAGCTTCCTTCATCGGAAGCTTTATAAGTCCGCAACAGTTTTCTAAGTTATTATTGTATACCTCAAAATTATGCCTCCGGTTTAAGTAGTCTTTAAAAGCCCAAGTTGCGTCCTGAAAATCTACATTTAGCTGGAATATTTTACAAAAATCTAGGCCCAATGCAAAAGCGACCGGTAGTGACTTTGAAACCCTAACAGCTATGGGTTGCGTGCGACTGTGTAAAACAATTGGGGTAATAATCTCATGAGAGACTAGTTCTATCTGGCTGTTGACAACCTAGACGCGACCTCTTCGATTAATTGTTTTTAGGTTTAAGTTTTCGATCAGCTTTAGGCCGTCTGGTCCTACGAAAGATTTAGATGTGCCACTATCAAATAAAGCCTTAATTTTCTGGCCCGAATTGAGATGTTTAAATACAATAAAGACTGCGGACTTAATAAAGAGTGAGGCCTACACTTAAGTTCTGAAACTTTGTAGATAGCAACAAGGTCAGTATAAGATGTTTCTACTTCTAAAATTTCGCTACCAATTTCTGTCAAGTCGACATTAGGGTCGATTTAGTCGATGCTCGAATAGCGTAGGTTGGGGGGACGAGAAGGTACTAAAGGGTCGGACTCGGGTCTTATTTGGCTCTTTGCAGGAATCGGTCGTGCGGAACTGTTAACAGATATTTATTTTCTAGTGTTTAAATCCTATTCTGCAACCATACGCTGACCCTGTGACTGGAGGTCTTATAGAAAAGGGTTACTAGCGGAAACTGAAAAATAACACAGCCACTCAAAAAAAAAGTGTGCGGATCTGGTAACAAGACACACCTATTCCTATGGATTTTAGGGCGCTGAATTCAAATTCGGTATCAAAAATTACCATTACGTCATGGTTGAGCCATAACCTCAAAAAATGTCGATAAATCATGCACTGAGGCAAATAAATTTCAAAATAATGACAGTGATGCAAATTTTCGCTTCAAAAACATGTCGACAACTGTGAAGGATCAAACCTTGCCTGATATCAACTTATTTAACATGACTTTACCCAACAGAACCTGACCCCACCTAACCTGAATTAACAGAAATTTATTGAACTACACGTAAAGCTCTGGAAGCATATTTTCCCAGTAGCAAATGTGTGCTACATCGAATGGGTCAACTCGAGCCTAACATAGAAATAAATCCAACCTAGCCTAACCTAACCTAACCTCACGAAACACAATTAAACTGACTGTGTTGCCCCGTTGTGTTTGCGGTACCGTTTCATTCAGCTTCGGCTTAACCTACATAGAGGTTTAACCTATCCTAACCTAACAAAAACTGACCTAACCTAACCGATTACGCTGGCAACCCTGTTCTTGCGTACTTTCATATTTTGACATTAATATCAGTAAACGTCTGGAGTTTCGTAACCGGTTGTTGCTAGGATTATTCGCGTGTGTCTGCAACCAGCCCACCTCCACGTGGTGACGGTGGGAAACGGATCCACATTGGCTGAGTCCCTGGGTAAACGGCATTCATGTTGTCATGGCAGACACAGGTAAAAAGTGTATTACGATGCAGGAAAAAACCCCAGTATCGGCGTCTGGTCAGGGTGGGAAAGTGGGCTCTCAGACGTCATCATGCAACTGTAGCTCTTCATCAATGTGTCACTTGGTTGGTGTCGAGTCTCATGCTACAAGGAAAAGAACCGCGAGCATTTCTCAATCGCATGACTGCAAGAATAGCTTAGATTCATTTTGTTACATGTGCAATATATATATATGAAGTGAGCAGTTTGCGAAAATCCATCGACGAGGAAGTGAAAAGTCTTTACGAAAAGTGTTTTGACCGTAAATTGCTGCACCAAGAAACATAATGGGTTCCTCAAGTCATTTGCAATTCCTGCAGTCTTATGTTGTATCGTCTAAAAAAATCAAATGACGAAAAGTACCGCAAGTAATCTACACCAACCACATGAAAAAAAACCGTTATTGCGAAGGACTGCTACTTTTGCATGAATTTCGTCAAAGGGTTCAACGCCAAAAATAAGAATAAAATTTCGTCCATTAATGTGTGCACATTCATAAGAAGAATCGAAAACAATTAAAATGCACGCCATACTGATTTAAGCGCTTTAGAAGATGATGGAATGGAAGATGAAAGTCAACGTCATGGAGACGATAGTGAAACCAGTGATCGAACAGAAAATATTTCTGATGATTCCGATGAAAATGACGAAAAAGATGACGAATATGGCATGCATAAAAAGAAATTGAAGGTTCCAATATTAGTGTCGCAACTTGAACTGAATGATTTTATTAGAGATCTTGGATTACCGAAAGACGGCGCTGAATTTGCCGCTTCATTTCTGAAAAAAAGAAATCTTCTAGAGCCAAAAACAAAAGTTTCATTCTATCGCGACAGGGACAAAGAATTCAGAAAGTTTTTCGTTAAAGACGAAGAGACGTCTTTAGTGTACTGCGCTGACGTTAACGGACTAATGAACCACCTGAAGAAAAATGTTTACAGAGACGAAGAATGGCGACTTTTCATTGATTCGTCAAAACGCAGCATTGAGGCTGTTTTACTGCATAACACGAATACTTACGCTCCTATCCCTATAGCTCACTCAACGGTCATCAAAGAATAATATAACAATGTTAAATTGCTTCTTGAAAAAGTTAATTACACGAATCACAAATGGCAAATATGTGGTGACCTCAAAATCATAAAAATGATATTAGGCCAACAATCGGGTTTCACGAGAGAACCATGCTTTATATGCCTGTAGAATAGCAGAGATCGAGCCAATCATTACGGCAAAAAACATTGGCCTTTAAGAGATTCATTCAAACCTGGTTCTCATAATATCATCAACCAAAGCCTCGTTGATCCAGAAAAAATTTTACTACCACCCCTCCACATAAAGCTTGGGCTCATGAAGTAAGTTGTCAAGGCGTGAGACAAAGATGGAAAATGCTATAAGTATATATTCCTCAAATTCCCCAATGTTTCAGACGCTAAATTGAAAGAAGGAGTCTTTGATGGACCACAGATTCGAATATTGACAAGTGATACTAATGTCGTGAGCCACATGACGAAAATTGAAATGGACGCTTGGGAAAGATTTAAAGCAGTAAACCAAATTTCCTCCGTAACAAAAAAAGTCCATTCTACGAGAATATTGTTGCGAAAATGATAAGAAACTACAAAAAGTTAGGCTGCTTGATGAATTTAAAACTTTACTTTTTATATTCACATCTGGATAAGTTTCCAGAAAATGTTGGCGATTGCAGCGAAGAACAAGGGGAACGTTTTCATCAAGACATAAAAGTGATGGAACAACGATATCAGGGTAAATGGGACGAGGTCATGATGGCTGATTTTTTCTGGATGTTGAAAAGGGAAACGAATATAGGTCATAAACGTAAGCATAACCCTTTGCATCGTTCCTTCGAAGAAAAAAGGACACGTTATAGCAGGCAGAAAATAGACTGAAGTAGGTCTATAAATCAATTTAATTACGATAAAAAGCAAGATAAAATGTAAACACGAAAGATAGTATAAATATATCCCTTAAGTTTAAGAAAAGCAGAGAGAAAAAATTTTTTAATAAAACTCTTATTCATTTGCATGTTTAAGTTACAGTTCTACATTTTAATTGATAAAAACATTGTCAGGTGAATTGAAATGGGGTCAATTCTACTTGTAGTTCTAAGTTTCTTCAAATGAGTAATGTGAATATAAATTTTCAACCTACTGTAGTATAATGAAATTAATTTTATTGTGTTACAACGGGAACACTTAATTTAAGTTGTGTTGCGTTAAGCAAAATTTCGTTAGGTTCTGTTAAGTTAGATTCATTTGTATGTTAAGATCGAGTTAACCTATTAAATACAGCACACATTTAAGACTGAGAACCGTACGCTTACATAGCTACACGTGTGGTTGAATTTCATTCAGCTAGGTTAGGTTAGGTTTTGTTAGATTAGGATAGGTTAAACCTCCATGTAGGTTAAGCTGAAGCTAAATGAAACGGTACCGCAAACACAACGGGACAACATAATGAGTTTAATTGTGTTACGTGAAGTTAGGTTAGGTCAGGTTTTTTTTAGGTTAGAATAAGTTTGACCTCTTTGCAGGTTAAACTCAAGATGATTTAAACTGTACTGCAAAGACAAAAGGACAACACAATCAGTTTAATTGTGTTTCGTGAGATTAGGTTAGGTTAGGCTAGGTTAGATTTATTTGTAGGTTAGGCTCGATTTGACCCATTTGATGTAGCACACATTTGCTACTGGGAAAATATGCTTCCAGAGCTTTATGTGTAGTTCAATAAATTTCTGTTATTTCAGGTTAGGTGAGGTCAGGTTCTGTGGGGTAAAGTTATTTTAAATAAGTTGATGTCAGCCTCAGTGCATGATTTTTCGTCATTTTTTGAGGTTATGGCTCAACCATGACGTGATGGGTGATTTTTGATACCGAATTTGAATTCAACGCCCGAAAATCCATAGGAATACGTGTGTCTTGTTACTGTCTCTGATTCTTTAATAAAAAATTTGTTGTCAAAGACGAAAAAATTTATTTCCAATTCTGGGGGTGTACACTACCGTGAAGTTATTAAAATTAGAGTGTTTATTCAAATACTCTATTTCAACTAATTTAGAATCTATTTCAACTAATTTAGAATCTATTTCTTGGTATCGTGTAAGTAGTGAACCCGTTACTAGGTTTGCCACAGTTCCAGCATTTAAATCGAGAGGGATTTTTGGAGGGGTCAGTAGGTCTCTGAGGGGAAGGATTTGAAGTTTGAAGATTTGTTTCAGGATTTGCTCTGGTCTTTGGCTTATATTCAGATCTAGGATTATTTTCCTTTTCCGTAGCAAGACACATTAAATCAACAGGATCTTCATAATTGAGCGACTCCATGTCCTCCTCTGAAAACGTAAGCTTTTCCCGAGGGTTGTCAGGGCGTCTGTTTGGTTTTTGATAATTTGGGTCTTTGTAAGCTAGTTCGGGAAGTAGGGATCGTTCGGGGACTGGGGAAGACTTATAACTTCGCGTCACACTATAGCTCTTCTGAGCTATGTTGGTAAGATAATTCAGGTGGACGAAGTCTTCGATGTCGTTGCGACGGATAGCTAAGTGTAACTTAGGTAATAGGTTTCTATGTGCATAGCTAACCTCCTCATCTTCTGACATTCGGGGTCTTAGTTTGTCAAACATTGCCCGCATGCAAGTCGGGTAGTCAGAAACGGATTCCCTTTTGCCTTGAGTTCTGAGATAAATCTCTTGTCTCAATTTCAAATGGAAGTCCGAATCTACAAATCTAACCCTGAAGGCCTTGGCAAACTGGTCGAATGTTTGCTACAAATGTTTAGAGCCCCTAAACCAGTTGAGGGTAATGCCCTGTAAAAAGAAGGGAATCACTCTCAACAAGTTAGCGTCGCTGACTGGTACTAAGTCTCGACCCTCCTCAATTCGCAACTCCTGTATGTGTTCGTCTTTGCTTAGGTCATAAACCCACGAAACCGGGGTTGTTTCGTCCGGCGTCTTATTTAGGGATTGAATACTAGGACTTTATAAGGTTCTATAAAATTTTAAAGATACTGTGTTTGAAATTATTTTAGGAAAAGGGAAGAACCATATTTATTATCTTGCGGTGTATCACGATTTCGAACGGTATTCACGTCGATAAATATTTCTAAACAATACACACACAACAAGAACGATCAAAATAAATTTATAATGATCAATACAATTGTAAATATGGGTGTCTGGAGTGCCGACCAGATAACTATGCCTCAATTATGTTTAAATCTACGATCTATGAGATAACATTTCTTAAACTCTGGAACCAAATCAATCAAAGAAGGAAAATTTGAAATTCTCAATTTTATAAATGTAAATTCCTTCTGTAAATTTGTATTTACATTCGCTGGTTAATATTGCTCAATTTCTTGAGCGTAATGGATTTTTAAAATTCCAGATTTCATTAAATTCCCAAAACTAAATTTGGTTTCAAAATAAAGAAAATTATAAACTCTGTAAAAATAAAACTTACTTATCTACCAATTAATAATAATGAAAGGATAACTTAAAATTCTCAGTTTATAAATGTAGATTTCCATTATAAGTTGGAATTTAGCTTCGCAAAAAATAATTCTTAATTTATTTTTTAAAAAAATGGATTTTCCAAAATTCCACATTTTATAAACTCAAACTTGCCAAATGTTCGGTATTCAAATCGTTAAAAAAATTAAAGAGATTCGCGTTTTGTAAATGTGAAATTTTACCTTCAAATTTTTACTTCAATTCACTAAATGAAACTTTTTAATTTATTAACCCTCATTAATTTATGTATTATTTTATGTACAACTTTAATCCTGATGATTGCTCGTAACCAGAAAAGAAAATCCTAATTGCTATAAAGACCCCATGTTATTTTTAAATTCTCATTTAATTTAATTGAACGACACTTCTTAATTTCTTAGACGAAATTAATTTCCTATATTTCTGAGTTAAAAAAAAATAATAAAAATCTAGCCAAATATTTTATACCTGAAAGCAGAGTTTTTCATTTGAAAAGAAAATTTTGAATTTTGAAACCCTAAAAATTAAAAAAATTATGACAAATTTCAAAAATATTGATAAATTATCAAGACCTGAAAAGAAAATTTAGAATTTTGGAACCCTAAAAATTTCAAAAATTATGACAAATTTCAAAAATTTTGATTAAAATGTTAATAAATTATCGAGACCCGAAAAGAAACTGTAAATTGTGAAACCTAAAAAATTTTTAAAATTATGAAAAATTCCAAAAATTCCGAGTAAAAAAAAGTTAAATTATCGAACCCCGAAAAGAAATTTTAAATTGTGACACCCGAAAAATGTTAAATTATGAAAAATTTCGAGTAAAAATATTGTTAAATTATCGAAACCCGAAAAGAAATTTTTAATTTTCAAATCCAAGAAAATGTTAAACATTATGAAAAATTTCAAAAATTTGGAGTAAAATATCGGTAAATTATCGACACCTGAAAAGAAAATTCAAATTTTGAAAACCAACAAACCTAAAAAATTATAAAAAATTTCCAAAATTGTGAATGAAATATTGGCAAATTATCGAGACCTGAAAAAAAAATTTTCAATTTTGAAGACCAAAAAAATTTTTTTAAATTATAAAAAATTTTGAATAAAATATTGTTAAGTTATCTGGGCATGAAAACAGACTGTTGAATTTTGAAACCCAAAAAATTATAAAAATTATGAAAAATTTGAACAATTTTGAACAAAATATCGATGAGACTTGAAAAGAGATTTTAAGTTTTGAAAAACAAAAACTTTTTAAATTATTAAAAATTTCAAAAACTTTGAACGAAATATCGATGAATTATTGATACCTGAAAAGAAAATTTTGAATTTGGTAAATGTAACATTTTATCTCTTAATTTTCACATAAATGTCGGATATAACAATTTTTAACTAATTAATCCAAAGTAGTTTTAAGAATTTTCGAATTTCCAAAATTTATACCAAAAAAATCTTGCCAAATTTTTAAGACCATTTTTGCTTTCCAGCATAACCTGAAAGCGCTGCCCTACGTTGGACGCCAGTTGTCACGCGGCCATTATATTTGCAGTCGAATAAGGTCGAATAAGTCTAAAATTTAAAAAAGTTGTTATCATATTCCTGTAGGGCCTTCCAAAAGCAAAGTTTTTCTTTTAATGACTTTCTTTTATATCAAGTGTTTTTTGGCTCAAAATGTTCATTTTTGTTCTTTTTTGATTTTGAAAATGCCTTAAGTCTGATGATTTTCTATTTATAGAAAAAAGTCAAAAGGATAAATTGTTTGAATTTTTGAGTACTATTAACAACTTTATATATAATTTATAAATCTTGAAAAAATGTGGTTTGCAACATTTTTGGTACGATCAAATTTGGAATTTTCAATTTTTCGACCAAATTAAAAAAACTGTTATCATGATCTTGTAGGGATTCCGAAAAGCACCGATTTTCTTCTCTTGGCTTTTTTTCGTATCAGGCGTTGTTGGGCTTAAAATGTTCATTTTAATTTGTTTTTTTTTTGTGTTTTGAAAATGCTCTAACTCTAGTAATTTTTGATTTAAAAAAAAGTCATTACGATAAATTGTTCAACTTTTTGAATACTGTAAATAACCGTACAGAGAATTTTGAAATTTTCAAAAAAGTTGTATAAAAAACGTTCAAAATGTGCCCACTTTTTGAATTTTCATCCAAAATGGTTGGTTAACGTACTTGACCTTTAGTTTAGGATCATAAACGAGTGTGCCAAAGGGTAATCTAATAGATTAATTTTTTCGAAAGTTATCGTGTTCACAGACAGACATACAGACATACAGACAAACATACAGCAGATACATTCGTAAAAAACTGTTTTTCGGTTTTAGAAGGTTTCAAATCGTGGACATTTGACAAACACTGTGGGGGGGGGTCAAATTTTACACAAATCTAATACCTTCTCTGATGAGAATCTAAAAATATTAAGGCGAAATCAAATTATCTTAAATTAAAAATTTACAAAACGCAGTCATGAAGTGCCGAATTTTACTCGAGGTGTCTAATATCAGTGTAATTAAAATAATAATTTTAATTTGTTACTAGATCATTGTGATGGTGCCAAACTGCAACATCACACATTATACTAGTATAACCTACATATGGGGACCAATGGCGACTTATTGCGACTTACTGCTGCAAAAAACTGTTTACTTACTGTTACCATCGAAGTCGTTGTAGCGAACACCGCCTCTACTAATAAAGAGCTTCTTGTCGCAACAAACCATGTTTTAAGTGCACTAAATAATGTATAAAAGGGAAACAAAGAAGAAGATTGCTCTTTAAAATTTATTAATAATAGTCTAGAAGATAATATTTTTTTCCAATCATGCAAATGGACTAAATTTACAATGGATGTGGTACTGTTGCTAAGGTGACTTTGACAATTCAAAAATAAATATTCGCCTTAAATTAAAGGAATTGTTTTTTGAGATAATTTTTCTTATTTAACTAAATATATCTGCAAAAAGAAGAAAATTATTTGGAACAGGAGAAAAGTTCTATCAAAGAAAGACATTTCTTTGACTCAGCAGAAATTCCTTTGCTTCGAGAAATTCGCATGGAAATACTTTGAAATATTGGAATTATAAAGGAATCCTTTCAGGTATTAGGAATTCATAAGAAATACTTCAATCAGTATGGCCTCGGTATGGCCCCGATTAGGCCCATATTAATTTATTTTTATTATTCTCAATTAAACGGTATTTAAAAAAAAAACAATATTAAAATCGTATATATCATTTCTTAAACTTAAATTTGGGAATATAAAAATCATATCACCAAACATATCACGATATAAAAAAACCCTCGTGTCGCGTTCGGTTTTGGAACTTTTCTTGACTTATTCGGTCAATTTTTCAATTGGGCGCCATCTACTGTCGAGATTAATTATTAAGCTGGGGTCTAGAGGGGGCCAAATTTGAAATTAATGTCATTCATATTTTGTTATAGTAAAATTTCTTCGGGAGTTTCTGTTAAAGTTAATGAAAATCGAAGTTAGAGAACAATGCTCTTGGTTAAAGATGATGTAATTAAATAATTTTCCTTGAAACTGACTATCAAATGTAAATATCTCAGAAGGGCAAAGCTGACGTATTCAGTCTAAGAGATAAAAATTATAGCATAGATTTTTAAACTAATGAAGAAGTAGAATATTCGTCAGCTGCATTGTTAATACAATTCCTAATTAATACGCTAATCAGCTTATCGTCGAATTAGAAAAGATGACGATCGTCTGTACTCTACTCTTATGCTTGGCCGTTATCCTGAGTTATATTGGTGAATATGATAATATAAGTTATCTATTATTTAGGTAAACATTCTTTAAAGTCTAGTCGTCACAGAATAGTAGCCTTTTTAATGTCAAAACTCAGGACCTCATTATGTAGTTTTTGCGCCGTCCCAGTGCTATATTATAAAGTACAATTTATGCAGTTTTTTGTTTGATTATAATTCCTTTGATATACGTAAAGGGTGTAACTACCTGACTTTATTTTTAAAAGTTACTTGCACATATATTCCAATTTTTCCTGAAATGGGCTTCCCTCTTGGATCCCTCTTTGTTGCCATCATGAAAGCCCTCTTGGTTTTTTTTGCCAGTGCTGGCACCTGTATAGGAAATTCAAAATGGGCGCAGCACTGCGTCAGGGCTAACTAGTACCACGCTGCTATTTATACCAATATACGATTCTGTAGGTACAGAAAACAAAAATATCCTTCTGTATTTCTTTTATCAGGATTAAGTTCGCAGTCCAAGGATTTGCCTGGTGGTGACCTTAATTCTGGTATTCATCGCTGCGGACCTTCTTCCTCTTCTTTTGGCAGACATTCTCCAGACACAACCCTTTCCCTTGCCACACTTATTATTCTGCCAGATCTTCACTACCCGCCGAAATACCTCATCGTGACAGGTCGAGGTCTCCGACACTCAGGAACAAATTTTCCACCGTTCTTGGATTTAGATTTGAAGATCTTGCATTGATTCGACTTATTCCTCACAACAGCCCGCATCAAATATTCGAACTCCGAAGATACGTTTTTCCTCCAGATAAGCCAGTTGGATTGAGAACAAGAACTCATCTCCTTAATCCTATGCCAACCGGAGAACAAATTGTATTATCAACGTCTAATGGCCACATCTGTGCAATATTAGAAAAATCATCAAAAAGTACAGATAGTCTTCGGCCAATATACACCTTTATTTTTGGGATATTAGAACGGGTGAAAATAAACATGAATACCGGCGCAATTCAAGAATTGACCGCAGAAGAAATCGCGGAATGTCCGGGAAACTTCAAGAAACCAATCACAAAAACTTATAGAGTATTACGTGTGTAAACTACAATTTTATGACAGCGTTAATAAATTTTCAAGAACGCGCGCGTCGGACAGATCTGATGCTTTGAGCTCGGACATTACGCTGTCCAAGCGTTTATGTATGTATCTTCGAAAATTAAAGTTCAAAAGTAATTTTTTACATTAAAAGTTACATTTGGTTACGTTTCACAAATAGTTCAAAAAATATATCAAGTAAACGTAACCTCAAAAAAACAATAATCCATCTAATTTTTCGAACTTTGAACTATTTAAAGTGATTTAATTTTCAAAATTCACAAATTTATCGATTTACTTTTGAGTTCAAGTACCGAATATGAAATTACAGCATAGATTTATAGTTTTAACCAGAAATATTTATACTGTTCAATATATAAACAAATAAAATTATTAATTTTGTATGTTGGAAAAAACTTGCAATTTGTTTCTCGATTAAAACAGCAACTCTGCTTGAACAAGGTTATTTTAAAAACACTATGTCACAAATACAATCCACACAGAAATAAAAAAAGAAACGAGCGTCATACAGGGGTGGTGACCCGAACCATCCGTAGAGCTAGGTGAAAAATAAATAGCGATATTCTGCGCCCTCTACCACTGTCAGTAGAACTGTAGAAGTCTGAATGTGTTGGTGCCCATATATGTACATGCTCTCTTCCCTACATGCATTGAATATGAAAATAATTGAACAAAAGAGGAAGAATAAAGACAAAAAGAACTAAATGAGAAACGCAAAGTAAGAAATTAATGATAATGATCATGCTGTTTCACATTCCTTGTTTCTTATTAACTTCATTTTGCCTTTTTTCAGAGGTTATGGTTTCATAGGCTAGCTTCTGCAACTCGGCATTTCCAATGGCCGCCACCCACTGTAGGCCTAATTTACGTCGCGCTGGAAACCTATGTCCTATCACCTCTGTATCTTTTTTTTTCGATCACAGCCACTCACTGTACAAGTATTTCGATTCACTTTTAAAAAATTTCACATGTCACTTTTCAAATCCTCGCGCACGCGCTTTTTGCACCGGCGGTAGCGCATCAGTGTTATTGACCACTGTCAGGACAACTAATTTTGAACCCCTCGCTGTCTCTCAATACCCTGTGCCATAGTCCTACAAATTAGCCATTTCCTCTGTAGGAGTTGGCCATACTTGGTCCGACCTAATTACACTGTAAAGTCAAAGTGCAGGTGCACGAGAAAAAGACCCAGGGCCTTGCACGTTCTCAAAGTCACCTGCGACCGCCGAAGAAAGAAAACGTTGAAATCTTTACTACTGCTTTTGTTCAAATTCCTTTGTCTTTCTCAAAAACATTCTCATCACTTGTCTGGCGATTCGCGCTGGATAACAGTGTGTAAAAAATGCGAAAAAAATGCGACATTTTCTATATTATGTTGAACTTTGTAGTATTAAATGTATGGTTTAATAATTTCTTATCTCAAAGCGAATGAGCTTATTCATACAAATTAAAATAAAGTAATAGTATTATTATTTACCGTCATTAGATTTCATTTACGAACCGTTTTTCGCCGATAATTGAACAACTTCCCTTTTTAACTTTCTTAACTCACGTGTGCATTTAATCAAATGCAATAAGAAGAACTATATAATAAATAGAAACTCTATTTTCTTGAAAATAAAAAAGTTAATGAAAGTAAATAACTAAAAAACCTTTTAACTTGAAGAAACTTCCGGTAGAAACATGTTAAGTAATTAAAGTTTGTAATCGATATGACGCTCATTTTTTTAGGCATGAATTATATTTATTGTTTACAATCAGAAAAATGCCGGAAATTTAACATCACACTTTTTCAATGGATCTCCACGTTTCGAGATCCCTGAATCCGAAAATCAGGTTTTCACGATGGCGTCTGTCCGTCTGTCCGTCCGTCCAGCCGTCCGTCCGTCCGTAAACTCGATAACTCTCGAAAAAATGAGCGAATAAAAAAATTCATCTTCGGCAGACTTTTTAAAATCCTAAAAGAAAGGACGAGATCGTGAACCAGCCATTTCTGATAAAAATTCAAAAAGTGAGCGCATTTTGAAAATTTTTGAGACAACTTTTTTCTGAATTTGAAAATTCTATGTAAATATATTTATAGTATTAAAAAGAACAAACAATTTATCCTTACGACTTTTTTCGATGAAAAGAAATTTCTCAGAGTTATAGCGTTTTCAAAATTTTCTTAATCAATCGAAAATCAAAATTTGAAGCCGATAAACGCACGTTATGAAAAAAAGTCGAAAAAAAAACATTTATTTTTGAAAGCCCTACAAGATTACTATAACCAATTTTTGGATTTTCTTCAAAAATCGGAAATTCAAATTTTGATTGCACAAAAAATAGTGGAAAATAAAAAAAATCCATTTTGTTAACAAACTATGTGGGATACGAGAAAAGATGATTTAAATAAAATGGTTATCCCAAAAAAGATCTACAATTTCTTTAAGAATCACTTCTTGATAGGACGCGTACTTTTTGTTTTATTCGTGAAAAACAACGTTGAAAAAAAAATAAAATAAAAAAAAATGCGTGGAAGAACGACGAAAGTTACGAGAAAAAATCCAACAAAACCTGTTCACTAACGTCTGTCGGAAATCGAGCGCGCAGCGCGAGTGTCACGATGACAATGTGTACTTTAAAGCCTGCAGAGCTTTGAGAAACTTAATATTTGACTATGCTTAATTAAGTAGACTATCCAGAATATTAAGACGCATATAAATACTGCCATCTAAAAGAAATCTTTTTAGTAAAGTTTTTTTCAAGCATTCCAAATGCAAAGAATAAATATCCGAGAGCGAAGCGCGAGGTGTAATTATGTTCGAGCGCGAAGTGCAAGGTGTAATTATGTTCGAGCGCGAAGTGCAAGGTAACCAATTATCCAGCGCGAAGCGCGAGATGCAACTATCGCGCGCCCTAGGCGCGCTCAAACATGCTGAAATTATTTGAATTTCTGCAAGAAATATAACGGCACGTTTGTCTAACCCAGATGAGTTTTAATTTTCTTAAAATAATGCAATTTTATAAATTATGTTATAGCTAGGACTCCGAATGCAGGAAAAGTGCGTAAATTAATTTTAGATCTGCAGATAATAATAATAATTAAATAGATAGGTGTTGAAAAGTTGAAAGCATATATAAAAACAAAATTTTTGGGGCGTATAAGACCCCTTAATATTAAAATTAACGTTTGTCTCTATTCATTTGTAATTTTTCTATATTAATAACACGGAAAATTTTATTTTTTATTTTTGAATTTTAATTACTTCGGAATGGCTTGTTCGTGCAACATCCCAGAGACAGAACTTATAGGAAATTTCGCGCTCTACAAAAAACGTCTGAAGATCAAAGTTCCTCAGATCAACCATTATTGCAATTCGTCATTAGAAAAATTAGCATCGCACCTTGATAAATACAAAATTATTAATTCGGTATTTTCTTATTTTGTGTCTGAAAAAGTTGAACTCCTCATCAGGAAAGGTGTTCTTCCCTATACCTATTTGCACTCGTAGGAGAAGTTTCAGAAAACTCAATTACCAGAAAAAAACCACCTTTTACAGCACGTTAAATGATCCCTTAATTTCCGATGAAGATTACGCTTATGCAGAAGACGTATGGTCAGAATTCAGTATCACAACTTTAGATGAGTAGCTAAAACTGCATACAAATACTGATGTGTTGCTGCTAGCCGATGTCTTTAAAAGTTTCCTAGAATAGTGTCTCAAGGCTTGTGGGCTCGACCCAGTGGATTACTACACTGCTCCTGGCTTGACACGGCTTGACTAGAATTTCTCATTGACGTTAACATTCTGTTGATAATTGAACAAGGCAAAAGGGGTAGAGTGAGCTAGTGCTCCAACCGATATGCTGTTGCCAACAATAAGTATATGTCAGTGTTCAACGAAAATAGTGAGAAAGTCTACATAATGTATTTTGATGAAAACATGATGTATGTTTGAGCAATGGGACAGCCACTCCCTTATGGTGATTTCGAGTGGGTGACCAATCTTCAAAATTTTGATTTCAATGTTCCTGACGATACACCGATTGGTTATATACAAGAAGTAGATTTGTACTGTCCACACGAGCTTCACAATCAACACAATGATATGCCGTTTTGTCCAGAACACGTCAAACAACCGGGATGAAACCAGAAGAAGCTTCTAACTACCCCCCATGCGAAACAAAAATACGTTCTCCATTACCGCGCTTTTAAACATGCCTTGGCTCATGGATTGGTATTACTCAAAATTCACAAAGATCTTCAATTTAATCGAGGAACATGGCATAAAAGTTACAATGATTTTAATACGAAATTGAGAACGAATGCAAAAAATGATTTTTAAAAGAACCTGCTAAATTGATGAACAATTCAGTATACGAAAAAATGATAGAGAAAGTACAAAAACATGTGAATGTTAAACTTGAGGCAAAGTGAAAGGGTAGGTATGAAGCAGTAGCCCTTATGGCGAAACCAAATTTCTATGATCATGCAATTATCTGGGAAAATCTTGTAGCAATAGAGTTGAGAAAAGTAGAAGTTTTGTTTATGAAACCCATCTATGTAGGGCTTACGGTTCTGGGCGTGTCCTAAATCCTTATCTACGACTTCAAATAAGATTGGATGCGTGAAAAGTATAGAAGCGATTTAAACTATTGTACACCGACATAGGGAGTTTGCTCTACGAAATAAAATGTAACGGCATTTGGGCTAACATGAAGACGGAAACACAAATTCGACACATCTGCCTTCTCTGGAAACAATGTTTTCGGAATTCCGCAAGGCAACCAGAAAATTCTCGGTCTCATGAAGCATGAATGTTCTGGCAAAAATTATCACTGAAGTTGTTGGCTTGCGGAGCAAAATATACAGTGTGCATGGGGCCTCTTTAAATTTAGTTTAATCGATAATGAAAACAATTTAACCTAAAGCGCTGATGAACTGCTAGACCTTCTTGTAAATAATTGAAATTTTTGTAAATAGTAGGTAAAGTTTATTTTTTTATTTGTATTAAAACCTTACATGTAATTAGTATAATCGTACACTTCATGTTTTACCTCTACTTCATTATTAGTTTAACTTTAATTTATCATTGCATACAGTTAAGTTAACATTAGTGTAAAGTTAGCTCAACGTTAATTTAACATTATCCAGAGTTGATTCAACATTGCACAAAGTTGATCACATATAGAATTCGGCTCGGTCATCCAGTTGGGTGTATATCCTTTCTCGAAGACGTGTTTGTGCTTGCTGACTCGAACTCTGTAACCAACATCAAACTTTAGCCATATCCTGGATATATTTCGTAGTCTTTTAAAGTTTGCGTAATCTCCTGTTTAGCCAGTGACTCATAAATATGAGCAACGTCGGCTGTAGCATCTTCTACAAGCATAGTTGTATCTTGATATTTTTCAGTATCAAACGTTTCATGAAGGAAGCGTTATCATCCTCCTTCTCCCCATCCTCCTCTTTATGCTTTTCCATCACAGGCTCTTTTTGCTTAACTTTTTTCTTGGTTGTAGGATAAGATATGTGAATCAATTTTTGCAGTGGCATGACTATTGGCTTTAACGTTTTTCTCATTGTCTTTTCAGTGACTTCTCTACCCATTTTGAGCATTCGATGTTTACGTCGAATCCCCTCACTAGCTTTTGCGATTTGACGGAGCACATCCTTCTCTTTGTGAAACTTTAACATGTTGACGTGTTGATGTACGAAAATATAACGACATAATTTCCACCACAGAGCTTGTATTTACAAAGAGACAAAACAGTCAAATCCTTTTCTGTATTATGCCTTGTACATCATCAAATATAATTATAGAATTTGGTTCAGCATCGCTTGGTTCTATTACTTCTCTATGCTCACTGAACGCCAAATATTTAACACCTTTCAGATTATTTATTACAAGTTCCAAGAATTTGTATTTTGGTTGTTTGAGGGACTTCAAGTAGACATAGACATTCTCGAATTTCAATCCGTTCAGAAGTAGGATTAAGGTGAGTAATTTATTTGTCTCGCCACGATTTCATGATCCAAAAAACACTGCACGAATACTGTCTGGTAGTTAACTGCCATGACGTTTCATCCTTTTCTTCTCTGATAGGGCAATAGAGTCAAAGTTGATAAGCGGATGTTTAAGAGGTTGTATCTCGAACCGCATCTTAATCTTGAATGTTGTGAAAGCCATAAATACAGACCTTATATAGATTTTGCATCAGTTCCGCGATAACCTTCGCAGAGTGTATAATAATTGTGCACCATAAAGTGTCACGCCATAATCAAGGTCAAGGATTGGTGAACAAAGTCATCAATAACTTGCCGCTTCAGTTGCACTGGCCTGGTTAGCAACACTGTCTTCCAGGTACAAAGCTAGCTAAGCGACTTGCTAGAAGTGTCCTGGTATTTATCCTTCAGGCGCAACGTGTAAAGAATATTACACTGCATAGTCGAGAAACCGTGAGAACGTTGAAACGAGAAACGCTGCAGATCGTGTACTAGCCTGTAAAGCGTCACAGCGTATTTTTTATACAGACGTTGGAATTGACGAAGAAGCCGTAGCATTGGTAATACCAAACGTGTTGTATGCTAAAGCGAAACTTGGTATAGGGTTTATGAAGAAGAAAAAGAAGAAGATGTCTATTTTAAAGAGGCAATGTATTTCAATGAAGAGGTAGCCCCTGATTCTCATTTTTGCTGGAATCAGTGGACTTTGTGCTATTACTGGTCTGCAGCAGGTGCAGTTAAGATTGCAAACGATGCTAGCGCTGAGAAAAAACAACTGGCAGAAGCTCAACGTCATAAAAAGTAAATGAAGGCTATTACTCTAGGAAAAGGTTTACACCTAAAATCCTACAGAAAAGCATCAGGTCTTCACATGAAGGCTTACCGAAAAGACAGGGACTTCATCTAAGACCTATAGCAAAAAACTTACTTACTGGTAGCTATGAGATTAAAGATATTGTGAGTCATGTCCAGAAGGCTCTATAAAATTGATAGTATTACAATAAATATTAAACCAAATAATAACATATTGCGTAGCGATTTAAAGTGTTATCGCAAAGTGAACTGTCAACCCCAATATTCCATTCGACTTCTGTGTTGATTCTCATCACGCATTCTTAAAGCCAATAAGACTTATACTTTTGATCTATTTTTTGCTACTCTTAAAGTCAACGCTCCACGAGTTGAGTGACATGTCACTACGGGAGCTTACATACAAAATCGCATAGTGCACATAATTCTTGAATTCTTTCCTATTGTACCACCAGGATAGAAGATCGCTGAAGTGAATTCACATGTTATTTACCTACCAATAGACATGAAGATAATGCATTACATTCAGCTTCGCATAGTTGATCAGGCGGTAGACTTGGAATATTTTCCGAAAACAAGTTACAACAAATCATCATCATAATGGCTGCCGTGTACAATCGCAAAGGACCCTACATAAGAGCATCAACATGTCAAATTCAAGCAAGTTCTCAGGCAGCACACAAGATTTTAACACCTCAGAACGTGCTCTTTCTGACAGACCTTGGCCTGAAGATCAAAACTCGTCGAAAAAGAAACTGAAGTTTCCATTAAGAATATTGATCAGGAAGGAACGAAACGTCTTACTAATTATGAGAAATGCTTTGGTGTCACTGTCCAACTCAGTTTATGATTTGCTGAAGACTATCGAAAAATCGTTGTAAGCGCGAAGTATGAACTTGTTCTGACAAGATAGCGCGGTGACTTAAATGCTGTTGTTCAGGCATGAATGAAGCCAGAAAACGAAGAGTAATTTAAGATCTTAATACACAAAGTGGAGTGGATGATACCACATGTAGTGGCTTCAGATCAGTAAAAGATACAGTTGCTGAACATTATTGGAAAATATTTTTTCACAAGCATTAATTTTCGCTCATGGGAAATTTATGCCTCAAGACATATATGGACTGTGAAAAAACCAACTCAATTAGAAAAATCACGGTACATTATACTGGGTTTTCAGACATGCAGAAAGAATAAACTAGCGAGATATGCCAATCGCTTTGATTACTGTAATATAAATAATATAAAGATTTTCCTCAATTCACAGTACTATCCGTATGGTGATTTGCATCTAAACTTTAATCATAATGCACCAGAACCAATATTGAAGAAGAGATATTTTGAAGAATACGCTCCACTTACTGTCATTCATTGCTGAAAACAAAATAAGTTTCTCAAACTGGCCTTCGGTGACATCTTGAAACAAAGTTCGCAAAACAGTGGCGCCGTTAGGGACTGCTTGGAACTGACTAGTGGCGCAATCTGTTGGTGGCAGCTGGAACTACGTAGCTGTCGTAGAACTTCCCTAGGTATACTACTCACCT
>NC_046658.1:165693502-165708422 GCF_010883055.1 Belonocnema kinseyi | reverse complement strand
ATAAAAATCTAGATTTCTATATTATGTTGAACACTATTATACTAAGTTTATGCCTTAATAATTTTTTTACCTCGAAGCGAATTTGCTTATTACGACATTGCAACATATTATAAAATTTTTTTATCCTATCTTATCTATAGAAACAGTTTGTTTCTAAAGTTTAAAAATTGCCTTAACAATGAAGAACATGTTATTAAAATCTAATTACACATATATTATTAAAAATATAGTAAAATACAAGAAATTTTAAAATTGTACGAGCGATACGTCAAATTCCATACAACACTACTAATGATAAAAAACGAGCAGCAAATGTTAAAAACATCTTTCCTTATTAAGAAAGTATCATTCTGTGTGTGTCATAATTCAACGTCGTGCTTTCAGTTTTATTTTAATATATAAAAATATAAAGGAATATAAAACATGAGTTTTTGATGGATGAAATCACAATCGAAGGTCAACAAAGACTGGTAATGAACTTGATTTCTCTTTTTAAGCCCCAATGAGCAGAAAATATATGCAAAGACATAATTTCTGCTTGAAAAAAATTTTTGATTAATTTCAAAACAAAAGCAACCACAGAAAAAATGAAATTATATGCTAAGGATAGTTGCTTAGGACAACTAAAAAATTAGTAGGCCCAACTAGTATAGTTTGTAAGATATGCCGCTGCCATTAAAGTGGTTGGGGTTCCTACTTTTATTCGCAATATTGGTAGCAGTTGTTTTTATTACTTTATTCGTTCTCGCTACAACTTTTGATGGTAGATATTACTATCAGTTAGGTGTGTTTACTAATTTAAATAGTAAGCGCTACTATTCCAATTAATAGGTCTTACTATTAAATTAGTTTTGTTACAAATAAATTAGTGGATCTCACTGCTTAATGTAGTAATCCTTACTATTATATAATCTTATACATTATTTCAATTCAATCGTATATTAGCTTAGTATTCATATACAGTCAAACTCTTTTATAGCGCCCATTTTCGGGCTGACCTTGAAAGTGAACTAACTCATTGTAGCGCGCTCCGCTTTTGCATGTTCACACTTGACTGCTCGCTGGAGTGACAGGCGCATACCCCGCGGTCGAGATGGTATTTGATTCAAGACATTTTATTACTAGTTACTAGATTTCTAAAATGATTGAGTGCTCTTTGGAAGCTATTATGAATAGTCTAAAAGATAATATTTCTTTCCAATTCTGAAATTGGACTAAGTTACAATGGACGTGGTACTATTGCTAAGGTGACTACGACCATTCAAAAATAAATATTCGCCTTAAATTTAAGAAATTGTTTCTTTGAGAAAATTTTTCTTATTTAACCGAATATATCTTCAAAGAGAAGAAAATAGTTTTGAATAGGAGAAAAATTCTATTTAAACAAAAGTCTAACTTTAAAACGAAGACATTTCTTTGGCTCAGCAGAAGTTCCTTTATTTTCAGAAATTTGGATGGAAATACTTTAAAATATTGGAATTGTATTGTAATTCATATTTTTTATACAAAAATAACTTTGGGAGTTTCTCTCAAAGTTACTGAAAACCGAAGTTAGAGAACGATGCTCTTGAATAAAGATGACGTAACCAAATTATTTTCGTTTAAACTAACTGTTATCAAATGTAAATATCTGAGAAGGGAAAATTTGTCCCCTTTAGTCTATAAGATAACGACTATAGTATAGATTCTATAACCTAATGTAGCAGTAGAAGATTCAGCAGCTACATTGCTAATAAAATTTCTAATTAATAGGTTAATCAGTTTGTCGTCAAATTAGAAAAGATGAGGATTGTCTGTACTCTACTCTTATGCCTGGTTGTTGTCCTGAATTCCATTGGTGAATATAAAAATACATTTTACCTATTATTTAGTTAAGTATACTTTTAAGCTGTAGGAAAATCTGAAGTTTTGTGATTTAAAGACAGGAGAGAAATGTCTCGCGTAACAACTAACGTCAAAACTGGTATTTCCCTATTATTGGGAAATATTTATTATATTATAAATATTATCTGTAGGATAAAGTTCAGAGTCCAAGGGGTTTCCTTATAGCCAAATTCTGGCTTTCTTGTTTCTCTTCTCCTGGCAGGAATTGTGCAGAGACCACTGTTCCTCTTGCCATTCCTCATTCTTCTACCGGGTCTCCACCACTTGTCGAACCACCACTTTGTGACAGGTCGAGATCTCCTTCTCTAAGGAAAACTTTTCCTAGCGTACTTGGATTTACATTTAAAGATCTTTCATTGATTCGACTCATTCCCCGCAACAATCTGAATCGGAGATTCGAACTCTGCAGTTACGTTTTTCCTACAGATAAACCAATTCGATTGAGGGCAAGAGGTCGTCTCCTCAATTCTATGCCAACAGGAGAACAATTTGTTTTATCAACGTCAAATGGCGAAGTCTGCGCAATAGTGGAAAAAAGATCATGTAACCACGCAGTTCTTCGTCCAATGTTTATACTTGTTTTTGGGCATTTAGTACGAACAAAAATAAATATGAAGATCGGCGCGTTTGAAGCAATGACAGCAGAATCTTTTAATTTAAAGAATTTCAAGATGCTGTCGCGAAGACTTGAATAATTAAAATTAAAAACATTTGAATTAGAAAATTTTCCATAAAAATTGTAAAGCTTGTTATGGATGTTTTAACTATTTAAAATAAAAATGATTCAACTTTTAATCTACACAGTGATTAGCTAAAACAAAAGTTTAATATTTTTGATGTTTACATTGTTGGAATTAAATCTAAATCTTCGAATTTATTTTATTTAAGCTTGTTTAATTAAAGTGTTACTATATTTTATTTTGTACGTGTAGATTATTGAGCATTAGAGGATAAAGTTATTTAATTAAAAAAATCTAAAACGTCTATTTAAAAAGTTTGAAATGCAAGAGTTCCATAATGAGTGATTTAATTTTTAGTTTGCTTTTTAATTTTTTTTGAACTGGAAAAATTCTTCGCCTTGGAGTTCGAATTTTTAAATTTTATTTACCGTGAAAAATGTTTGCAAACCGAGAAAGGCACAGGGAATGACCGGAATTTTTTTCATTAATTAAAATGGTCATCCTGGTATATGTACGTACGTACTTAAAAGTTGGCATTCTTTATTCTCAATGAATTTTCGTCAAAAACTTTGCAAACTGTTCCTCTTTTTTATAACCTTGAACAGAAACTGCTGTGCATCGAGAAACCTGTCACTTGACTCAAAGCCAATAAATATTTTTACCTAATTAAAAAATGTGTTCTATGAATCTCTTAAAATCAATAGAAATCTAAACAAATCTCTCCGAAAGTTCTTTAATCGCATGGAAATACACAAGCCGTCCAACCAGACGACCTCCGGCAAGCCGACAAGCTCAACATAACGAAGGGCGAACGCTTAACGAAACGACGGCGGAGGCCGTACCTCTACCCCCTCCACTTTCTTCTCTGCAATCCACACGACCTAATATTTCACTTAACATATAAGTTCGCTCTACACCGCACACACCCTCAGCGCAGAATAGTGGGGACACCTCTCGCCATCGTCTGGCCGGACGGTGAAAGTCCCGCGTTCGTCGTCTTATTTAAAACTCTCGAAATATTTAAGATCTCAAAATCTGTTTTATATATTTAGAAAAAAGTTAATTGAACAATTTGAGTTGAAATTTTAGCATATTTCTAATAATGTAAGTTTGAAAGTCAAGTGATTAATCCCTTATATTATTTTAAGTCTTAGTGGGATACCATACTGTTAATAGCATTCATATTTTGTGATTAACAATATATTCGAGTATTTCTGTCACAGTGATTGAAAGCCGAAGTTAGAGAACGATGTTTTTGTTTAAAGTTGACATAACCAAGTTATTTTCGTTTCAGCTCACTCTTATCAAATGTAAATATCTCAGAAGGACAAAGTTGACGCCTTTAATCTAAAAGATAACGACTATAGTAGATATTGCATAATCTAATGAAGCAAAATATTCATCAGCTACGCTGTTAATCAAATTTCTGATTAATACATTAATCAGTTTGTCATCTAATTCGAAAACATGAGGCTTGTCTGTACTCTGCTCTTATGTTTGTCCGTTATCCTGAATTATATTGGTGAATATAATAGTATAATATATCCAGTATTTGGAAAGATATTCTTTTAAGCTCTAGGGAAATCAGCATTTTAGTGATTAATGTTAAAGAGTACGGAGAAATTTTTAACTTACCAACGAACGTAAAAACTGGCATTTTCTGTAGGCGTGTAAATATGGTGTTAATAAAAGTCAAATGGACTCATACCCCAATTCCGTACCGTTCTCGGGTCTGATCAGTAAATATCAGAAGCTTTACGTGGCAAAATTCAGGACCGTACACACTAAAGGTGAAAGCATGGACAACAGTAATTTGGTGATTGTGAATGCTCATTTGTTAAAGCTCCTTCGACTTTAACGAACACATTCTTCTCACGTATCTCTTGCTTCGCACTCGAGTTTATCCCTGCAATTTTATATTAATTTCCATAAATGTATATTATTATAATTCATAACTTACACTGGTATTAAAGCAGACGTAGTTTTATTGTCCTATTTGAAGAAAAATGTTTTTCCATAAACTGAATTTCCTTCTTTTCAATGTTTTTTATGGTTTGAATTTTACACATATGGTCTACTGAGCAGCCTTGTCGTTTTTTAAATTCTAAATTATACATATATATTTGGAAAATGCATTGACATATTTGAGAATTTTTTAAATACTGTGAAATTGTTGCGTGAAAAAATGTAATTTTTAGATTTACGATTATTTTATATGCTGTCAAAATTAGAATTTTTGATTTTTTGAGAAAATTCAAAAAGTTCTTAAAATAATCTGGATGGGCAGTTAGAAATAAAACTTTTTCTTTTCTAGCATTACAAGACAAAAGTTAACATTCAAAATGAATTATCTTGGTTGGCTGCCTTCTCATTTTTCTTTCCTCTTTTTTATTTTTGTCTGACTTTTTTCATATTTTTTATATAGAGTTTTCGTTATTTTGTGTGCTGCCAAAATTTGAATTTTTGATTTTGTAAGGAAATTCAAAAAGTTGTTATAATAATCTTGTCGGGAATTTAGAAAGCAACATTTTTCTTTTCTTTACTTTTTTTCATAACGTGCGTCATTGGGTTCAAAATGTTCATTTTCGTGTGTTTTTTTTAATTTTGTAAATTCTTTAACTATGGTAAATTTTGATTTTATGAAAAAAGTCATGGGGAAATTTTGATTTTCGGAAAAATGGTATTCACGTCACTGGATTTAAACTTAGTTTGCGGGAGATGTCAAGAATTGGTTTGGGAGTCTCTAATCAATCATTTCAATTCAATTTCTTTAAATTTTGATGACATCCCCTCCCTCGTAGAGCCCCAAAAATGCCCCAAAAAAGTGAAATTGACATTTTTGCCAAAAATTGTCACATAAATGCTCTGCTTTTTCCTCTTTGCCATAAATAATTTTTTTGTCAAGTGAAGTATTTTTAAGTATATTTCAACGAATTAACAATTGTTTAAACAATTTATTTTGGTTTAAATAATTTCGTTTGCACTTATTCATTAAAAGGTAGATTTTTTGTGGTTGATTGGACAATTTGATATTTTTAGGAATAATGGTCCTTGTTTCAAGCATTTCGTATTTGTTTAAACAATTATTATTTAATTGTACCTTTTTCTTAAAAAGAGAAACATAACTCTAGTTTTAAAAAAATAGTTATGTTTTCTACTTATTATTAAATATCTACGTCATGTAGATACTGGTACCTCATTTTGTAATAAATTATTATTGGTTTAAATAAATGTTGTTTGTTTAAAGAATTTTTTTCGAAAATAAATTTGTGAAATTTCTGTTTTTTTTTTTTAAATTATTGTGGCCATTTTTCATTTTTGAGAGCTAAATTTGTCATTTTAATTTCCAGCGACGTTTGGTAAATCTGCGGGATCAACATAAACAAAACAAAAACTTACTTTGAGCCTTTAGAGGACAAAACGAGTGTGTCTACGAGAGTGATTTCAGGAAAAAAATTATTAAAATAATTTAAGAACGACAAAATTGAATGTAATTTTTATAGAATGAAGTCTTACTAAAAAAATAAATTTTTCATGACTTAATTGAATTGAGAAAAAAATCAAATTTTTGAATCGCAATTTCGAAAAAATGTTACATTAATATTTTATAAATTTATTGAACAATAAGATAATGGTTTATACCACAAAAATTGCTCTTCACAATGACAAATTACTCAGTAGAAATTAGTAGATATTCAATAATAAGCAGCAAAGCTGACTAAATTTAAAAAAAAAACTAGAATCTTCTACCTCTGTTTAAAAAAATTGAAATTAAATAATAATAAATTGTTTAAACAAATAATAAATGCTTGAAACAAAGATCATTATTTCTGAAAATGTACAATTGTCAAATAAAAAATAAAACATCTACCATTCAGTTAGTGAGTGCAAAAAAAATATTCAAACAAAAATAAATTTTTATTTAAGTTTCAAAAAGTAAAAGAAAACATCCCAAAGTTTTGGAAATTCACTATTTCCATCATCAGGGATAATATTAAAACACTTCTAAAACTTTATAAAATCACTACAACTTTCCGTATAATTGTGGTAAATGTTATATTGGACAAACAAAAAGACCCTCTACACATTAGACGAAAAGAACATTAAGATAGTGTTAGATTGAATTATGACAACGTCTTAAATGATCATTTACATAACAATATCAATGATAATAATTCTCACATTTTTCTTTGGAATGAGATTGAAATATTACATTCAGAGAGTAATCCCTTAAAAAGAGATTTCACTGAAATGGTTTTTATTAAAAAAGAACTAGATAATCACGTCGAAAATGCCCTATTTTCCCGCAATTTTAGAATGTAATTGGTTCTCTCGATCTATAATTTAAGTTTCTGTTTTCTAAAATTACACTTAATACTTGGCTAGCCGCGTTTTAATTTCTAGAATTACTTTTATTAAGACAAAACTAATTTTGTTGAAGCATTTCTTGAAATGTAAACTTTATATTCAGTTCTTAAATTCTCATAAGTCTCATATAAATAAGTTTCTTTAAAATCTTCTATACATTGGCTTAAATGTTGCCAATTGTTTTTATTTACTTGAAGCCAACATAATGCTTCTTCTTCGAAACCAGTATCTACATTTTCTAAAATGTCCTGTTCGCTAATTTTATAGCCTATTTTAAATCTTATTAAATTATTTAAAAAATAAGTTAGGCTAATTTATGTGTTATTTTGAAATTTAATAGACCAGTTTGACATTTTTGGAAAGGAGTTTGAATCATTTTCAATGGAAAAAGAGTTGCTGGTATTTCATTCATATTATTTTCATTCATTTCTTCTCTTTCCATATCGGCCCCTCTACTCCTATCCATTCTACTTTGCGTTTCTCTTTCGTAATGAGGCAAATTCGATTTTCGTATAATGGACTTCCTGTGTAATGGTCTCGCTAATGAGTATTCGTCACCTTGATCGCTACCCCTATTTATTGTTATTTTATTCATTACTATTATCTATAAAAGAATCAATTTCTGATGTTTTATCACTAATTTTCGCGTTTTCTTTTTCTTGTCTTTGTATTTCTATTCGTAATTTTTCGCGACCTATTCTTGCTCTCTCTGCTCTTTCCCTATCTATTTTTTCTTTCTCTTTTCTCAGAGTTTCTCGCGTTCTGAATGACTTGATTCTATTATTTCTTTTTCTCTTTCTAATTTTCCGAGTTCTTTTCTTTAACTTTCTGTTTCTCTCTCTATCCTATTCGTTTCTAGATCGCTATTTTCTAAATTCGTAACATTCTCGCCTTCTAGTCTCCAATTTCCTAACGTGTTTTCGGTATTGGGAAATAGTAAATTACCTATATTTATGTATACGGGTCGGTTATGTCTATGTGTTTTGGTGTATAACAAAAATTTATATTTTTACAATAACAGAAAAAACCAACATAAGCTTCTGTAGGTACTTAAAACGAATATGTAATCCTCTACTTCTTATTTCAGAATTAAGTTCGCAGTCCAAGCGTTTGGCTGATGGGGACGCCAATCCACCAGTTGCTGAACCACCTCTTCGTGACAGGTCGAAGTCTCCTGCTCTAAGAAAAACTTTTCCCACTGTACTTGGATTTAGATTTGAAGATCTTCCATTAATTCGGCTTCTTCCCCACAACAATCTGGAACGGAGATTCGAACTCCGAAGATACGTTTTTCCTCCAGATAAACCAATTCGATTGAGAACAAGAGGTCTTCACCTAAATCCTATGCCGACCGGAGAACTAATTGTCTTATCAACGGCTAATGGCGACGTCTGCGCAATATTGGAAAAAACATCATCTAAACACACAATTCTTCGTGCAATATTCAAACCTGTTAATGGGCATTCAGTAAGAGCGAAAATAAACATAAATAGTGGCGTCGTTGAGGAATTAACCGCAGAAGAAATTGCGGATTGTCCAGTACACTCAACGAAAATAATTGCAAAGAATTATGCAGTATTACGTATGTAGAATTTTTTATTATTTTCCTTATATAAGTTGTAACAAACCAAGTTCTTACTGATTTGCATGTAAAATTGGCATAACAACCTATGGATGTTCTTTGCTAATTGTTTCTTTAACTTCTAAATTTAAAAATAAAAGATTTTTAATGAGCTGGGAAAACTCACTAATAGCGAATCTTTTTTGATACGCTGGAGCGTACTGTAATTAATTTAGGTTTATGAAGAAATTAATATTTGAATGCTTCGAAACATTTTTGATAAAAGAGAAAATTTTAATGACATACGATTTTTTACGATTGGGCATCAGTTTAAAACAATCTTTTATTTTGGAATATTTAGACAAAAATTTGTTCAAAAAATGTTTTCTCGAGCCGTTGAACCAGACGCAATTATTAGCGTTTATGGAATTGGGCCCCAAAATTACAACCTCATTTACAACTCTTTATGTACCAGCATACGATTTAGCATCCAGTAAATGAAAAAAGATTCAAAAGAATTTAAAGCTAATAGTAGAATGCTAGGCTTTATATTCAGTTTGTGGAACTGCTCGGATTTATGAGTGTTTTGATAGGTCAGAATTACGTCGAATCCTGAATGTAATGATTAGAAAAAATGCATGGTCTTACAATCTTAATCCTTTGCGTCTTTTTTTAGGTTATGTTTAGTAAAATGGTGGTTTTTTAGGTTACGTCTAGAAGAAATCTTTAATTGGATTAAAAGGTAATCTATGAGAAGAGAAGAACTATTCTGCCGAATATGATTGCTGGCTTATTTCAGAAATGGAATTGCGTGATGTTTTTAAAAATTACTTTTGAATTTGAATTTAATATTTTTTGGATTTAATCCTGAATTTGAAATAACAGCCAGTGTTTGCGTACTTGAACCGCTGTTGCGGAAGCCGGTCTATAATGGGGAAGACGTTAATAGATAATAGATATAGACGTTAAAAGATAAGTATTTTTTTGTGGCTAACAATTTGAAACTTTCACTATAGTTCTGATTGCGAAAAAAATTTTATATGATAGGGCTAACAGGCAGATGAATCTTTTAAAATGGGCTTGGATCAGGAATCAAGAATTCGGTGAAAAAGAAGCGAGACAAGCTGTGTCGCTGACCGACATCAAACATGGCACTCAGCACTGAAGCTGAACACAAATTAACTTTGAAACAGTCTTACAATATACCTGTATAGTGGGGACCACTACTATTATTAACTCATATTTTTATTCTAATAATTAAAATCAATTAGAATTTTTAGAGCTTGTAATTCCAGATTCCAATTACGTTGAATTCTTTTGAATCTTTTTTCCTTTACTGGGTAGGTACTTAAAACAAAAATGTAATCCTGTCGTTTTTTATTCTAGGATTGGGTTCACATTCCGAGGATTTGCCTGTAGTTGAACCTAATCCTGGTGTTCATCGTTGTAAACCATCTTCCTCTTCTCCTGGCAGACATTGTCCAGACACGACATCTCATTATTCTGCCGGGTCTCTACCACCTGCTGAATCACCTCTTCATGAAAGGTCCGAATCTTCTAATATCAAGGAAACTTTTCCCCACATACTTGGATATAGATTTGAAGATCTTGAACTTATGCGACTTATTCCCCACAAGTATCCGAATCGAATATTCGAACTCAGAAGATACGTTTTTCCTCGGGATAAACCAATTGGATTGAGAACGAAAAATCGTGTCCTGAATCCCGTGCCAACCGGAAAACAAATTGTATTATCAACGTCAAATGGTGACGTGTATGCAATATTAGGAAAATCACTAAACGGAAACACGAATCTTCGTCCAATATTTACCCCTCTTTTTGGGATATTAGAACGAGTGAAAATAAACATGAATAGCGGTGCGATTGAAGGATTGTCCAAAGAAGAAAACGCGGAATGTCCAGTAACAGCCGGGGAATCAATCACAAAGAGTTATGGGATATTTCTTGTGTAAACCACAAGTTTACAAAATATTTGTTTACATTTCTTAAATATTTAAAAAAATATATATCAAGTTACTTTAAATATCAAAAACTTCATATCACTAGGTATTGTGTCATTAAAAATGAGTTTTATTTTAACTGCGATGTTGAACACGATGCGATATAAAATCCAATTGAGAAAGTTTGTGTCAGTGAGGTTAGGGATATAATTTAGAAGTTTAAAAACGATAAGCTGTTTGTCAGGGACAAACTCGAGTTAAGTTTCTTTTGTGGTTAATAATGCAATTTCATCAATTATATCACAGTCTGGACTCTCCTCACATGAACAGACGTAGATTCATTATAGAGCATCACAGTTGGCTGTTGGCGACTAAAAATCCAAATTGAAAATTTTGCATTTTAATGTATACATTTTTGTAGCGAAGTACTTGCTGCATCTTTTCTGACTTTACGAGAAAATCGCACTTTTTTAGTATTTAACCAATGGCCAAAAACGAGTTTTTTTCAAACTCAATTTTTAATTAAATTTTTTTTTCACTTAATGCTCAAATCGACATAGTTTTTAGAATTTCTTTTTAAAATTTAGGGACAATATTCCTGATAGTATTCTGTTTATGGTAGTTGTAGATGAAAAATTTATTCTTTATTTGCAACAATTAAAAAACTTATTTTCCAAGCTATTGCAAAATTCATCCCACAAAATATTTGAGCGTTTCGTTTATCGAAGAAAGTTTCAACTGGAAAATCTTTGAAATTGCTGAAGTTGCATAGAGTAAAATTTATTATTTTTCTACGATTTTCCATAATCACACGTTTTTTCAAGTTATATTTCAAGAAATTTGAATGGAAACGGCAGAAAAATTTGGTTTTTACAATGCCAGTCTTTTCAATTGGGAACTTCATGACAATTTCAGCAACATTCATAATTAGTTGATAAATTTGATGATTTTTTCAAACAAATTTAATGAGAAAATGCATTAATCAGGCAATTTTGTACAGAAAAATTTGTTATTTTCTATGTGAACATTTTTAATTTGCATGTTTATCATAACTTCAGCAAAATTCATAATTTTTTAGTCAATTCGATGATGTTTTTTTGAACAAATTTAATAACTAAATGCATTATTGGGACATCTGTCGACAGAAAATTTTTTTTTGATGTCAAACTTTTAATTGGGATCTTAATACTAAATTCTGCTTCATTCATAATTGCTTGATAAATTTTATAATTTTTCGAAAATAAAATTTAATAAAAAATTGCATTATTCGGGCATCCGTCGATGAAATTTTTTTCAATATCAGTCTTTTTAATTTAGAAACTAGGAATAATTGCATAAAAATTCAAAATTTGGCGATAGATTTGATGATTTCTTTAATAAAATTCAATAAACAATGCATTACTTGGTGATTTCTCTATGGAAATACTCGTCTTTTTCATTGTCAGTGTCTTTAGTAAGCTGCACCATAATAATGCAGCTTGGATTTTTCTATTTATTTCGATTTTTTGCTACACTCTTGAATTCGTTTAAAATATTTCTAGCGTCTTCTTAGATTTTTTTTGCGATTCTGAGGCTATGGCAAAACAGATGATGATAATGCTGATGTGCTAATGTTTGTCTATTTTTCTCGCGTCGTTGGCATTCATGTCAGACAGAGATCATTTGAATTTTGCAGTACTGTAAAATAATACAGATGGTATCATCGTCAAATACAGTTAGTAATTTAAACTCGTCTTTATTTTAACAACATTTGTTACCAAACTAATACGTCACTGCTGTTCAGAAATCAGTTATAGGCGAATATCAGATTTCTTTATAACAAAATTCTTCTACGTACGTTGAAGCATCTAATATTTGCAGAACAAATAATAATTTGGAAAAATGAAATTCCTGAGTCCACTAGACTGTGTAGGCTACTTATGTATGAAAAAGCATCAGAGACGAAGGAACATACGATATCAGAAATAGATTTGATGAAAAAAAATCACAATACTTGTTCTTACAAAAATCAAGGTTCCCAATAGTCGTTGCACAATAACTGTCACCCATGAATTTTTCTTAACTTTGCTAGGTTGAAAGGGTCTTCTAGCTTTAGACCTCTGAACAGCTAAGGCTAATTCCGAAGAATTACGACGTCACAGCAGCTGAGCGAGCCGAGCGAGACGCACCATATTGTCGCCCCACCTGTTTGTTTCCTAATCGTTTGAGTACAAAGTGTTTTCAACGAGTGAATAAGTAGATCATGGAATAACGTAAAGGCGCAAATATTTACATATTTGGGCGGAGATACTCTCAAAGAAGGACTTTTATGAATGAAAGTGTCCAATATTAGAGCAGGCACTGCATTTTTTAAAACGATCAGGGAGTGTGCGTGTTAAGTTTCTGACAAAGGCTTCCACAGTTGCGCACAACAATTTCCAACAAACTGTTTTCTGGGCGTAATTTTATTTATAATACAGGCTTTATTTAGGTTATCTTCAGCACTTCCTTCAAATTTATAAAGTGACTTGATGTAAGCCCACAGTCTGACTACGAGTTCGCCTTTGAAGGAATAGATCAGAAAAACAATGTGGCCCGAAACTTTTGCGCACAACTGTATATGCCGGTAACGGTTCACAAAATCCTTCTTCACGATGCCAAAATTATCAAACCATTTTTTCTTCCTATCGGAGAATTAATAGAGAAATCTCAAGTAGCGACTAATAAAATCTTTAAACATTTTCAAGAATTCGACACTCGACAATGTAGCAGAGAAACTACTAATACAGATCTTGGGAGCAAAATGTTGATTTCCAATGATCCGAAAATAGTATGGCATAGAAAAAAGTGACAAAAAGGTAATTCTACTCGATCCTGAAGCTGCATTCTTAATAAAAGAATGAAAGTAATCAGACAAGTAAACTGAAAGGACTGAATTGAAACAAAAGTATTTTGTCGACAAATACCCAAATAATGCATATGTTTATTTTTGATCAAAACATCATAGAATTTATCAAGTATAACTAATAATGAAATTTGCATTAAGTTCCCGATGTAAAAGAATGACATCGCAAAAAAAATTCTATCGACAGGTGACCAAATAATGCATTTTTTCATTAAACTTGTTTTTAAAAAAATATAGTATTTATCAGCGAATTATGAATTTTGCTGAAATGATTATGAAGTTCCCAATTAAAAAGACTGACGGCGATTTCAAAAATTTTCCTGTTACTAACGAGCACCGGCAACGTCAAATAGAAAAAATGGCCATTTTTTCGTAATATTTGTTTATTTATAAAAAAAAATTAAAACCTAATTCAACATCAGGCTCAACGACTCTCTTAGAAATATTTTCAGCTTTTTGTACAATTTTTTTAAAATCGGAGAATATTTGTGGGTTGTACGTTCTTTTGAACCAAAAAAGTCAGTTTTCCCCTACTGTGCGGCGCAGCGCTGGCAATGAGTGGCCTTACAGTTCATGTTATTACCTAAAAAAATAATTTTCAAGCTCAAAACTATTAAAAATCATTTTCACATTATCATTCATGAGAGTGTAATGTAATTGACCAAACTTTCGATCTCTGGTTTTTAATGGATCTTTCTGTTTTGCCACGAAAAAACCCAAAATCATACAATTTTATCGGTGTCTGTCTGTTTGTACGAGTATGTCTGTCTATCTTTCTACATGCCTGCCTGTATGCCTGTATGTCTGCCTGTATCTATGCATGTATGTATGTATTATAACTTTAAGGTTCCCAAACTGAAGGTTAAGTTCGTTAAGTAGATATTTCCAACAAAACTAAAAAAATTAACTTTAGGGCTTTTTCAAAATTTGAATTTTTAAAAAATTTTAGAAATTGTTGTCAAAATTTTTTATAGACTGGTAGCAGACTGGCAAAGATTTATAAAAATTTTATGAGTTTTAAAAATGTTTGCCAAATTTTCTGGTGAGTGGAAAAAGGCTTGTAAATTACGCTGATGACATTTTTAAATTTGATAAAAATTAAAGAACTTTATATCACATTTTCGATGTAATTTATAATATTTGTGATATTAGAATACATGTAGGTGAAGTGTACGCATTAAACGCACGAAAACGAGCGCGAAGCGCAAGAGCATACCCGCGCACCCTAGGCGCGCTTAAACTTGGCGCAACGCGCCGCGCACAGTGAACTATGAGAATGTGCCCGCGCAACCGAAGCCTGGTTCCCACTGTACTTTTGATATTTTTTAAAGGATTCGATTCAGATCAAGCCCTTTAGAAAATTTGATGTTTAAGTTCGAACCCGAACCCCTCCAGCATCCCTTGTTATATAGTCCAGTCAACGAAGCCGTGAAATGAAATTTCTTAGACTGCATCAGAAATTGATGCACCGAGAAAATAATGCTACTACGTTGCCGATGAGGTCATTTTACATAAATAACGATTGTCAAATAGATTTTGATAAGCGTAAAATCTCGAGAAACAAGCGAGTTTTTGAAACAGC